>NC_054412.1:6350117-6663332 GCF_017976425.1 Toxotes jaculatrix
ATAAGCACGTCCACCTGTGTGCACATGCATATATATCTGGACACATACTTGGCAAGGAGTGTTATTCTAAAGCATGTGTGGCTGCGTGCACCTGAACAGCCGCCAAGCCACAATCACTTGCTTCCTCTTTACAGTGTTTCTCATGCAGCTCCTCTGGGGTGAGAGGCACCAGCAGAATGTATATTAAGGTCCATCTCTTATACCCCAGCACCGGGAGGATGGGCCGAGCATCAGCGCCAGGACTCTGAGTCAATATTAATCTGCCAATATGAAAGACTGGATTATCACTGGGGTCGATTGCCCTGGCCTGATGTAAGAGAAGCGCATAATGGGAGGGAGAGTCGGAAGGAGGGAGAACGAAATGGACGGGGCCGGAGGAAGGCAGGGAGGGAGATAGAAAACTTCCAGTGCTTCTGCATGGTAAACCTTGTCACCTTGCAAGTGAAGCGCCCTGAAATTGATTTGAATCAAGAGGAAAGAGTTACAGCAGAGGGCAGAATTACAGGAAGGGGAGGGGTAATAGGAGGAGGGAGCCAAGGACACTGGAAAGGTGGCTGTCATAGCATGAGCCCATCTGCTGTGGATCTGTGTGTATACATTACGCATGTACAGTGTGTGTGTGTGTGTGTGTGTGGCAATGAAAAGTTGTGTGGAGAAGGTTGAGGAGGGCAAAACATAATGTTGGCCTCGAGGCTCGAAGAAAACCAGCTGTCATTTAGTTGCTTAGTCTCCAAAGAAAAACTTGGAGGTTAAATCAAACTTTTAGTTGAGGTTTTTAAAACTCAGAGAATTACAAAACCAGTGCTGGTGCTTTTCTTGAAAACCATACATGCACACTTGTTATTTTGGTTTTCCGAGCATTACACAGTATGGTTGGCTAGAGTTGGTGCTTTCTAACAGTGTGAGCGCATGTCTGGGTCTGTTTGTGTGTCATCTCAGTGTGCAGTGATGGCTTTGAAGAGCAGTAAAACATTCAGCAGCACAGCCCAGATTGCGACCTCCTCCCAGGCCTTTATGCCTTCTCATCTCCTTCCCCACTGAGATCAGTTGTGACGACTCTTTGTCCTTCTTGACCCTCTGCTGAACCATCTCTCCATTATCCTCACCCTACAGAACCCTCCCTGCTCATGCACACACTTCCCCTCCCACAGGCTGTTGTTCCCCTGTCCCAATCCCTCTCCACCTCCCCTCCTCACACCTCTTCTGGGCCAGAGATCTGGCTCCAGCTCCTCCACAGCCATCTCTGCACTGCGACACTTAGTTCCCCTCCGTTGCCTGCTGCCCGCCTGCTAATCGGGATTGGTGGGGAGGAACGCATCGCTGTGAGACATGGCCGTCCTCTGGAGCCCACAGAACCAGGCCAAGGTCACTCACATCACTCTTGCGCTACAGCTGCCCACAGCAAACATGGGATAAAGACAGAGCAAGGGATGCTGGAGTTAAAGGAAAGAGAGATAAGACTGCTGCTGAGCAGCGCTTTGCAGCCGAATTAGGTTTCGTGAATTGAAGAGGACACAAGTCAATAGCAACACTGGGGTTCATTTTATTTCTCAAATTAGCAATTACAAGGAAAGCACTGGAATATTATCATCACATCACATGCCTATTTACCCCTTTTGATGAAATATTCAGGCATGTCACTGTGAGTGTGAGCATATAGGTAACCTATTTTCTGCTCTCTCCTTGATCAACACTCATCAATAATTCACTCTTGGCCCATTAGTTTTGTGAGAAATGCCAGGGAGCAAGTTAAACTTGTCAGGAATTCATTATTGTGCACAGAAACATGTGGAACAACAGCAGCTCTCATTGAGGAAGTTTAGAGAAGCTTTGCCGGGCAGAATAGTTCCACTGCAAACAGCTTGCAGTTAACCTTGAGATAATATTTACATCAGCTCCAATCCAGTGCCACTTCAGATTGTTGGGAGTGAACAATTGAGTACCCCCGACCCTTTTTACACATTTACGAGACACACTTACAAGACATATCTCCTCAGATCTCGGTCAGGAATTGTTATGGTATAGTGCCATTCAGCGGCCCATTTCCCCTTAGAGCTGACGATGTGTTTTATGGAATAAGTTGAGAGATGGATACTAAAGTGAGGGCCTCTGTCAGAAAAGCACACAGTGTTGTCATCAACAAGGCTGTTCTTTTTTCCAGCCCATTGCCTTTGCTGTAATTTGCACTCTCTAGCGTTCTCCCCTCCCTCTTCCACCATTATTTCAGACGATGTTTTAGAAATCACAGCCGGTTTCCCAGCCAGTGTTCACACATTTGTCATTACATGTCAGCAGGGCCTGGGGATTTTGCTGCTTCACTTGGCAAAAAGCAATTGTGTGCGTCAAGCTGCGGCTCTGTCGTGGAGGCTGACACGCACCTGGAATGAAAAGGGCTTGTGGGTAAAGACGCTTCTGATGTTATTAGGCTGCATCCCTGGTTGTGGAGTCCAGCCTATTTTACATGTCCCACCTGCAAGCGTGTCTCTTTTGCCTGGCTTTCATCCACATGCTTGTCTCTAAGCCCTCTCAAGGCCTGAGCTTCCCCTGTTCCTCCTTAGCTAAAGCTCAAACCTTAACAGGCTCTGGCTCTCTGCCAAGTCCTCAGCGCTGTTTCAGAGCCCAGCTCCCAGGTCCTGTAATCCCCCTCTGGCTGTACACATTGGATTGTCACAATGATTTCTGATTAGGTGCTTAAAATGATTGTATTTTACTGCTGGAAGTGTATAGTGCTACATAATTGAGTACCACAGGATGGGACCAAGATAGTGGAACCTGTCATGACAGAAGAATCAGAGTGTTAAAGGAAAATTCCTTTTTTTTTTTTTTAACATTTAACATTTACGACGATTTTATTATGGGTTATTCACATATGGTGTTCATCAAAGTAATTGTTGAGATATGAGGATGAGGTAACTTTCAACGACAAACAGAAGTGGTCAGGCAATCAGTCAGGTTGTGGCCAGGTGATGTAACCGCTTTAATTGGAGGTAAAACCAAATGCACCCAAGATGCTGGTAAGCATAAGTGTTGGAAGCAGTACTCAGATACTGTACTTAAGCAAAAACAGCAATACCACTGTGTAAAAATACTCTAATACAAGTCAAAGTCCTGTGTTCAAAATTCAGCTTGAGTAAAAGTACCTAAATATTAACAGCAAGGTACTTAAAGTATCCGGAATAAAAGTTCTCATCATGCAGAATGGCCCCTTTTTTATAACTCTCTCTCCAGAGAATGTCAACAGCTGTATGTCTACATAGTGTGCAAAAAACTGTTCAGGCACTCTTTTAGGTTTGTGTTTGTGAGCTGCAGCCACTGTGGAGTTTATACTGTTTATACATTGTGTTGTGCGCCTAATGATGCTTATTTCATTGTTTATTTTTTAAGAAGTGACAGGCTATTTAATTTATGTAGCTTAAACTTGCACGTCACATCCACCGAGGGTGTATTCACATTCGTAACATTTGAAATGTATGTGTAATATCTGTATTTTGTGGTGTATGGTACAGTGCGTGTACAAGTCCCATGCCTAGCTTGATATCTGACAGTAGTGATAGTGCTTACTGGAGGGGAAGACTTGATAATGGGGTGCCAAGACAACAACGTGGCCCCAAATGTCAACAACACTAAATAGCTCGTTGCTGACGTTGGGGAGAGAAGTGAGAGCCACACTTCCATCACTGAGACTGGTGCAGCCGTGAGGGTGGCGAACAGCTTAAAGAGCCCCTACAGGGTGGGATTTCACAGCAGCTTCCCTGCTTGCTGTCTTTCCAAACAATACAGCTGTCAAACAGGCTGGATGAAGACTTGGTAGATCACACAGGGGCAGCAGTCTCCCACTTTGCTATCGCATGCAGGTCTAATCCATTACTGCCACTGGAAGAAATACCAGAGTAATCTGATCACAAGTCAAGCTGATTATTTGTGGGATTACTCAAAGCATGTTTAGCGGAAAAAATGGTATTTTGATTGTGAGCGTCTGGACGCAAACACAATCTTACACATCTTGAAACAATTGCTGCAGATAAGACTAATGAAGTTGCAGCTTGAATACTGAAATAAATTGCTTTTCTGCTTGCGTCTGAGGCTGAGAATCCCAGACGTGAGTCAAAGTAACCACATTTTACCAGCAGTTTTGTGCATGAGTGATTATAATTTACACCAGGTAATATCAGTCATGAGTCTTGGCTGCATCCTATTTTGGCATTAGCTTTTTAAAGAGCAGGGCCATGAAGCAAGATCACACACATGACAGAGTTTTAGAGGTAATTAGTGGCACAGATCTCACGTCCGCAGTGGACATTTGCTCCACCCATTTTGTGGCTAAGGCAACACATTAATTGGGTCAGTAAAGAACTTTGTGGTGGCAGGGTGCCACCGCAAACGCTTTCATGTCCATCAAAGGTCAGACTCTCAAAATAGTCTGTTCTCACCACTGGCACCAAACATTCTTTCTAAAGAGTGCAGACTAAGAGAACCCTACTACACCAATAGAACACTGTTCTCCCAGAACGCAGGCTTACTTGTGGTTCCTAGGTTCTCCAAACGTTGTATGGGGGGTAGAGCCTTCAGTCTCCCCTCATGCTGAACTGTCTCCCAGTTTGGGTCCAAGAGGCAAACACCATCTCTACATTTAATTTATAAAACTCTCCTTTTTGGTAAAGCCTACAGTTAGAGCCAGGTTAGGCTTGCTTTGAACCTCCCCCTCGTCATAGGCGTAGAGTGCCAGCTCCTCTCTCCTCCTCTCCTCCGCCATCTGTACGTATTCATATCCCATTAATGCTTGTTACTAACACGGCATCGTCTTGCTCCCGTAGTATTGTGCTTTCAAGGCTCTCTCCTTCTGTCGCTTTCTGCAGGTATTTTCTGCCTCCGGAGCTGCAGAGTCTGTATCTGTGATTGCAAACCACCTGCTGCCCCCGTGATCCTGCTCAACACCCACTGCAACAATTATCGTTATTATGATGATTATTATTGTCATTATTATTATTCTCTCTGTGGAACTTGCATTGTGGTGTGTCATCGTTCCTCCTGCTCTGTCTCTCTGTCCCCCTCTCTTTCACTCTCCCCAGTTCAATTCAGCGTGCTTTACCGGCATGAATGTCAGGTTAACAACACTGCCAGAACAATAAGGATAATACAGTTCAGAAAAAAAATGTCATTGAGTAAAATAAGTAGATAAAAAGAGCAAGAAAATGGATTTTTCAAAAAAGTAAACAACTGTTGCTTTTCACTGTCATCTTGCTCTGTGAAGTATTATCAAATCAAATTTCTCTAACTATTCCTCTCTGGTATTTTATTATATTTGTCACATTTTAAAAGGAGGTGCTTCTCTGTCTCTACTGCGGCCACTTAGTCTGTATTTGATCAGGGTCTGTCTCTGCTTTGTATCTGACAGTAAAGAGATACTCTGCTTATTTACATTCATGGTTTGGGACCAGATCGCAATTACGTTTGTTTTGAGTTTTGGTTTGATTTGGTCAATGTTCCCACCAGGCATTTTTTTTTTTAATTTAATAATTAGATTTATTGTCACTAGTGGTTGGGAAGCAGTGTCGGTCTGAGGTTGAACAGTATTGGATGTTATTTGACTCGTATGTCTCAGCACCAGCTGACTCTTTCTGGGGGCTCAGTTCTTGGGTTTGTGGTACTTTAAATCTCAGTGCAGGTGACAGCAACACTAGGTCCTTAGCACAGAGCACTGTTCCTCACTGTTAAGGGTTAAGCAAGGGGTTCCACATTGTTGCAGTGGTACTGTTTGGTCATTAATATAGATTTTAAGTGGAATTGAAGACAAGCTGTTGCCGTGAAAGGCGCCTCTCTGATGAGTGAAGAGATCTGTAGTTTTGTTGCCAATTTTTACTCCACATTTATTACTGACAAACATTGACTTAATTGTGTCATAAAGTTTACCCTCTACACTAATTTGGAGAATTGTATAATATAATCCCTCTTGCCAAATAGAATCAAAAGCCTTTTTAAAATCAATAAAGCATGCAAAAATTTTACCCTTGTTTTTTTTCTTTGGTGTCCGTGATGATTAATTAGTGTGTGTAGAGCTTAAATGTGGTCAGTGGTGCGGTGATTTGGTAAAAGGCCAATTTGCCTTTACTCAGGACATTGTGTTCCGTAAGGAAGGCCAGCATCTGGGCATTGATAATGATGCAAAAAAAAACCTTCGTCAGATTATTCTCGCACAGACGCCTCCGTAGTTCTCAGGGTCTAATTGATTTCCACTCTTATGTATTGGGAAGATAGGCCCCTGGCTAAAGATCTCAAGAAAGCAACCTGACGGACTGAAGAACGAGACTGAACAACTGAAGCAGGGCCTGTGGTACTGCTTGGATTCTGGGGCCAGTCTGTGAGCCCGTGTCTCTTGTCTGACTTTGAGGGTGCCGCTCTTTTGCTTCGGTCCTTAGCAGCTTCTTCTCCAGATTGACAAGAAGTGTGTCTCGCTGCTCCATCTCCTCTCTCATCCGACATAGCTCATGTCTGAGAGTTTCAATGGTTCTATGAAGGTGATTCATATTTTTCCTCAAGTGTTCAACAGCAGCTTTGGTTTCGTCTTTAAACAGTTTCATCTCCTCTTTCAGACTTGGACAGTTTGTCCTCTTTGAATTCTATTATCTCCACTTCTAGGATGGAGAGACACTCCTGAATGCACTGCACTGACACTCAGGTCCTGGGTGTGTGAGGGCTGTTGAAGTGGGCTGGTGGGTGCTGCATAGACATGGGAGGTTGTACAGCAGTACAGCTTGAAACTGAGGGCTGGGTGTTTGAGTCTGATGGAGCTGTAGACACTGTTGCTACAGGCACAGAGGCCTTTTTCCCCACTAGGGAGAGCTTTCAGTCTATAAACCATCATATAACCATCACTCTGTGTGTGTTGCCGAGATTGATGTTGAATTTTGGTACAGTATCTGTACATGGCTGTCGGATAGATTTGTTGCCAGTCCTTTTTAGGTCCTAATATTGCTCATGGAGAGTGGAATGCCGAGCTTCTGTGCGATCCGTAAAGAACAGCAGGTCTGTTATAACTCCTCTGTCACCTCGCCTTTTAAAGTCTGCACTGAGAGTCTCAGGGTGGTCTTGGAGCAGCTTGCTTCAGTATTTCTTCCTCCCAGCTTCACTGGTCATGTCCTCTGGGTAGTAGATCACCAGACTATCTAGACTCAATCCATCTGGTTGTATTTGTTTTGGATCCATTTTTGCAACTGAGAAAGGTCACTGCTGTGTTCTTCACTTTCTCTATATGCAGAGATAAACTGTTTTGCTTACTAAGAAGTAAAATTCTTTCTTCTTTCTTTCTTTCTTTCTTTCTTTAAATAAAAATGTCCCCCCTCTTCAGGAATATTCTGTACTTAATCCTCCTTATTTGTTTGTTTGTTATTTTTGTTGTTGCTCCCCCTTTTAGTAATTTTGTCCTGGTCTAGATCTGAGATTCCTCTCTCCAACTTTCTCTTTCTTTCTCAAACCAAGCAGTTGAGGCAGATGGCGCCCACCCGGAAACTGGTCCTGCTCAAGGTTTTTTTTTTCCCATTAAAAGGGAGTTTCTCCTCGCCACTGTCACCAAGTGCTTCCCCATAGGTGAATGTTGTAAAGAGTATGGTCTAGACCTTATTTATATGAAAAGTGCCCCAAGATAACTTCTGTTATGGCACTATATAAATAAATTCAACTTGGCTGTTACCTACAGTCTGTAACCTACACTTGATCAGTGGTCACTGACATATGCTGCACAACGTGGACTTTTTGCAGCAACGGCAAGATAAGTGACGACTGTTTTTTTTTTTTTTTTTGAAAGGATTTGTTTAACTTAGCTCCAGATAAGTACACATTAACTGGAATGATATCAGTCGTTTCACACAGACCCTTAAACAAATGCACATGGGCCTGCTCAATACATATTAATGTGCTCCACCCTTGGCACGTTCAGTGGCAGGCAGCATTAATATTCCCTCTGATTTCCATGCACACGGGCGTTAAAATACTGCTATTAACATCGTTACCGCCATGGAAATATATCAACAAGTCATGTTGAATTAGTGTTAATGTGCCCGCTGACAGGGCGTGCTCCCCTCCGCCCGGCTGAAATGCCAGCATGCTGTTTTCTGCTCAGCCTGGCAGGAGGCCTGCTCTGGCTACCCACTCATGACCCTCAAACACTTGCTGTTGTCAGGGAAATAGATCTGCCTTTCTGGTGCGCTAAGTTCTTTTTTTCTTTCCTTTTTTTTCAAATTGGATTAATTGGAGTAATAGGAGGTTGTCTTACCCTCCCTGCCATCCTTTTTATCTCTCACTAATTGCTCTTGCCTTCCCTGCCTCCCTCTGTCTCTCTACCACCAGACAATATTTGTGCTTGGTGTCTCTTCCCCTTTCTTCCGCTCACTCTGTCAACCTTTTACGCAAATGATCTCCAATCTCTTTGTTTTTTTTGTTTTTTTTTACTTCATCTAGCCATTGTTTGCTACTGAATTGACTGCTCACTTTGTGGTGGAAGCTGAGGTTTTCACACTCTGGTATTCAAAAGGACTGCTTATCTGACTTCCTGGGCAGAGCGCTGCTTTCATTCTGCTCCTCCAGCTCTGTGCACAGTATGGTGTCACAGAGGTGTGTTAACATCCCGTTAGTCTGGAATGAAATGTGGACACGCAGAATGAGACAGAAGGCACAACCTCGCATAGCTTCACATAATGTGCAGCACACACAAACAATGCAATGAGCCAAAACAATGCACACACACACATGCTGTACATTGGTTCACAGAATGGGAAGATACTTGTTGCCATGGCGAATGCATGGATGTGTGAATCAGTGTCTTAAGGTGGCATTTTCTTGTCACTAGTTAAATGCACAGAGAACCAGCTGTTGGCCATACTCTGATTATGCTGTATTTACAAGCAATTTACATGAACATTTAATATCCTGCATTGTGTATTTCTGCAGAATCGATTAAAGCACCTGCCAAAATATTTTGAATTTTAATGTATTTTTACCTGCAGGTGTTCTGCTCACGGCTAGATTGATCTGCATGGCTAGTGCACTTGTAAGAAATGTGTGCGTGATGTTTGGTACCCTTTGCTGCTGAAACCAGTTGAAACCAAGATGCCTGTTTCCCCTGGTCTTTAATTTTTATGCTATTTAACTGTTTTACATATGTAGATTTTCTGCTTTTCTTTTCATAATCAAATGATAGTAAATTGAATATGCTTGGGTTTCAAACTACTGACTGGAAGCAGTCAAAAGATGTCACCTTGGGTTCTGGGAACTTGCCCTAGGCGTTACTGTTTTCTGACATTTTGTTGACCACACAATTAGTCAGATAATTGAGAAAATAATTGCTGCCCCAGTACCTGTAACCCTGTGCTTCATTTTGTGACAGGAAAAAACATGTAACATAACAGTGACTGTAAAAGTGGAAAAAGCCCATGATCCTGTCATGTTTCTCGTGGCTCTTACACAACCTGTATGTTCTAACTTGGATGTGGCTTCTACAGGCACTGAGCCTTATCATTAACTAGATTACTCAGCCAATCAGGTTAACAAGGAATTTCCCTCAGTGTGTCGTCGCCAGCTAGGACGAAATCCACACAGGAGCAGTTAAATGTTTGCATGTACGGTAACCCACAGGAAGACGCGGGAGCTTAACAGAATAATAAAATTCAAATCAGATGGATAAACCCACAGTGTCACCCCCACCCTCTTACTGCTTGGCCCTGTGTGCACTGTATATCTGCATTGGTTCTGTGTGTCTGGAGATGGGATGGGGAAGATGTTTTATGACTTTAAAGTCCAAATAGGGCTTTCTCTGTCTCCCTAACACACCCAGATAGTCTCTCTCACTTGTAACAGCACACAGGACAAATTTATGCCCTGAGTATCCGACACTTGCTGATGGTTAAAAATGATTTATAATGGATGAGTTATAAGATGCTTGCAGACCAGAGGCTACATAAATCCTGGAGTGGGCCATGTCACAATGCCCAGCCGAGCCTGCTCTTTCTTATTAATAGCAATTTACCCACCTTGTGTTTGATGCAGTGCGGCTCTGGCTGGCCAGTCCACTGCAGGCCGCTCCCCTCTGTACTCCACTCAAGGTTCAACCCCCATTCCAGATGCCTGCAGCCCGGGTTGAGGGCTACACTGGCACCTGCTGGTCACTGGTGGTACCTCAGAGCAAAACGGCCTCCATCTCCATTAACCCATGCAGTGATCCTCATATTGGCGTGATGATAAAAATGTTACACAGCTAAGGGCGCACACCACAGTGGCTGCATTCATATGGTGATTTGACCATTAGCCTATGACTCTGGACAAATGGTAGCCCATTATTAAGGTGTGATGGGGGAGGGCTAAGCCTTTAAGAGTGGCTTAAAATCTCCCCTAAGACATTAAATCATGTCCTACTTTCTCTTTTCTCTCTCTGCCTTTTTTTAAATTTTTTTTTTTTTTTAAACCCATCGTTGCCTTTAATGAATTACAAGACTGAGGCAGTCCGCAGAGTGGTGTCCTAGTCTGGTTATAATACGTCTTGTTCACTCTCTCTGTCTCACTCTCCTTTTTTTTTTTTTGAGCAGAGACTGGGTACTCACTCACTGTTTAAATATGGAGAATTGTATCACGATCAAGTTGCTTTATCTGCTAACTTTCCCTGCTCTTCCACCTCCCTACCCAGCACCAGCGCTAGTATCTGTATTAAAATTGATAGTTGGAAGCTGAGATATTAAAGCATGTGTGTGTGTGTGTGTGTGAATTCTGTTTGATTCCCCAACTTGTAATGTAAGTACCTAGGTAGTTCAGAGCCATTTCACCCTTGGGGCCTCTTCATCACTAAAATGTCTTTTGCACTCCCCCATCATCATCCCTCCGTGCACTCATTTTCCCTCTCTCTTACACACACACACACACACACACACACACACACACACACGCTCTCCCTCCCACCAGGTAAATTAAAGATATTGGCTCTGAGGCAAAATAGTAATATCAACATGTCATCACGGGTGTTTTTAATAATATCAGCAGGATTATATTGACAGAGAGGATTAGATTGTTTTACACGGAAGATTATAAATCCTTGGAGGGGCTGTGGCATTGTAAGTTGCTATTAACTCTTAATGCAATCCTATCTCCCACTTAATGCATATCTCGGTCTCCTCAGAACACATTAGCATACTGTAATGGCTGGTGGTTGGAGAAATCCACTATCACCGCTGTTTCAATATGATACCACTTCATTAACGAGCTGTATTGATCTTTCCATTGGGCCATGGTGAGTCACACTTGCAGTTTTAGTAATATGAGCTCAGGTTCAGGCCGTAATGCATGGATTCAGATTGCATCTAGTGTAGTTTGTTGTTTATTAATAGTAAAGGCTCGTCTTACAATCCTATTGACTACATCCCATTCATGTATTTAGAACTGCAGAATAATCACTTTGTTCTTGTCTTCACACTGACCTTCTCAGTTTCACTGCAGAATATTAATTCTAACACGTTTAATATAGTATTGATTCTCAAAAAGAGCAAAATCTTCATCTGTTTTGGTAGAAAACACTCTGCTGTAATGATGTAACCCCAAGGGCAGGTTTTCAGATTTGCTCTAAAGAAGATTTAAATAGATTCAACACCAGATTAAATGGCTTTCCAAGAAAGACATATTTTTTTCCCAGAGAGCTTTGCTACTTTTGCGCAGATGCAGCTTTGGTGGTTTGGGGTTTATAGAGACATAACGAGACACCAACAGACAATTCATTTCCACGTAATTGTTGCGGTAAGGAAGTTGTCTAGTTAGTTGTCCACAGCCATCTGTATAGGGTGCACTGGCTGTGTGTGATCAGAATGCAAGCTGAGGCAGAGTCTGGTGCCTTTATTAAATAATAACACAAGGTGGTGCTCTTGTCCTCTGGAAAAGGCCATTGTCAACCTGATGCTGGTTGCATATGTATGGAGGCTGATTGTCACTTACTGGCTTTTTGATGTTTTCAGCTGTTTGTCAAAATATTTGACACTTTGACAGGCATGATAAAAGACAAAGACAGCATCCAGGGGATGAGGGAAACGCAATTCATAATGCAGAAAGGATTTCTTTTCTTTTTTTTTTTTTTTTAAGTAAGCAATATTCATACTTACAACAACATTGACAGGAATGGGCTTCTCCGATCTTGTGATGGTCAGAGAAGCATTCAAAATATTAAACAATTTTTAAAAATTATGAAAAAAATACATTTAAATCTTCAATAATGAAAGTCATCCAGTGGCCTAATGTTAAGACACATATCATATAATTATAAAGTCGACTTCACTATGACCACATTTTAATTTAGCACAAGCTATAAGTGGGGTGAAATATTAAGAGCATGAAACTGTACTGCTACTGAACTGTTAAAGTAAATTTAACTGTAAACTTTGTTTTGAATCCTGACTATTTCTCTATAAAGTTAAATAGTCATGACTAAATGACTAATTATAATTAGTAAAACACATCCTTGGGTATTATTTATGTGGAGTGGTTTCACACCCCAAAACTCCATCTTACCATGGCCACATGAGCAAACAGCTCCACAACAGTCATCAAATTCCAAATCAAACATTGCAAAATATGGATTGTTACATGGAAATAGAATAGACGTTATTGTCATTACACAGTGAACAACGAAATCAAGGAATAAATGACTTCCCTTTTTTCCAAATGATTCTACTTCAAACCACCGAGACGAAAACACACAAATCTCTCATGTGAATTAACCAAATCTGTTATAACTTTGGCAGAAATCTGTGTGTTTATGTAGGACTCCATCATTCATCATTCATAGGAAGAAGCTGATTGATAAATTAGGTTTCCAGTGCCTTTAAGTATTAAATCTAGTCAGTGTGGTATACTGATAATGATGTAATAACTTGTGATGAAATGAAATAGTGTCAAACCAAACAAATGATCATGGTTTTCACTTGATGGCCATTGAAAATGTAACCTTTCTGAACCAACATGGCAGCAATGCCTCTGATAAAGTCATTCCAGTGAAGAAAGTGAATGCAAAGCCAATGACTATGGCAGATAAACAATATATTTTCAATACCCCAAGAAGAAAATTATTGAATGCTATGATAATATTATCTAAGCAATACGGTGCCAATATTGCGTGAGGAGAAAGAAAGTGTTTGCTTTCTCTTCCATTAGGCGGGCAGGGCTCAATATTAGGACACAGTGCGTGATCCGTCTCAGTCGGCACAACCCTCGTTAAATCGTTTAGAAAATTGCACAGGGCCGTTTTAATGTGATTAAGACACAAATTGAGCGCGCTACCCACCTCCTCCTCATAACTCCTCTGTCTCTGGACGATGCAAATGTCAGGGATGTGTAGCTGGAGAACAGAGGGAGGGGTGATGTGGATGCTGTGTAGAGATCCCCTGCATCCTTGACCCATAGAGGTGGGAGTTAGGGATGCAGAAGATCAACACTGAATCTGCAGTAAATACTTATGTGTGGTGTGTATTATTCAGCTAGGGTGTGTTGTTATGTGTGGGGAAGAGTGTGTTAGTGTGTTTTGTTTTTTTTATTTTGGGGAGGGCAGGCAAAGCTGGAGCATCCCATCGCTGTGAGTGAAGACACACCCCCACCCCTTCTCGCCGTGCCTCCCTCTTCCTTTCTGTGGCCCTCTGTGGTCTCCTGGCCGTCCCCAAGTCATTTCAATCTAAATGCAAATTTCATCAACCTCCCACTAAAAAGACTGATATTAGTATCAAAGCCAATGTGTTACGGCTGTGTCGTGTGGACGTGTCACTCTCAATAGCATCTCCAGCGCGGAAACCTGCCAATCTCCTTCCACTACTGAGAATGGATCTCAGCTTTCTTTCTCTGGTTTCGTCGTTCTCTCTGTTAATGCTTCTTCTTTTTCTCACCCCCTCCCTCCTTGTCCTCTCTCTTGCATTCTGTCTCAACATCTCTCTCTCTCTCTCTCTTTCTGGTTAACATCTTCCCTTTCTGGCCACTTTGATCCCTTCCGTTTTCCCATAACTCCGCCCTCTCACATCCCCTCATATTTGGCCTCATCTAACCTTTCTTCGAGAAGCCCTCCACATAGAACCTCATTAGTCCTCCATATGTTGTGTTTCGCCTTCCCAAGCCCTCTTGCCCCTGCTCTGCACTTAGCAGCTCACTGGGACTCTGGCCATGCTTGCAGACCAGCAGGAAAACACAGCACAAATACGGTCAGCTCCTCTCTGCAGTCATACACATCTCTCTGTGTCTCCTTCCATTTCTCTTTCCCCCTTTCCCTCTTTGAAAACGTCCACCCTCCATTTTCCTCTCCTTTCCTGTCCTCTCTCTGTGTTTGCAGTGAGGTGAGGCGAGGTGGAGGTCCGGGATGGAGAGATGGGTGGAGCGGAGAGGGGGCTGAGAGAGGAGGCAGAGCGCCCCAGGGAGGCTGCGCTCCAGGGGTTGTTAACATGCAGGTTGCATATTTCTGAATTGCAGAGCAGCCTTATCTCGCCGTGCTGGGTCACTGAAGCACTTCCTTTCTCGCTGTGTGCGTGCCTGAGTGTGCAGTGTTTGTATATTCCTCTGCGAGTATGCTCCCATATTCATGTCTGCATTTTACAGTTTGCATGTGTTTATGTGCATGTGCCTGCATGTAAATATGTGCATATGTGTATGTAACCATGCTGGCAACAGTGGGGAATGTGAAGGATTCTCTGCCCCTCTCTCTCTCTCTCTCTCTCTCTCTCTCTCTCTCTCTCTCTCTCTCTCTCTCTTTCTTTCTTTCTCGCACTGCAGCAAGAAACACTCATCAAACTGCAACACGCATCTCGCAGAAGCCCTCAGATACAGCAGCAGCGGCAGCAGCAGCGGCAGTAGAGCCTAGGCCTCCTGTTAACACACAGACATGACACAGCGACAGCCAGCAGCTTAACACTCTGCTCCCCAGCTGGCTCTACTCTCAGGTGGGCCACTAAGGTCTGCCAGATAAAAGCTTGCACTGCAGGGTATTAGGCGTTCTAGCCAGGGGGGGTGACTCCCAGCGTTGTCGTCATCTCCCCCTTCAATATCTGGTGTCCCTGCCCATGTGCCTGCCTCCTGTAAGTTAAGGATTCTGGCCTATGTGTGTCCTTGGGAGGTCAGGCTCTGCTTAAGGCTGCATTGCATGCTGGGCCCATACATCTTCAACATGTACTGAGCTCTAAATGAGCCCCTCTCCTTAACATCTTTGTCACGATCGCCTCCATTTGTCACAGCGTGGCAGCAACACTATTGTCATACACGTCGCTGTCGTCATTATCCAATAATGCAGTGTCGTGCAGAGGTCAGAGTTTAGTCTGCAGATTGTGTGTGAAGGGAGGAAATTATTATGGTGGAGACTGCCCATAGCTTCTGTTGAATGCTTAATCAGTTCTGTTTCTGTGTTGACCTTAGTAAAGTGATTTTGAGAAGTATGCCTGCAATGAAGCCTTCATATTTGCATTGCGTGTACATCCCTGACCAGTAGTTTGTGAAAACAAAGAAAGTCAGTAGAGACCTTTCAGCACATGTTGCAGGTGTAGGTGTTGGTGGCAACTCCATCAGGACCGATCCTGACTCACTTGACATCACTTGAGACAGTTTTTTTTTTTCTGATTATGCAGCAGTGCTCCCCAAGACCTGTGAAAAGACTGTGATGTGTGTCCCGACCCCCCATGCTGGGAATCAACGACACAGACAATAGCACAGTAAGGCTGCCGGTGTGAGGATCCATTTTCATGGATTTTCATCTCAATTCGTTAATTTCTGTTAAAATGTGTCTCCCTCCATGTGCATTCATGCATGTTTGTTTGACTGTGCATGTGTTTAGTGTATGCTGCAGTGTTTGATGTATTTGCGTGAGAAGAGGAGACCGGATGAGGAGGAACGCTGTGACCCGTCCCTGGGGTCTCTCTTCATGACTGAGTGGACTTGCACTTTGCAGATTCAGGTTCAACAACGTTGCTTATAATAGGCACACTTTAGATCTTAGCAACCAACATTGCTCTTGCCTTCGATGCAGCTCAAGGTTGAATGGAACATGTACTTGTTGAGAATATAACATGTTTGTGCTAAACTATAACATGTGCATCCTGGGTCCTTGAGGAGCACTCTACCAGAGGCAAAGCTCTCTGCTTCTGCCTCAGCTGGCTCCATTGTTGATCTCTGGCCCCTGCAAACGCATTATAGCAATATATTTGCCACATCCAGGCCAGTGTATTTTCTCAGAGGAGTCCTTTTCAGCTGCTGATATGGCTTAGCTTAAATCCCCTGGCCCTGTGACGACACACCAACGCAAATGGGGCCAGACAGAGTGGGGTTCGGGGTTTAGAAAGCAGAGGATGAGCGAGGCTGCTAATTATTCTTGCCTCTTCTCGTTCTTGTCAAAAATAGTGATATCTTTAAATCACAAGCTTGAAATGATTAGATCTGGATTTTTTTTTTTTTTTTTTAAGTCAAAATGCACTCAGTATCTGTGTGTTCATTCATACTCACAGACAGCATTTATGCTTGCATGTTGTTGTTTGTGAACGCTGACCCTTTTAGGATTAAATATTTAAAAAGATGGCATTTGCCAGCTGTTATGTCAAATCTTTGACGCTCAATATCTCAGCATTTCACCCAGATTAAAAAAAAACATTTTAATATCGAAGCACATAAGATAACTGAGCTCAAGAAAATGTGTTTTTTGTTTCTATTAATGTCACAGTTAAGATATCCAAAAGAGGATAAAGGTGCAATCTGTGACAAAAACATCAACCGATCACCAAAATTTAAAACACAGAATTGTAACATCAATCCCAAATTGATTGCAGGGTCAAATCTAAGTACATTTCACACTTTTTTTTTTAGAGCTGTGAAAGGTTTTTTTTTTTTTAAATCAGTGATGTTTTCTGTGGTAAACAGGAACATATTTTCAATTGTGATTAACTGAAAAACATACAAACTGCTGATTTTCCATCAATGTGACATTTTCAAATAAAACCAAGTATAGGATTAGGCAAATATTGAATGTGTGAAATGGCTTTTCTGCCCAGCCATGAATACAATAAATCTTTTCCTGCTGTTCTTCTCACCTCTCATATTATTCTACATTCTCTTCCACCTCAGTTTTCCCTCTTTATAGCCTTACTTTGAATGATGTGTCTTTATTGGTTGCGTGTATTCCCTCCCCGCATCTTATCCCTTCTGCATGGCTGGCTCATTTTTCAGACTGGCCTGGGTGTGAGTCAGGGCTCCTGCAGTGAAATGGGAGACCATGCAGGGGGGCACCAGGGGTGACAGCCGAGGGTCCGCGTGCAAGCCGGACAGGAAGAGAGGAGCTGGGTGTGGAGTGGACCCTGAGGGTGTTCTGGTGGTGTAGTTGTAGGAGCAGAGGATAAAAGGTGGGGGCACCTGGGCCAGGCAGAGAGGGCTAACTGCATGGCTGCTTCAGTGACTGACAGACCGGCTGGCTGATTGACAGGCTAACTGGCAGAACAAGGAGAGTGTAGGTTCACAGCTCCACGCTACTGCCAGCAGGCATCAATGAGGCTCTGAGGTCCACCAAAGGCCTGGATGAGTAATAAGTCATGTAGCGCTGGCTGCTATGGACATCCTCCTCTCCCTGCAGCACCTTAACCTGAGGGATGGAGAGAGGAGGAGGAGGAGGAGGAGGAGGAAAGGGAGGCTCACAGACAGCGGAAGACAGATTAACAGTGAAGATAAGGGGTAAAGGAGACAAGGACGATGTGGGCCGTTTCTGCAATCTGCTGAAATGAGTTTGTGCATGTTATGCATACTTATATTTCTGCACGTGCATATGTAAATGTATCCGTGTCTACATTTACGTGTGCTTGTGCGTGTGTGTGTGTGTGTGTGTGTGTGTGTGTGTGTGTGTGTGTGTGTGTGTGTGTGTGTGTGTGATGTGGCTTCAGGAGAGAGCTCTCTGCAGGAAGATGTCTGATCCAGTCAGGCTATGCCACTGATCCCAGGCCGCTGACTCTGCTCCCAGGCCCTGTCAGGTCCTGCTTCTCTCTCTCTCTCTCTCTCTCTCTCTCTCTCTCTCTCTCTCTCTCTCTCTCTCTCTCTCTCTCTCTCTCTCTCCTTTCTCCTCTAAGTTTCTTGCCACCCCCCCCCACCCCACCTCTAACTCTGCTACGGAGCTGACAGCTTGGCCCCAACAGCGCGCTAACCACATTACCTGAACTCACCACAGTCATTATCCTGCACTGGACCCACTGGAGCTTGAAAGTCATTCCAACTTCTCTGCTGGTAGAGGTTAATAGGTGTGTGGATGTGAGATTACATCCCAAAGGCTACATGGTGTCCGGCAAATCCCGGAATTCAATTCTTGCCTGGGAACAGCTTAGAAGGACAGGTGCCAGAGGGTGTTTTTTTCCCCCCTCTTTTCTTTTTTATTCTGTTCACGCTCCCTGACTTGTATATCAGATTTGATGACAAGAGACAGCCGCAAGTGTCTGGAACATTTCTGTGCATCTGAAGGCATAAATGCATCAACAGTGCACCTCCACTGCTGGAAGAGCTGGTTCTTCATGGACTAAACCTTTTAAATGGCTTTAAAATAGCTCTTTACCTCTGTTTGAAAATTGATTATTGGTCCCTTGTAGAACCAGACTGCTCTAATTTCATCAATGTAATGCTGCTTTTTATGGCAAAACTCTAAATCTGTACCTATGGACCAAGCTGAGAACAGGCTCAACATATTTACACAACAAATATTTTGTAGCATTTTTTATGTATTTTGGTTGTGGTGAAATTTATCCATGTACTGGCAGAGAACAACTAACTGGCCGTTATCCAGTTTAAAATTTTAAAACAAAATCAGTATAGATGTGATAAATTGGCAAAACAATATGTTGTTTTAACCCCATTAACAAGTTCATGAAGTTTCAAATCTGGTTGGATTCTTCTGTATAGTCCTAAAGAAGGATCAAAGCTCACTGATTTTATTTTATTTTAAAAGGTCAATGCAACACACTGAAGGCTTTTATTTATAACAGTTTCCTTGCATGGTTCAATAGAGAACTTTTTTAAAAGGTGTTTCCCTGTGTGATAAGCCTTGCTGGCTGTTTATCAGCCATGGTGCTGTCTTACATAAAGTTTCATCCTATACGCTGCCAATTTGCTTGAGATTGCATGTAGCTGTCAAGCGAATGTGTTCAGGACGTAGCGTCGACATGATGTACAAAGTCAGCTATGTAGCCACAGAGAGTATGGTCGCTTACACAAACATTACATCAGACGTGCCACTACGAATAGGCGGAGAGGCAGAGATGGATGGATGTGTTACCTTCACTCTACTACAGGGCAGCTCAGACAAAATGACGGCCAGGCTTGCCAGAGACATTGCAAAACGAAATGAGAACACTTTTTCACAGCCATGTTTAAAACCAATGAGAGATCTAAGCTACATTTGGAAGCAGGTTTACGTTGTAGATACATGCAAGAGTAAGGAATTGATGGATTTAAAGGTGGAAATATTTTTCGGATCCATAATTTAGCGGAGGACCCTTCGTGAACTTCCGAAAGTCCAAGCTGACTGATGATCACTGGCAGGAATCTGGGAGTGCTGAGCCCATTAACAAGAGGAGAAATTTTTTTTTTTTTTTTTTGCTTTAAGGGCAGAAAATCTCTATGTTTAACTCCTCTGCATTAGGAGCCAATTACACGGCTGAAAAAAATGACCCGGGGTAGTTTGGTGTCCAAGGTTGTTTGTGCTGACATTCTGCTTTTCAAATGCCAGTCTGTTAATTATGCAAATGGACTACAAGGCCCCTGTATAAACATATACGTAGGCCCCTTTATGTGTACACAGTACCATATATCCTGCGAGTTATTAGAGACAGCCAGCCCTTGTTTCAATATTTAAAAAAAATTGAAATATGAAATGACCCCTCCGGCTGCAGCGAGCCTCCCTCTTCAGTATCCTTCTCAGACTCTCAGGCCCTCACTCTCCTCCTCCCCTGTCCTCTTTTTCCTTGTGGTGCAGCTCTTTGCGCAGCGATGCTATGCGACACTGGCCAGCTTTAGAGAAGGCGAGTCCACATTGCATTAATTCTGAGCAGAGAGAAATCCAGTATCAGATGTAATGGGTTTGATTCCAAAGCCCTGGGGCAATGTTCTGCGCTGCTGTAATGGTGGTGGGAGTCAGCAGAGATCCTGCACTCATCAGAATGCTGCCTAACACACACACACACACTCCCTTCCTTCTCATGTCTGCTCTCTCATTCTTCCCTTCTTGTCTACTCTCTCTTCATCTCTGCCCCTCCATTTTTCTCTCTCCTTGGATGGCCAGAGGTGTACTCCACCCCGCCTCCAACTCTCCCCAACCTCCTCGCCCTGTTGTTGCCTAATTACTGTCTCTAAACAAGGGACTTTGTCCCCAGCAGTCCTGAATTAAGTGTCTGCTGCTCATTCACAGATGGATAATTGTTTTTTTTTCTTCCTCGCTGACTTCTTCTCTTCAGCTGAGGCCAGATTTAGTCAGGTAGTCTGGAGAAGGCATCATGGGATAATTTCGAATAAGCCCCAGGGTAAGTTTCCCTTTCCTTGTTTTTCTTTTTTTTTTTTTTTCCTTATTTTAATTGAAGAGCAGCCTGCTATCTTGAGCAGGGCACCTATCCAAGACAACATATGATTAGTCAAAGGAGTAACAAGTCTGTCTGCTCATTGCCATCACATTGTAAATGACAAAAATAAAAACACTGACCCCTTCTTTAAAAAAAAAATGGATATACTTGGCTAATCAAACGCACATCAAGTGTAGCTTGATATCCAATGAAATATTTGACCCATATAAAATGACGAGGTACAACGTTGGAGCCATAAAGAGGTGTTTAACTTAGTGGAACTCAGCTGCATGCTTTATCATGCATTTAACAACTTTAGCCTGGTGTTTTCTTTTTAAGAATGGGGCAGGCTTGGGCTTATTGGGGTGGAAGTAAAGCTTTATGGCTCTTTGGCAACCATGTCCTGCATGCTTTATGACAATGGATGGATGTGCACCTTTTTCCAGCCTCTTCACGAGTCCAGAGACTTCAGGGAAAAGTCACAGAGACAGAAGTAATAAAACAGCATCCAAAAATATCTCCTGTAATCTCTGTTGCTGAATAAGTCATCCACTATGTTGTGCGTTTGCATTGATGTAGAGTATGGATACTGCCTGGCCTGGTTTCCATGTGGTTTTGGGAGAGATTCCACCCTCTGCCACATGCCCCAGCAGACTAAAGACAAGGCTTAAGCACCTCTAATGTTGCATAACACAAACACCCAGAACAAGCTGCTGCCCCCCCCCCCCCCCCCCCCCCCCCTCCTCCCCTTACATCTGGAGCCTTGGGGGAAAAAGAAAAAGAGGGGCTTCCCTGGGATCACCACAAAGACGGGGAAGCATACGTTTACAGCTCCCTCTGTCTGCTGGGGCTCCCCTTATTATTGTGATGGATGGTGAGGGAAAAGGGGAGAGCGATGGCCCTGGCCTCCTCATCACCTATCCATGAACAGCGAGCAGTTCGAGCGGTGGTGAGGTAATTACACCGTCATTATAATACGCACTTGTGCACAAGCATACACACTCTCACACTACATAAACACAGTCCTCTATGCACCAGATGGGGTCCCCAATGTCTTCAGCCTGATGCCTCCCTCCCTCCCTTCCTCCATACATCTCTGCTCTACTATCTCTTCCTCTGCTCTCTCTCTCTCTCTCTCTCTCTCTCTCTCTCTCTCTCTCTCTCTCTCTCTCTCTCTCTACACCAACAAGGGAATTCCAGCCTTCCAGGAAAGCTTGCCAGCTCTGGACCATGGAGCGTGTGTGTGTCTGTCTGCACTGTATGAAGCATATAGCGCCTCTTTGCATGATGGTTCTCACCATTAACAGGGCCTATTTAGCACTGCACTCTCGCCATCATGGACAGGCTGACAGATGTGGATACTGTCATGATGCCATGGAGCAACATCTCCTCACATGTTGCAGACAAATTAGTTCCTTTTCTACTGATAATCTCATCTAATCTTTTTAAACAATGCTGTAATTATTCCTGTGCAAACATTAGCCAGTTACAATAACTTAAAACTTAACAGTAACAGGGAGCTCACTAAGTTATCAGTAGAGACTGCACATGGTCAACATACACTGTTGCTTGTCAAGAAACAGTCGCAGCCTCCATGTAAACCCTCAAATTTTCATTTTACATTATTTGTGTACGGATTAAACTAATGAAATATAGTACTAGCAGCGTTGGCTGGCATATTTAGGAACTTTGGAAATAGGCTGTTTCTAGTTTTTATGCTAAGCTAATCTCTTCCAGCATATCTTCCAGCTTTAGCTCCATACTTAACACACAGACTTTGTGTCAATCTTCTCCACTGACTTTCGACAAGAAATCAAATAAGCTTCGTTCCAAAATGTCAAACAGTTCCTATAATTCAGCCATTTTTGTCAGCTAAATGTGCCCGAACTTACCTTAAAATGAAAATCTGCATTCCTCTGGGTTAGTTGGATTTTTTTTTTTCCCTTATATTTTAATGATGTGAATTAGTACAGTAGGACATGGAGTAGACGGGTTTGGCTGGACTTTACAGGAGGAAAATAAGATCCACTGAGTCAAAATCCAACTCAGGTTAAGACATCAGATGAGCCTTGAAGGTCTATTTAGTGTCCTTGGCAGACACACACCTCTTGTTGCTAAGTGTAACACAATGGAGGAGGGAATTGGCTACTATATAAAGTGCAGAAATTGTGTCAGTTCTTCTGGTTGGGTCATTGGACACAGACGGTTACTGTGCGCATGTATGTGTGTTAGTGAATTATGTATATCGATAGATTCCCAACAGAAGCTGGAGGATGGGCTTTTTTTTTTTTTCCATGAGAATAAACAAGAGAAATTATACACCACAGAAGCGTGCAGCCAGTCTATAAATAGCAGTGGTGCTTTTTTGCCTGGGGATGTAGTTGCGTTTTTACAGGTCAGACTGTGATCTTCTCTTAAGCCTCTGCATTGAGACGGAGCCGACACATCTCTGGGGTGCTGTTGCTGGCTCTTAGAGGGGCCCCTTTAATCTGTAAAAGCAGAGGTGCATCTCATCCAGGGGAAATTGGTAGGGAGGTTTTGTTTTTTGTTTTTTGTTTGTTTGGTTTTTTTTTTGTTTGTTTTATGGGGCCCCAAGATGTTGCAGTCAGGGTGAATTTTGAGGCCTGTGGGCAGAAGGGATGTAAAATTTCAGCTTCAAAAATCAAATGAATGCCATGAGAAAACTGAGTGGCGTCTGCAGACGTACTGCTCGTCTGTCTCCCCTAAAAGCCTTCACAGGAAATCAATAGTGGTCTCCATAAGAATTAATCTGGGATCCACACTACTACCATGGCAGGCGGCCAGCTGAGTGATGTGTGCGTTTTAAACGGCCCCCGCATCCAGCCCGCTTATCAGTAGGTGTCCCGATGATCGCTCGGCTTTCTACTCATCTCGTCTGGCTGTTTTTTTTTTTTTTTTTTTTTTTTTCTATATCCCAGCCCTCCTCCATCTTTTCCTCCTCTTCCTCCTCCTTCTCTTCTTCCTCCTCCTCCCCTCCCTCTCCCCACTAAGTTCGATGCGATCGGCTCTGGGCCCTGCCGTGAGTTCTCGGTGCGGGCGACAGCGCTGCTGAACATGGCGTCAGACGGGATGATTTTAACGAACCACGACCACCAAATCCGGGTCGGAGTCTTGACAGGTAAACGCAGAAATTTCCATCGGCTCTTTCATATTTCCATGAATTCATTTCCGCCGGCTGTCCGCCCGGATCTTCATACATGTTGGCAGGTTTTTGCGTGGCGGCGGCGGCTCTCGGTCTCTCGCTGGCTTTTGCAGCCTCTTGAAGGCGACGCTGATTTTAAAGCCGTGCCTTTTCCTCCTCTCTTGCCGGTATGCAGAAATGTACATGCTACGTTACATCCAGTGCTTATGCGGTGGAAGCGGTAGATGTGGGCTCTGCATTGGTTTGTGTCCGCTCATGTAGCCTAGATTTCTTGTCGAGCCGTTTTCCCTGCTGAAGAAGAAGAGCTCAGTTTATGTGTATTGAATAATTCATGTCCCTATCTGCGTGTCAGAGCTGAAAATTACAGCTGATCGTGTGCTGTGTCGCTGCTAAAGATGCCCAGGCTGTAGATTGCGTTATTGACACCCAGCTGACCACAGCGATTTTTGAAGTGTTGCTCACGACAGTTGCTGAAGGTGGATGTGGTGGTGGCGGCGGTGGTGGTGGTGGTGGTGGATGTGGTGTTGCTGTTGCTGATGATGAGCGCGTCCCCGGCCTATTAAGAGCCGTGGATGATGTGAGAAAATCTGTGAAAATGCGTGTAGACGTCGGATGTGGCTCATTTTGTGAATGACAGTGCCGACCCAGAGGAGTTTACATGACACATGACAGGGGCTCTGGCTCGGTTTGGTGGGGCTGAACACACGGGTAAATCCTCCTGACATTCCTCTAAATGCAACTCGATGACGGCGCGTCTCTCACTTACCAATACTGGTAACGTTATGCGCCAGCATGCAATGTGCGGCTATGAGGCGGCGGATGGTGTTAGATCTGGTCGCTGCCGGCCTTAATTTTTTTTCCTCTATGTGTGTGTGTGTGTGTGTGTGTGTGTTGCCTATTGCTTTGTCATGTTTCTGATCGTCAACCATCACGCTAGGCGAATCCAGCGATTGTTGTCATGATCGAAAAGTAAATGAAACAGATTTTTTTTTTTTCGGGAGATTGTGGAATGAGGGAAGGAGGGTGGTGATAGTGGTGGTGGTGGTGGTGGGGTGGATGCATGTCCAGAGGAATACCCCCTCCCCTCCTTTCCTCACCCCCCCTTTCCCTCCTCTCTCCTCTCCCTCTGTCCATCCTGTGTGAGGCTGGGTCGATCAATATTTCATGAAAGCCGTGATCTCACACATACGGTATTCCTCCGTATGGAAATCCGGTACGGAGGAGGTGGTAGGCGATGTGTAGCGATGGAGGAGTGACTGTGAAGACCCTCTCCTGAAATCTGCCAGGGAAACCCCCACCACCAACAACACCAACACCACAGCCACCCGTCGTCTCCTTCCTCATGCCTCCTCCTCCTCCTCCTCCTCGTGCTGGAGAGAGAGAGAGGGAGAGAGCGCTGTCCGTGGTGCTGAAATCCAGCGTCACTCACAAATCGGTGCGGTACTGACCCTACCACGGTAAATACTGCATCAGATAGATACACCCAGGGATGTTAGGAGAGGATAAGCCCCTCTCAGGTCACTTTTTTTCCCCATCACCATATTCATTTTTTGGGTTGACATCACTGTGTTGTGGACTTTGGAGAGTATGCGAAAGGATATTGTCACAAACTGATGAGGATTTGGTGTTTGAAGGGGGAAATAAACATGCAGGTGGTTGTTTGCCTCATGCTGATCAACACCCAGAGGTCAGAGTATACCCATCCCTGTTTTTTTTAACACCACATCAGTGCCCACGCCACATCAGAGAGGGTTAATTTCTCTATGTGTCATATGTGAATCCCCAACTGTATCCCCAGCGAAGTGACAGATTGCCAGTTTGATCTCCCTGTGCAGTGTTGACAATTCGCGCATACATATGCCGATGTTGAGACGCGCAGAGACACAACCGACAGGCTTATTTGTCTTTTTGATGTATCTGTGTGTGTATGTGGAATAGGAGGGCTTGCACTGTCAGGGAAACAAAGCATCAGAGAAGCGAGGGGGAAAAAGACAGAGAGGAAACGAGCAAGGTGGCATTAAGTTGCCATGTTTTACCTGACCTTTAGCCTTTTACGAATCTAATCATGGCGGGATTACTTGTGGTTACAAAGACCGCTGTGTGATTCCCTCATTTTTGGGGGGGTGGGGAGGGGTTGTGAGATGATGTATTTTGACAGCAAAAACTCCCCTGCTGTGCTGCCTAGAGGAAGCAAGGCTCCAAATATTCAGGTTGACTGGATCTTTCTTACGATGCAGAACACTGTCGCCACACCTCAGTCTTATACATCCACAGTGCTCAGGCCGTTAGTCTGCTGTGGTATGGGGCCTGTGTGAGCAGAATGCTAATGGAGTCTGAAGCAGTGCTCAATCTCGCTCCCTGCCAGGGTCAAAGGTCATCCGTCCACTCCTGCATTCAGTCACCAGGGAGCAGATGAGACCTTGGCTCACCCTCCTCCATCACTTAGCCCCACATCCCTCTAGACAGGTGACAGAGCCCAGGGGACAGCTCTGTTTAGACCCTGGACACACAGTGCAAGGGAGGTGAGGTTGATGTGTCCAAGTGTACGTGTGTGTGTGTGTCAGATAATGTATGCGTTTTGTGGAATGTGAGAATAAGAGGTGGGGTTTATTTGTGAGAAGAGGGAGGTAGGAAACTTGAAACAGGATAATTGGGGTGAACATACTGTCACTTGTCAAAGATGTCACACTGAAAATGTGAGCTTTGTTAGGAGTGGATGAAAGCTTCTCACGCTGTGCTCAGCCTATTGTGATGTGTGTTTATATTTTTTGTTTTTTCTTTCTACCTGTGCGTACGTGCCTGTGCAAATGTGTGTTTGTGTATTTTGATGCATGAGTGCTCAGTGCCCGGTTTCTAGCTGTTAGTGTTTCTTCCTGTTTAGCATGAGTTTTAATTGTCCTATGTCTCTCTCCCTGGGTCTGCCTCAGGGTCTGAGCACTCAGCTACACACTTCAGCTAAATATGCGTGCTTGCATTGCTTGATGCTTGTGTATTTGTGTGTGCAGAAATACAGCCGTGAATTAAGGTGATGGTGGATTGTGGCCTCAAGTATATGACAAAGGCAAAGGACCGTACAAACACACCAAAGATAAATTGTTTTCACACATATTTATTTGCCTTCTTGTACAGATGCGAGTCCAACTTGGTCTGATATATACTGTGAATTTACATAAACACTCGTTCTGCCTTTAAAAGGTGACTCAAGAATCCCTCAGAGGAAAATCTGGATATCTTTTTTTAAAACTGGATTTTTCTAGGAAACTCTCTACCCACGTGATGACTGTGCCGGACTATGCCACACATTGGAAGTATTTCATGCACATATGAGTGTGTACACATTGCTGCAATGTACATTCATGCGCCCTGTGTGTGTGCCTTTTGCATGTGCGGTATGTGCATATGCATGTGACTCTGCTCTGCTCTTTGTCTTTGTGCACTAATACTGAGCTCTGGCTGGAAAACACAGCTTAGAAAATCCCCCTAGCCCCAAATATAGCTACTGTATGCATACCTCCCATGATCATACACCGAGAGAGAAAGAGAGAGAGAGGCTGGCAAAGCGAGAGAGAGCCCTGCAAAAGGCATTCAGTGGCTTTTAATCTCTGTAAAGCCAGTGTGTATGTGTGGGACCATACGGTATTATTACACGGCAGCGCTCCATGCATGGGCCACGGATGCTCTTGGATGTGTGGCTTGATTCACAGCCCATAGAAAGCCCCATTGATGCTGACTGCTGAGAGTGTGTGGGTTAACTCCAGCCCTTCCTCAAAGAGATGTGGACACACACACTCAGCACAGAGCTTCCAATGAGGAGCCAGGGCAGGAGAGCTCCACTATGCGACAGACAGCACACATTTTTCTCTCTCTTTTCTCTTTCTCCTTCACTGTGTCTCCATCTCTTCCTATCCCTCTCTCTTTTTGTCTCTCTTTCCTTTTTTTTTTTTTTTGCTCTTTTTCTATCTCCCTTGGTTGTAACAACTGAGAGAGGCTCAGGGATGTGTGGGCGGCTCTCCAAACTTACCTGTCTATCAGAAAGACACGAATCGACAGCAGACAGGCTTCCCAAAACAACCATATTTAGATCGGTCTCTCAATCCCCCTGTTAAAGTAGAACTAATTCTGTGACTCCCTGCAGAATGGG
The DNA here is from genome assembly GCF_017976425.1 of Toxotes jaculatrix. Lineage (NCBI taxonomy): Eukaryota > Metazoa > Chordata > Actinopteri > Toxotidae > Toxotes > Toxotes jaculatrix. The sequence continues at coordinate 6,377,986 of NC_054412.1, forward strand.
TGTAAGCTTTTATTTTGGCGTTGTGGTGGTCCATTTCTTAATCATATGTGGTGTGCATTTTGTTGGCCCGTTAAAGATATGAAGGGTTCTCCTAGAAAGAGGGAAGAGAAGAGGTTTCAAAATGGTTTTGGTGTAGATCACGTGTGTGCATATTTCCCGTCTGTTCTGCCTGTGTGCGTGCATGTGGGTTTGCGAACATGTATGCGTGCTTGCTCATGTGTGTACTTGCCTGGTTGCAGATAGGATAATAACTATTTAATCTGCTTTTCCACATGATTTAATCTCTGGAGTTTGTCCCAAGCTCACCTTAACAGCTCAGGCGCTAAAGAGGCTCACTAGAGAAACAGGAGTCAAGTCAGCGAGAGGCGGCATAGCGTGCCAGAGCACCTTGACCAAAACTGGGAGACACTGTCATCTGTCACCGAATGGCGTGGGTGGGTGCCAGGTTATGGAGCAATCTCCTGTCAGCGGCTCTGAATGACTCAATCTACTGTCTACAATGCCAGTCTGGTGTTTTACAATTAAAGGAAATCCACAATCACTGATACTGTACAGTGTTTCAAAGTCATCAGACTGTGACATTTAGTGCTGCTGAAGATATTTTGAGACTGTTGTGTCATTTGTTGTTTTGGTGTCCCCATTTTACCGCAACCTGCTTTGTCCTCTTCTGTTTTCAGTGAGGAAATTACTACATTTCCCAGAATGCCTTCGCTTCACCAGCATGTTTTTTTTGCTTTGGGTTTTACATTTTGGTAGCAATACTGAGATCGAGCTCCGTCCAATAAAAAGTGGATCTCATGCTGCAACAAAATGCAATATGTTGATGGCTGCATTGCACTCTGATCTATTTGGGCTTTTGTTGGTAGAGAAATTAAATATCATGGATTGTCAGCGATGGTTTTTGCTGCTGGGAAGCCACTGAGGGATCATGCCCTGGGTGCTGCACTTTGACTCCAACTTGGTGGAAGGACGTAGCACAAGCTACGATGTTATGAGAAACTATTCAAATCGTGGTTCAGTTAATTCCATTTAACCAAGTCGATATTTCAGTGTATTATTTTTCATATTTTTGCTCTGTTGCAATGTGTATTGATAATTGAAAAAATATAAATATAAGACGTGCATGAGAACACACACTATTTAGGTCAACAGCACAGTTAACAGGGACAATGACCATAGCACAGGGGAATTAGAATTTGAAATTCTAAAATGAGAGGAGCAAACACAAAAATATACCTTTAAAATATCTGCACTCAGCTGCAGCATTTGTAATATCACGTTGTCTGTATTTGGATAGGCGTCCACAGGGACGGCAAAAATACACTATGAAACTATAGAGCAGATGCAAAATGGACATCAAATGGCTGTCATTCTGACAATGTTTAACTGTTGTACTTAGCAAAATAAGAGATCAGATAGGCATTTCATGTTTAAAGCTAAAATCCCACCTGCATATTTGTGAAGTCATAGCTAACTCCCTCATGGCCACCAGTCTGTGTTCCCATTAGCATCACAACATTATTTATTCCTCCACATTTTCCACTCTGTTGACGCTGAGACAGCCAAACGTAATATCCTGACATAGCTGACATCATGACTGGATAACAAAAACACAAAATAGATGTTAACATTCGGTTCACTGGTGATATAAAGATACGTGGTTTGGATGGGAATCAGAGAGCCCCAGGCGTGTGTCTACCCACTAGCATGATTTTATTCCTCTTTTTTCCTGCTTTGACCCGACTCTCTGTGTCTGTCTATGGCTGAATCATCTCTAAGCTGCTACTGGGGTGTTCCCTTGCAACGTTATGTGGGCATCTGTTCAACAATATGCTTGTTTGAGAGGGATACACTTGGAACAGGAGACCTAAACAGGGGAGAAAAAAAAGCACACAAATTGGGCAACCACTTGTTCCTGCAACTTATTTCTGATCCAATTCCAATATTTTTAGATCATCTTTAAGCCAAATCTGAGGGTTTTTTTGTGTAGTTTGTGCAGATTTTCATGGTTGTTGCCTGCATCACTGTTGATATGTTTGCTTTTAACAGGCTGTATAATTGGAAATGTTAATGGTATTGTCATCCCAAGGGCCAAAAAGTGAAATTGGTAGCATTGTTAGGGAATAAGCAAGAGCCTGGATGATTTGTGTGTCCTTATTTAGACTAGAAATATCTAAACTCTTTGTTCGCATGTGGTCAGACAAGGATTTGTTTTTCGTATGGGTGGGGCTCATACTGTACCAGTAGTTAAAACACAGACTGACCCTTCTCTCGCTTGTTCTTTCTCACTCTGCATCTCACACACACACACACACACACACACACACACACACACACACACACACACACACACACACACACACACACACACACACACACAGCTGTCACAGTGGACAGCAGTAAGGCAGGCAGACCACATGACCAGAATAGACAATACGGGATCAGGGACACGAACGCAGAATGAGAATTAAGTCTTCACTGCAAAGGAATTATTTTCAGCGTCGAGTAGTGGGGAGTAGGGAGTGTGTTGGAGCGGGAGGGGGGTGACTCTCCTCCCCTTTGCACACACCCCTCGCTCTCTTTCTTTCTCTCTGCTTTCATAGCCCATGGAAATAATCCTCCCATACTGTAAATAGTCTTTAATTGGGATGCGAGTTAGAACAAGAGGCAGACGGTATTTGGCGGACAAGGAGCAGAGTCTCCTCCGCTCTCGTAGGCTCTTGTCAACTCTCCAGAGAAGAGCTCCATCGGGGCTGCCTGGAAAGCTATTCCCAGACTGGATGCGTAGGTGTAGGAGAGTTGGTCGGTTCCCACTCTCTCCCGGCCTAAAGCAGTGTTATAGTCTGTCATTCATTTGAGGTGATAATCACAAGAGGCTGGCATAGCCCAAAAAAAAAAAGAGGAAGATTACTCTCAATATTTTTGGGAGTAAGCAAAAGAGCAAGAAAGATGCTGCTGCTTTTTAGTGTCAGCACTTATCTTCTTTGGACAGAAAACCAGGCATTGGACATGTAGAGCTAGAAGCTATTGTTTTCCATTTTTGTATTGGTGATAAACAAGATAGACTTCTGAAAGGAATAGTAATGCCTTACAGCCAAATTTCGATGGGTGGAGAGGTAGATATGGCTAGCCTTCACCTGTTATGACCCAAGTGGTAATAACAGTGGGGTTTTTTAATAAATCTGAAAAGCTACTGATAAGTTAAATATGATTCTCTGCATTTCTCTTATTCAGATGATGCTAATCCCAAAATCGTAACAGGACGTTTTAATGCGTATTTGGTTTAGGTAACATTGTTGAGCAGGTTTTCTACACGTGTGTTGCGGTGATCATCTTTCTGCTGGTGCCGTCCACCTATACAGCTAGGTTTCTGTGATCTGCATACATACAGGATACCGTAGCCTGTGTAGGGTAGCATAAATCATACAGTGTTTCCAATGGTGGTTGGTTGAACATGGCAACAACTGTGATTAGTCGGCTTTGGCTGCCTCGTAGTTTCCTGTGAGTTTCTGATGCTTTCTAGTTGGTTGACAGTAAAAGGAAACATGGAGCTGTTGAAAGAAATGCTAATTAATCTTCTCCTTTTCGGTAATGTTGGACAGATTTGCATTTTGTGTTCTTGCAAAGCCCTTCCCTGTGTGAACTTTTTCTTCCTTGTGCATTCAGTGAATAGTTTGGGCATATACTGTGGCTGTTCTACAGCAGTAGCAGGCAGACTCTACATCAAAATATAACTTATTTTCTTCTTTCTTCACCTGGATGGTGGGGAGAGATGAGAAAGATGGAAGGGATATTTTACAGTTTTCAAAACGTTTCATTCTCTTGTTATTGTTGTACAACATCTATTGAGAGTCAAAATCAAACCAAATTATTCTGGTTTTCAAAGAATTGATACATTTATTGGGCAACTTAACATCTTAATTACACTGCACTGTTTTCAAAGAACCTTTTACTTTCAAGACAAAATACATTTCCTGATTTGTTTTTAACACCACTCCGGAGAGACAGTGATTGGATCACCCCCTCCTTTGCTTGGGTCGGTCCCTTGCGATAACCTGTGCGAGGAGAGAAGCCTCTGAGTGATGGCGATAGAGATCGAGATAAAAGATAGAGCGGTGGGTTTTAACTGATGAGTCACTCTTGTGGTCTGCTGCCTCTGGATCCCGTGTCCTGGCTTGAGGTGTTAATTAGGGCTGGAGGGACGGAGCGAGCGAAGGATGCAGGAGGACAAGGGAGCAGGGGAAAAGGAAAAAAAGAGCGAAAGGGAAAAAAGTCACTGATTCATCAGTGGCCTCGCGTGCTGCCATGCTGCCTCACGTCTTTATCAGTCCTCATCTAATAGGTGTCTGAAACATACACCTCTCTCATGTTTCACTCACGGGAGGAGGTCAGCTCGCATGTATGTAGCATCTATCACTGGCTGACGGGGGGCTGATGTCACAGGCCGCTTCTTATTCAGAGCAGTTGCTGTACTAACAGTGCTAACAGGCTCAGTATCACCGTGTTACCCTTTAGTACTATATAAAACCATTTTGAAATTGAACCTTACCTTGTATTTAATCTGTGCCATTACACAAATGGCAAAAAATCAAAATGAATACATTAGTTTGCCAATGTGGTTAGTTTCCTACTCTGTCTTATCAGGCTACCACCATTTTCTCAACATGAGGGCCTCCCTTGCTGGAATGTTTCACCTGGTTACTTGTGGAGAAAAAAAATATCCGTGGGAATTAATTAGAAGCAAGAATTTTTTTTTTCTTATATAAAAATGACAAACAGTTTTGCTTATGCAATCAGATTGTTCTTTAGCCTGAGGACCGCCGTTACACTTGACTCTAAACATACTGTAGAAAGACCCTGGATTTAATTGGGATGAGTTACACCTGTGATTTGAAATGGGTCCGGCGTAATGATGAAATCGGGATTTGTTTTCTAAAATGCAGACTGCCGGACGCATCATTTACAGTGCATCCTGATAGTAAACATCTTGCTCATTGCTGGTCCATGTGTTTGTGACTCTCTGAGCTTCCAATCACCTGTTTCGAATAGCATGTTCCCAGGTTAGATCCACACACAAGTCATTGTGACTGCGTCCGAAATTCCTCCCTGTTTTCTACATCATGCGCTACATTAAATTACGTATTCCAAAGTTCCACATACAAAATGCAGTGCATTTTATAGATGTGAAAATTAGCATTGTGTGACTCTACAGCTGTTGGTGATGATGCAAAATGATTATTAGTAAGCATCTGAAATCTCATTTTCCTGCTCACTAATGAGTAAACCACTGAGTGTCTATCATATATGGAGTAATGAATGAGGGAAGAAGGGATGATTTCAGGCAAAACCTAGGTCTGCTGTGATACTTCATTTATGAATAGCTTGTGACTGTGGACAATATGATTTTGACAACATATTTTCCAAAACCTTAATTCATGAATAGGAAATGTGTGTATAAATACTGAAGCCTCATGTGACAAAGAGCAACAGTTTCTTCCTCCTCCTGGACCATCATCAGTGACAGGAATCAGCAGCTGATAAGAGAGGGGGGACTCAGAGCTAGTGCTGCTTAGATCTTCTATGTAGTGCAGGAGCTATTAAATCTGCTTCACTGCAAGAAGAGACAGGGAACTTCATTTATGTCAACATCACTCAGGTTTTCAGTATTTCGACATTTTGTTGTTGTTTGCCAAACAGAGAAGGAGCGCGGTGTAGTTTGAAGAGGGTCGAGGTGGAATACAAGAGACAGAAGAAACAGCGCAAGTCAAAGTGAAGTTATGACAAGTAAATACATTGCACAATAGGTGTGACATTTTTCTCCCAAAAGGTTGTGCATGATTGCAAAATATAGGCTCTTTAATATTCATTCAGACATGCATATAACACCCAACAGAAAAAGCTTGAGGTTAGGAAGCTTCAATCCGTGTGACTTAATATGATCAGCCATTCATAAGAACAAAGATAAGCCAAGGAGGTGGAAAAAGCACTGCTGGAAAGAGGCGTAGCTCTGTGTGACTTCTGGCTGTCACCCTTGGCAACGACCCTTTCGCTCCTTCTTGACACGCTGCCAGGGTGTCCATTGGCTTGTCACTTGTTCAAACCTCCTCCCTCCCTCCATTACTCCCTCCTTCCCGAGGCCACAAGACCAGCCATGTCGATGTGTGACGCGCTGATTGATGTGTGTGACACATGCTTCTGGGAACCTCCGTCGTCTGAATTGGGGAGAAATGTTTCTATTTTTAAACCGACAGATGCAAAAGGTGACACACTGAAGAGAGAGGATTTTTGGGGGGAGAAAAAAAAAAAAAGTGTCCAAAATCAACATTGTGTCTGATGGTTCTTAATTAAAAAGGCTTTTCCCTGCAGTGTTTACAGTTGCTATGGAGCGAGCTCTGCAATTGCATTCATAATTGACAGTAATTATATCAGTCATTGGCTTGCTCACACATTTATATTTACATCAGTTTCACTAATCAATTCCATAGCAATGATGACTGAAATCGAGTTTGACGAGTGTTACAGGACTTGGGACTTCGGGGATAAATATAACGCATTCGGTGTCCCGTTCCCATTCACATATCACATTTTGTCTTAAACCATCTCCCTTTTTCTCACCCGCTATTTATGTCCCCGTCTCCTCACCTCTATTCCCCTTCTTTTCTCGGTCCACCTTTCTCACTTTTTTTTTTTTTTTTTTTTTTACCTGTGCTGTCTGTCTGCACTCAACTCACTCCATCTCCCCGGGAAAGCGAGGGAGCGAGCAGTACGAGGGGAGCATGTACGTGTGAATAATGGAGGAGGCCAGCTTCTCCCTAACGAGGTGTGTTTGATGGCCGACCTCGGCCCACTGTGTGTGTGTGAATGTGTGTGTGAATGTGTGTGTGGTCAGCGTGTTCTCCCATTCTCCTCCTCCATTATTCAGCGTCATGCCTTTCCCGTTTCTACCACAAAACCCTTTCAGATCATAGCACCTGGGAATCAAATGTTAATAGACACCCGCCCACACACTTACACACACACACGCACACCTCAGAGCCACAAATGCTCAACACATACACACAAGAATCAGTTTGATTGACATGAGCTGGCATGGCTCAACAGCTTTGTTGCCCTTTTGCATCATTTATGGTCTTACAACAGGCATGACTGGTGGTTTTTCAATCTCGGCACATGACTGTTTACATTTGAAAGAGTGAGTCAGGGAGTTTCTCACTCGATTTCCTCTGTTCTGCTTCATTGCTCCACCTGTTCTTTTCTTTATTTTATCCTTTCCTATTGTGGCAGCAGATTTATGGAGAGAAATTAGTCTCCATACTAGTGACCCACTTGGAAATTCCACGTGAATGCACTGAAAACCAGATATTCAATTTAGCTACCAACACCTAAGCACAATGTGCAGTTATGGAGGGAGATGCTAGAGGAGCCTTCAAGCTAGAGCTGGAACAGCAACAAACTGCAAAACATTTATTAGCAGCTATTTTAAAAACTTCCAAGTTGACTTGGAAATGAGAGGAGAGAGAGACGGGGAATGACATGAAACATAGGTCCATGGCCGGACACACAGTTCATGTTTGGCACTTGAATCCCTAGGGTGCTCAAAAAGGATTAATAACAGTAAACAAGAAAATAATGAGCATATTAAACAATAATGAAAATAATCATAAGTTGCAGCCTTGGGTGTAGAAAAATGCATCTGTGGTCACCATAGGTTATTTACATATCAGATGCATTTGTACATCATTGCCAGTAGTAATGGGACTTATTTCTCTCAGTACAAATTTGCCTAATGATTAGAAGTCGTAGGTTTCAATTCCTGCGCAACATCACAGTCAGACCAATCCCTGAAAAACTCCCTGAATGCTCTGACTCCTCCAGGGGCTTCCCTCTTGGTTGCCCCCACACTGACATGTACATGTATGCGTGTCTCTGTGGGATAAGTGATGAGATGTGTGAAATATGGCAAGTGGAGCACTCTATTAGGCAGCTTCCCCCCTCGCCTCCGGGCTTCCCTCCTGCCTCACCATAGAGAGAGGCTGGGTTAGAGAGAGACATGGTGGTGGGTTTGAGTTAGATGCATTGAGGGGTTTGGGTTTTAAACAGCTGAGCCTGAGCCAAACACTCATCACCATAGAAGAAGAAGAAGAGCAGGAAGTCCTTCCTGCATCAACCTCAGCTACCATTAGCCTTGAGAAGAAGGACAAGCTTCCAACTGACTGTGTGTGTGTGTGTGTGTGTGTGAGAGAGAGAGAGAGAGAGAGAGAGAGAGAGAGAGAGAGAGAGAGTGAGAGAGAGAGAGAGAGAGAGAGAGAGAGAGAGAGAGAGAGAGAGAGAGAGAGAGAGAGCTCTGACAGTGGGAAGCTGCAATGTAATTGCTGACACTGTCCAGAGGATTGAATGTAATGAAGGTAGCTGCTTACAGGCTGCTTCATTAGTACAGCCGGGCCTGGGGCACTCCCCATGTGTGTGTGTCTGTGCGTGTGTGTGTGTGTGTGTGTGTGTGTGTGTGTGTGTGTGTGTGTGTGTGTGTGTGTGTGTGTGTGTGTGTGTGTGTGTGTGTGTGGGCATGTAAAACTCAGCATCCTGGGAAATAAGAGGAGTCTAATAGGTCGCGCACACACATATGCGCACACATACACTCATGTATTGCCACCCACCCACTCACACATTAACAAACACATCAACAACAAGCCCTGGCAGCGTATGGAACGTGTTGATTGTAACTTTAATCCATAGGAGTTTGTTTCCTCTGTGCATTTGCTACTTTAGGTATGTCTTTCTCAACAAGGGCACTCTTCAAAAAATATTACCGTGGTATAGGCGACACTACACCTCATGTTTGAGGAGGTCATACAAGGTGTTTTAGGATGTAATGGGATTAAGGAGGTAGGGCTGTAAGTAACAATTATTTTCATTACTCAGTTTATTATGAAAAATAATTGTTAAATTGATCAATTTAGTCAGTCAGTCACTTGACCTGTGGCTAATCACTGAATCGGCTGATTGTTTCAGAGCTGGGGGGAAATGCAACTTGCATTTTTTAGTGCTTAAACCTAACCAAACATGCCAGGACAAACAACACATTCTGTATTTTAACTAAGATTTTCTTGTTAAAGTCTTCAGGCAGAGCACTGAGGTCGGATTTGAATTAGCCGATTGGCCTCTGCTTCATTCATGCTTTGCAGTCACTGGCTCATTCATCAGCTGATCTGGTCATATTCATGCGGCCATTGCTGCCACAGCTCCATCCACCACTCTAACCTGCTCTTCTGCTCTTATTGTGCAAACGCATACCTGATTTAATGTTCAGGTATGTGTTTGTCAAGGGGGAATTAGTCACAGTATCCCAGCAGAATCCTTGTTTCTGACAAGGGGGCACTACTGCAAGTAACTCTTTTTACAGGAAAAATAGTTTAATTTTTGACAGTAAACTCACTGATGGAGGTGTCTTTGTTGACCTTCAGGTGGCAGGAGCAGGAAGCTTGCTCTACTCAAAGAAGAGTCGGACATACCCTTAGCTAAATGCTGCCTGGTGCACCACAGCAAAGTTTTGGGTGCTGCAGAGTTCGGCTTTGCTTTGTTCCACTGATTTCACGATGATTGTCGGCACAATGTGCTAAAGCTGCAGCTCTGCTGATCGGGCTTTTGTTTTGCCTTTTCAGAAGCATGGCTGGCATGAAATGGGATTTGCGGGCAGAGAGCGGGGGCTGGTCACGGGGAGGTCATCCGGTAGACCAGACGATGCCGAGGCTGCCATCTTCGCCACATGGGGTCCCTGTGGTGATGCAGTTTAGATTAACTTTCCACTTAGTGAACAATGTGTCACTTACAATATGGTCGTGTTTCCTGCTCCAGAAATCGGCTTGACAGCTGCACCTCTTGAGACGTGTTTGTCCCGATCAGGGTTGGGGTTGTGGATGTGCATTTGCCTTGCCCATCAAACGATTGCCCTGGTCAGCATGAATGTGGCTCTTAGCTTTGATCAGAAATCTGGCATTGATTCTGAGTGGTCATCTGCCAGCCTAACCTTGACCCGTAAGTCTGACTGCAGTCACACCATAAAACTTGACCTCACCTCCACCATCAGTCTCTCTGCCTCTGATCCTCCCTCCCATCCTTCCCATCCTTCCCTTGAGTGAGAGATCACAGAGGAGCAGGGAGAACATTAAGCTTCCTCTATGAAGACCAATCAATACCTGATCTGATTAGGCCCCAGCACATATGTTTCACTGCAAACCCTAAAAGCCAACAGATAAAGAGCCCCATTGCTAATGTTAACCAATAGCTATCCATTTCAGAGCTTTAGTCATATCGAGTGAAGTGAAATGAATGAACTCAGTGTTTTCCATGCAGATTCACACAGCTTGTCCATGGTTGCAAACACTGGCATGTGCAGCTAAGCTGTGGTTGTACTGGTGCAGCCCTGGGTTTCCCTGCATCAGCAGCTTGGAAGGATGAAGGAGTAGGAGGAGGAGGAGGTGGAAGGAAGAGGAGGAGGGAATGAGGGACGAAGGGATGTGGAGGCAGAAGGGGAGAGGAGGGAAGCTTCTAACGGGAGGTATCAGAAATGTGCAGCTATATTGATGCCAGTGTAAGCACATTTGTATTGAAATCAATAGAGCTGCTCTCGAGCTCATTTTGGCTTCTAACAAGACCTGGCTCACTAATGGAGCAGCCATAGATAACACGCACAGTAACGGAGCTAAGTTGGGGGAAAAAAGGGAAAAGAATATGCCAGTTTGGTGTGAATTTATTTATTTGTTTGTATTACTGTCAGTCTGTATTGATATTAAACATCTTGCCTTTTACAATTGTTGTTTCCTAAGCTGCAGAATTCTACAAATCAGTCAAAAGTAAAAGGTTAGTTCACACAAATAACACAAAAACATGTATTCTCACTTACCTTTGATGGTATGTAGCCATGCAGACAGTTTTGGCTCTAATCTGCTCAGGCTAGGAGAAATCTGTTTCTGAGACTTCTAACTCGCCGTAATAGAGGTGAGAGGAATTTTGTCAGTGGTAATTAGAGCTGTGAAAAATTACATTCGATTACATATCTTTGAAGAAACAAGTTCCAGGTCACACTTGATAATCCACAAATCCACAAACAGTCGCTTTAATTCAAACTGTTTTCTGCTATTGAAATAGACCTTATCAAACCAATCGACAGCATGTGCTGTGGATTGTAAGAGACATTTTTTCTCAGGGTGAGATTAACATTCCTGGTTTCATTTTCAGATTTAGCTACAATACTGACAAATATCTTATTAAAACTTTCATCTTTTCTCCCTCTTTTGAGATGAGATGAGATGAGATAATATAAAAAAAAAAAATTAGGCCACAACCTTTCGTAATGTGGTGAACTGATCCTTTAAACACTTTGTAATTCTTATCAAGTTATATCCTGTATCTTTTATGTACTCAGGTGGCTCATGCCCATCCATACTGAGAACCACTGTAGGATCATCATCATCACCGACGTGCTGCCCTTCTAAACTGTTCTTTCCTCACTTTCACCACCTGGTGTCTGTTTTACTATGTGTACAATTAGTCAAATGATACTTCTATGTTTTTCCTGTCTTGCACTCACAGATACTTCAAATGACATCTACTATTGCTTTATAATAAACAGCACTAGATGAATGGCTGCAATCATGCATTGCATATATAGTGCATGCACTTGTGCTGAGAAAACAGAGTGCACATTTAGTTTGTGTGTATGTGTGTGTGTGTAAACAGCTGTTGGAAATGCCACGGAGAGCTGGCTTGCCGTGGGCCCTCTGCCATCGAAATGTCATGCTACATGGGGGAAAAGCTGTGATACCTCATCCACCCACAACCACACATCCGTCCAACCTTCACACACTACATGCACACACTCCTGAATGGCTATATGATAATGCCACGCCGAGCCACAGACACATTCATCATGCCCGTTGTCATTAGAAACAAGCCTCATTATACTCAGAGCCTGTGATTTATGATTAATATTCGCAAGGGGTGTGGCAGATCATCAAGCCCCTCCAATCCATTGATTTCATTGAGCAAGAAAAACAGAGAAGGGCATGAAGATTGGGGAGGGGGGAGGGGGGGAGGGGGTGGCGTTGAGGGGAAAATGTGTGTGTGTGGGTGGGGGTAATGTTGGCGCTGCAGGGGTATTCCGGTCATGGCGTGGGAAATGAGATGAAGGAGAAGTAAAGTAGAAAGAGGGGTGTAGGTTGCCATATTCAAGGTCCCTGTATTCCCTGGCGCCGTAAATTGTCTCTGGAACTTCTCTCCGTAGCTTCATTAGTAAGTGTCTTTTCAATATTTATGGCGGTGTTAATAAAACATCAATACGTAAGGCCTTTGTGGAGAGCTGCAGGCTGTACGGTGCTGCAGTCTCAGGCTTTTCACTGATATTTGGATGATAAAGAGAGGTTCAGGTGAGTGCTATGCAGAGTGTGAGAAGTGACTGAGAGTGGGCTGACTGGGGTAGATCACTAAAAGCAGACTGTGCATAGATTTTGGACATGCACTGCATTATGGCAGATAAGTTTAGGTTAGGTTAGATCTAGAGCAGGTGAAAACAATGTTTACTGTTTTGGTTGTAGGTGAGGTTGATTGTGGGTGGGTCTGTTTTTTTGATGGTGGTGTATGTGTGTATCATCGCTTCCTGTGCCAGGGTGCTGACTACTGTACGCTGGAATTGGAGTTCAGCCTCTCATGTTTTATTTATTCCAGTGGAAAGTGACAGTAAGAGCAGGCCTCTGGAGCTCGTGGGAACAGTCCGGGTCAGCACAATCTCTCTACCTCTTTCCATGACTTACGGCACATATGGGACTCCAACTAATGATTGAATTCATCATCATCATCATCATCAGTTTACTCATAAACCCCTTTTTCAATTAATGAGTTGTGTCAAAACCAGTTCCCAAGGTGATCTCTTAAATTGTTTTGTTTTTTTGAGCGATCAGCAGCCCCATAAACATTCCACTTCTAATTGTACAAAACTGAGAAGTAAGAGGAAGAGTCACTACCAGTACTGAGGTGCCCTAGAGTACTTCAAACTGCTCCAGCAGCTGCTCAGTACCCAAACCAGACTAGATTGTGGTTGTACCGGGCAGTTCCCAGGTGCAGATGTGTTTAATTACGTGAGTGTGAACTGGGTGTTCCTGAAACAGAGCACTCAGTGAACCCTCAGCTTTCTGTTGATTGACTAATTGATTAAGTGACCTGTTTTAGCATACGCGACACACACACTGTGACGTACCTGCATTTCCATGCAGCATGTTCATAGGTCACCTAACTGAACCTCTTCCTTCTATCTCAACCTGTCCATCAAACAGCTTCTGATGAACCCTTCCTCAGCACAGGAAATGTAGAACCCATACAGCAGCAACCTTTTTTTTCTTTTCTTTGACTAGTCCGCCAACTGTGCCTCCCTATTGTGCAAATTGAGATCCGATCACAATCTAGACAGAACTGAGATAAAGAGAACACTTATTTGGTGTTAATGCAAAGGCCTGTGATCACATGTCTGATAACGTATCCACATCAAGATTGCATGTTACTTTCAGGTGGAAATGTTTCTTTCTCATACTCTGCATATCTACATTTCTGACCCTTACTCTGCTTTTACAGAAAAATTTCCCTCCATCTTTTGCCCAGATGGGCTCTGTGAACAGCAGAGAAGAATCAATAATTTTGTGATACTAGAGAGAGAGAGAGGCTGAAACTATTTCTATCAGAGCACCTAGATGGTCAAAATGTATCTGTGGCAGTGGAAAGGGAGGGGCTCAGTGCTCAGCTGAACTCTCTCCTGGTTGCTCTCATCATTCCATATCTTTTATTCTTCCTCTCTTTTACTCTCATCTGCTCCCCATGTATATTATTTATTCCCCTGCATCTCTCTCTTCCCGCAGCCTCCCCCTACCAGTCATTTCCCCATTTCCCCATCTTCCCATTTCACCTTACTACTCTCTTTCCTATCCTGCTCTGTCTGCCCTCCCTCTTTTCTTTCAGAGTATTCCCACTGCTGCTCCCCTCTCTTCTCTTCTCTTCTCTTCTCTTCTCTTCTCTTCTCTTCTCTTCTCTCTACTCCCCCTCCTCTCATCCAGTGTGAATTGCTCTCTTAATCCTGTCAGGGTTAGGCTCCAGCTCACCCTCCCTCAACTCCACATGTCCATCCTACCACCTCTCCTCCTCCTCCTTTACTCAGCCTGGGATGGAGCTGCCTCTCCTCTCCAGGGAGACAGGGAGGGGGAGAGTTGGGAGAGACGGGGCCAGGGCTGGGCCCTGCCTGCCTGCCTGCCTGCCTGCCTGGGACACAGCTGTGAAGAACAGAGCTGTCTTTCCCTCTCTGTCTTTCTGTCTCTGCACATCTGGTGCGTGGGGGGACTGGGCCATGTTGTGCTGTGTTGTTTTGTCCTTGGCTCAGTATGGTTGCCGGATTTTGGCCTGGCTACGCTGGAGTAGGTTTGGATTTGAGATGTGGATCGGCCCACTGCTGTACCCACACGGATGAGCCAGGCTCCGCTGGTGTAGTAAGCAATGGTTATTAAGCCGATAGAGTAATTATTAGCTGCAGTATTAACGTGGCCCCAGTGCATTTTTTTCGGGCTGTTTCCCTCCGTAGTGTTCTTCAGTGGCTGGCTCAGCAGTAGCAGGTGGAGTGTCGCACTCCTTGCATTATGTAACTTCACCCCAATTTAGATCTGACTTCAAATAAATGAAAATCAAGCTGCTGGTTGGCTCCTTTCCCCGCAGATATAAATAGCATTTTCAAATCTTATCTAGAAAAGTGTTGTAGAGGGGAGATGCTTTGAAATGCAGCCCGACGATTAGGATCCCATTGTTCCGCTCCACACCCCCTCCATTCTCCCGGCTGCTTACAGTAAGCCTGAGGATCTGTGTGTATGTGCCTGAGCGTGTAGCTCTACACATGTGTATGCAATCATCTGCATCACAGTGTGATTGAGATAGCGGCTAATGGTAAGATAGCATGTGCATGTGCATGTTGTCGTGGGTTTGAGAGTTTGTGACTAAGTAGTGTGTGTATATGTGTGTGTGTTGCTGTTGGGTGTGTCTTTGATGATGGATGTTGTGATTCTGCTGCTTACCCCACTGCTCCTTTCAGAATTAACAAGGTTGCTAAGATACAGTGGGTTTATATTAGATTAGGTTATCTGCTGTTATTTCTGTTACTATATTTTACCCAGCACTGTGAAGCCTTTATTAATTTGGAAATTTACCCTGCCATGGAATGAAGATGCTGGTATTTGTGCACCACTGCTCCTCTCCTCTCCTCTCCTTTTCAGGCTAGGAGGGGGTTGTAGTACTGAGAGCCCTCTAGTCAGATGTCTACCCCACCCCATTACAATCTGGAGGCGGATCCATACCTCTATTCATCATTAAGCCCATTTAATCCGAGGCCTGGGGCCCAGTGTTTCCATTTAACACAGAACAAGCCAGTAAAATAGGAGACAGGAGGCAGTGATATCACTTTGGTTGAGGCTTATTGGTGTGCAGAGGTGTTGTCCCTCCCACCAGCAGATGTCAGCCCAATCCAGTGTTTGACCTCCATAGTAGCTTCTCCAGGGCTGGAGGGCCATTGGCACTGCTGTTAGCAGATAAAGAACAGGAAGCAATAAAGATGCCAAGTGGACTGCTCAGGCAAAGAAGGCGATGCTCTGCTACCCTTCCACTGGTGGATTTGAAAATTTTCCTTCACATGTATAGATATACAGATATGTTTTTGGACAAAATAAATTCAGTTCAGTTATACTGGTGAATGCTGCTGAAACATGTTAATGTATTCTTGGCAAGTTTAGTGAAATGGACATTCTTTTCTTTCCTTGAACTTTACATAATATCCACTGGATAAACACCTGGATTTCTGTATTGTTCAGCAGGTTTTGGTCCCATAATGATAGATAAGCAGTGTCATAATTGGACTGGAAGCAGACTTTGGCACACGCAACTCTAGGCACACTGTCTTGTACAGTGTGCCTAGTTGTGTCAAATTGCTGATCTGAGGCAAGGTGTTCAAGGCTGTGTGCGTGTATAGGTGTGTTCATGTACCTGGAAAAGTGTGCACGACACTGTCTGTTCATTGTGTAATACTTTTCTATGTGCAGTATGTGTGTAAATGCATACAGAGGCACGCTGTGCATGTGAGCAGTGTGTTGGGTGTGTGTGTGAGTGTGTGTGTGTGTGTGTGTGTGAGGACTTGCTATAAGGGAAAACCCCATTAGCGTGGGATCCCAGGGAGATAATGAGTGCTGACTGCTTTATGTCCTGGAAATGATTGAGTGGAACATAGTAGCAGTTTATGAATCCCCCTCTGCTTGTGGCTGACAGACTGACAGCACATAACCTGCTAGCTAGCTAAGCTACTGTTTTACAGAAGGACAGCTCCAACCTGCTGACTAACCCAGAGTACCTGTAACAGAAATAGACAGCTAGACTGCATGCTAACTTTACCTTTATCACATGCAGACCAAATTTAGACTGCTTGCTGACCTTGCTATCTGGTTCACTGATAGACCACAACACAAGCTGTCTGTAAGACAGACAGCATCTGTCCTACTTGTTAGATGGACTGTAGCCGTGTCCCAATTCCATATCACACACTAATTTCCAGTAGGTTGTGAGTACATTCTGTGTTTAGACGAGAAAGAAACAGGTATACTGAAAAAGGTAGTATAATGACACCAAATTGTGTCACGCCCATTTTGCATTTTTCTTTTTTATCTTATCATCACTGCAAAAAGGACAGAGAATGGACATATGAAACAGCACCACAGCGTTCAGTTGCGTTGTGCAGACATGGCCGCTGCTTTTACACTGTGTTACCTCCAGGAGAGCTGATACAGGGAAACAGAGCTTCAAAATCCTTTTGCTATATGTACTTTTCTCGTTGTCTCTACCTTCCCTATTAGGCAATATTTCCCTTGGTGGTTTTCCTGTTCATTTTTGTTCTATATTGACATTTTTTTCCCTCCCTGATCAGTTCTTTTCTCTTTGGTCTCTTGATGTCTTCCCCTGTGTCCTGATCTCCCCTACTCTGTTATGGCTTGGCGATTAACCCTTTAAGAGTGTGCCTGAGCATGTGTATGTCTGTATCCCATGAGTGAATGGTGTTGCCCCGTGTAATGCTTCTGAAGCACAGGCCTCCTGCTCTCCTCCCACTGATATAGCCTGGGGGACATCCAGGCCCCTACACTCACACACATACATACATACACACAGGTGGAGGCAAATATGAGATGACAGGAGTCAATACAGGCATAGGCGCCAGAAAATTGATTTTGAATTGACAAATTATCACAATTACAGGGGTGCCGGTATGGATAAATAAAGTGTAGTTTAAGATATCTGTGCAAGAGATATCATCAAATATACATCTCATGAGATGTGTTTGACCACAGAATAGCAGCAAGGTACACTGGTAGTCCAGAGTCTCAACCAGTCTCAGCTCCGACAAGAGTCCATCTGGCATTAGCTGTCTGTCTGCTAGAGATTGTCCAGCCATGTAGAAGTATTGACCTTTAGCGTGCTGTGTACAGTGGGGAATAGCGCCCTCTGGGGTGGCACGCTTCACATTCACAGTGACCTGGGAATGGAGCGGCACCTGCTTGCTGCTCAGGGATCAGATTTGATTCTAATCCATTCGAAGGGTTAGGAAACAAGTCGACTTCTGTTCTGATGAGTAAATCCCAGGTCGCTCCTACATTGCGGCTTTCAGGGACACCAGAGATGGTGCAGTGCACAGCGGTATTCGGGGTGGGGTGGGCAGTTGGGGAGGGGGGGGTGGATTAAAGCTAAGCTGCTGATTTACCTGGAGAAAAGTGCATGGGCGGAGCTTTGGAGGTGGGTGGGAGCAGCGTCATGAATCCTTGCGCACCTTAATCCCCTCCCCTCTCACTCTTCCTCTTCCTTCCTCCCTCCCTCTTCCCCCTTCTCTTCCCCTGTCTTCAGCTCTTGCACAGGATCACATTAATATTCCTTTGAAGCCTGTTTCAACTGCAGCCAGATCTCCCTCTCCCCCTCTTCCACTCTCACTCCTTCTCTCCCTCTTTTTGTTCCCCCCTTTTCTCCCTCTTGCTTTCTGTTTCTTCTCTGAGCTATTGTTTTCTAGAAGGGATCGCTTTCCCACCATTTCTACTAACCAGTGCAGCAGGGAGGGGCAGTTTTATTACCTTCAGTCAGGAGTTCCCCTTGTTGTACACACACACACATATGCATACACACACACACACATAGAGGGGTGGTGGGTACCGATGCCTTTGACAGAGCGTGTTGATTGGTTCAGAATGGTTGCTGCCTCTTGTAGGAGAGTGGAACGGCTATTTTTAGATCAAGGGGTAGCTGGGAGAGAAAGACTGAGGAGGGCTGTGTGTGTGTGTGTGTGTGTGTGTGTGTGTGTGTGTGTGTGTGTGTGTGTGTGTGTGTGTGTGTGTGTGTGTGTGTGTGTGTGTGTGTGTGTGTGTGTGAGAGAGAGGAAGGAATACTGCAGTCTTGAAGGAAGTTCCCTCTTCACACACATACACACACACACAAAATACATGCACACACACATATGCACTTTTGCAGCAGTGCCCCTCTAAAGCCAGGATGGTGTGTATTCCATGTGCTTGCTCCCCTTTTCCTCTCCTCCCTCAACCTTTTTTCTCTCTGTATCTCTACCCCCCCCCCCCCCCCCCCCAACCCCCTCCCGCAGTCTTTCTGTCTCTCTTGTTTCTCCCTCTCTTTCTCTCTTTCTGAGCTGGCTCAGTGTGCAAATGTCAGCACTCTCCCATTTATTTGCCAGAGCCCAGAGCAACGTCCTGCACCCTCTGTTTACCTCTGTCTCCACAGCGCTGCCCCATCGGTACTGCTTTTCTCCTCATCACCCTTCCTCCTCTTTCTCTCTGTAAAAATCCTTCCTTCTCTCTTCCTTCCATCCTTTGCCATCCTTTTTCTTCACCTCTGTTGCATTCCTCACTTCACATCCCCCCCTTTGCCACCCCACTTCCATTTTTTACACCATTCTTGCTTCACCCATCTACTCAGCCTATCCCTCCTCCCCTCCTGTCGTTCATGGATCATGGCACTTCATTGGAGCAACATCATGACATTTCCAGTCTTGTCTACAACTAGCACATCAAGTTTTTTGGATTAAATCCACTGCACCACCACCACCACCACCATCTGCCCTCCTCCAGTGCTTCGTTTTGCATCTATTTTAAGACCTGAGCGTGTCCATTCACGTTTGGCCCTGTCAGTTCACAAAACACCTTGTCCCTCTCTGCATCATCGTCCTTGTCTGTCTCTTTCTGTCTCCTCTCACTTTGTGTTTTTTTTTTCCATTTTCCTCTCCCCATGTCTTCATCTTCCTCCCTGTCTCACTCTATCCGTCACTCTATCCATTTGTGATCACCACGATGACTCATGTGGCTCGCACCTGCTCTGCAGTCGAGGGGCCGCCGTGGTTTTATAAGGAAAGGTTGGAGATGATGAAGGTGTGGCTTCACATAGGCTCTGTGTGATCAAAACGTGTGCAGGGTGAGGGCAGGGAGGTGGGATATCACTGTTCACTTTATTCAGATAGCGGATATATTTCATTTGCAACATACCTGGAAGAACATTGTAGTAGTTACACCAGACATCATTTTTATATTCAGGCACACCTGTCTTATAACAATTGAAACTGACAAGTGGAGCTGTAACAAATGAGAGCATTATATTCTCCCTAATTTAGACACAATGGACAAGCCCCGTGTGCCCAAGATACTGTTTGTTTTTTTTGTCAAGTCACAGGTGTGAAATATGGACCAAAATGTGAGAGTGAATTCAGAAATGTGCCCAAAGAGGCACAGATACATTCAGGGATGTGCTTGGAGACTCTTGGATCTTGTTCCTCTAGTTTTCATCATTACTTCAAACAGGGATAATTTTGGTGTATTTCGTCATGTTCTTTCATTTGAAGATTAGCTCAGTTTCCCACCTTGAGTAATCACATGTGGCCAACCATGACACAGTTTAGAAAATTCGAAAATAGTAATTCTTCGTCTTACAAAGTTAGCTGGCACGAGAGTAAACGATTTTTTGGAAGCTAAAAGATTTCAGTTTTTCATTAGCATGATACCTTTTCCCTCGTTGTTACCTGCATTCATGAGAAGGAATTATTTACCTGTGATGTAACAATAGCAGTTTGTGTTGAAACCCCTCATGTATTTCAGTTCAGACTGCTCATGAATTTGTGTGCTAACTTAATTTTCTTTTGCCTCCCTCTGTCTCTGTCTATCCAGTGAGTGACAGCTGTTTTCGAAACCTCGCAGAGGACCGCAGTGGCGTCAACCTCAAAGATCTTGTACACGATCCCTCCCTGTGAGTATTGGCCTTTTACAAGATAATTCAACCCACAGACAGAACTGAAAACGTTGAGCAACACTGTACCTTCATGCGCACAAGTGTCTCATCCGGAGAAAAGTCCTTTGACTTACCTTAAATCTACCACACAAAGAAGATGCACAGGCTCTCTGCATGTGTGCGTCTCTGTGTGTGTTTCTGTGTGGAAGCCGTCTTCTTTTTGTGCCAGAGCGTAACTAAGAAACTAAAAATATCTCTTCAACACAACATGTCGGGGCTCGGTGTCGCCCTATGGAGAGAAATTCCCAGCATGCATGGCAACAACAAAAGAGCTGCAGCACTCTTCTGTTTAAGGATGACTCCTGGTAGCTGCAAGAAGTCATTATTTGTTCAAAGAAGCTAAAGGAGGAGAAATCAGCCATTGTTTTTATTAACAGGGATGTGATCAGTGACAAGTGCATAAAAAACACACAGGAAAACAATAATCTTCGTCACAGGTGAATATTAGTGTTTGTCCAAACAGGCACATTAAAGCATTGTTGATGCAGCTTTTCAGTAGCTTTAAAAAGGATGTTTCACGATCTATTGAAATTGCTGAGGTGGTGGTTGCATGGTTTTCTGTGAGTTTCAGTCATAAAAACATAGAAGTGAAAAGTTGAAATTTCATGAGGATTGTGAAGGTAATAAAAACCTGGCAAACTATTCACTACAAATCACTGACTGCTTCATAAAAGGAAGCCTCACCCTATATAAAAATAGACAATATGTGGTCAGTTCAGTGTGGACATCTTGACATTACACCTTTATGCGACTGTTTAATATCTCATTCCAAAAACCATGGTCATTAATATGCCTCTCTAAGAACCAGTCTTCTGGGACACTGTTGTCTGAAATATCAGTCAACAGAAAACCTGTCCATATAGCTTTGGGTATATACTATATATATGTCAACTATAACAGACTGCAGCAGAAGAGAGAGTATGTTAAATGTCAAATTTGATGCCACTAAGATTTATAAGTCGAGCTCATGTGATGTTCGCGCTGATCAATTACAGTCTGTTTATATCGCTGCACATATCACACATCGCCTTTCAGACATCTCAGCCTGTGACTGAAGCACCGCAAACTGTGACCCCAACATGCAACCTCAGACACGCTTCTCTAGACATCCAAGCCATTCTCCACACGGCCATTGATTTGCTGGAGCTCCCCTGCTCCCCTGTCACAGTATTACACCAGTCAATATCACTGAAGTGTCACCGGTCCCCCGCTGTGGGGACCGGTGCATGCTTGTCATGTCTTTTACGGTATGTTTATTTTGAGGCTGATGTGTAATGTATGTGTTGGGTCTGAGTGTGACACAGAGAGCATGAGTGTGAGGGGGCTTGTCCATGTCATGGGCATGTCGCATTAGATAGCGATCAGGGATCATCGCATGTTTATTTTTGCAGTGGGGTACGCTGGAGAAATTCAACTGAGAGACTGTACTGTTATGTTTTTGTACATGCACACGTGGACATGCTTTAGACTGTGTGTGTTACAGGGTCAATCATGGAAATGACATTTTATTCACTTTCTCTCTTGAGCTAAAATTAGTGAATTTTTTTCACTGTGAGCAACTTGATGTTGTGTGATGTTGGGTTGGTCTTTTGTCATTGGCTACTGAGAGTGCAAAATCTTCCAGTTGCAACTGTAATGTGGGTTTTTGCCAGTGGAAGGTTTGAACAACTTAATAATTCATTTTGAACAGTAAATGAGACAGTAAATCTTTAAGTGTTTAAACCAACTAGAAACAGGACATGTTTTTTACATGCATGCTATGGAATGATTTGCACTGATAATTGAAAACCTGTGTACAAAGTGGTTTGTTAAAGAAGGTCACTATTGATAGTAAGTGTACAATGACAATGACAAACCGTTTAGTGGATTTATATAATTGAATATTTGGATACAAGTCAAGGCAAGGTCTGCATTCATGGCATCCCAAGGGGCTTTGAATTCCACCTTAATGTCACTGCTATAAAAGTTATGGGGAACTCTTGACATTTCCAATGGCTAAAATCAAGAGATTATCAATTTTGCACTTTCAAGACGGAGCTAATGTTCATAGAATAGAATCACATAAGTAAAGGAAATGTGATTGGCTGGTGACAGTTGATAAAAGGCTCAGTTGTGGCCTACTTATTTTGGTTGGCAATTTTACTGATGAAAGGTTTGTTGGCTAGGTTGCCGTGCTGTTGAGCTCGATAGAATATGAATGTACTTCCAGTGACTGCTGATGGCATTGCTCAGTGTGAATGCAGAGTTAGGGGCTCTGTGGTCCACTCATTTCACTAAAAAGGCACTTTGGATGGATGTGTTGTATACCAGGGAACTGATAGGGTTAAACTCGGATTAAACACGGTGCTGTTAAACATTAAAACTGGACACTAGGACAGCCAGTCCGTGTTAGCATCCCCGTCTGCTCTGCTGTGTTTCGGTGATGGTAGCTGATGCAGACGGGCTCTGGCTGACCTCCACTGGCCTGAGATCCTCCATGCCATTTTAATCCACGCCACACCACGAGTCAGCGGCTCCATCAGGTTGACCAGCCGGAACGCTGTGCCCTCAATGTGCCACTGCTGCTGTGACAGAGACACATAGACGGAGACACAGAGAGAGAGAGAGAGAGAGAGAGAGAGAGAGAGAGAGAGAGAGAGAGAGAGCGGGGGAGGGAAGGAGGGAGGGACTGTGGGGCCACAGCAGGACACATAACATAAACTATAATCATAGTGTGTCCCAGGCACACAAACACACACACATTGGCACATGCAATCAATCAGTCTGCCCACTTTGGCATTCAGGAGCTTCCAGAGGTGTGTCAGGTGGAGAGAAAAATGATATGTGGCAAAAAAAGAGAAAGAGTAACAGAGGAGGAGGGGGGGGGTCAAACAAATGATACCCAGACTCAAGGACACACAGACGAGGCAGAGGTGTGTGTGTGTGTGTGTGTGTGTGTGTGTGTGTGTGTGTGTGTGTGTGTGTGTGTGTGTGTGTGTGTGTGTGTGTGTGTGTTCCCGTCTGTATGAATTCATTTTTTGTTTGCATCTTTACCTTTCCAGTGTGAGCGAGTACTTTTGTTCAGATTCATGTTTTTGTATGCTGTGGGTTTGCATTTCTGTGTGCGTGTGTGTTTATGTGTTGAAGGTTGAGCGAGCCTTTCTCCTGAGCTGTGGAGCCAGCTCTGTGTCTCTGCCCTCCAGCAACTTGTGTGGTAACAACCTTTGTCAATTTTACAAATTGTCGTGGCTAACAATAGCTAGAAGTCAATCAGATGGGTGACAGTGGGCCCAATTTCACAGCGAGGCGACAGTCAGGGGACAAAAGTACACACACACACTCAGAAACACATTCACACATGACCCTGTGCTGTTAGAGCTTCGATCGATAAACACTGTAATAACCATAAATCCTACTTGGATCAACTTTCTTGAAAATATTCATACAGTGTTTTATGCTAAGTTAAGCAATCACATCATCGTCCAGATGCACATCAGTAAGTGCTTACAGTCACATTCTTAAAGCTGCTGTAATCAATATTTGTATATTAACAATGGATTGAATGTGTATGTGTATGTGTATGTGTAAATGTTAAAAGATCGTCTTAAATGACAAATCATCCGTGAATCCTCACCTGACCACCGGTTCCGCTTCAGCACTGTGGAGCATTTTAGCTTTTTTCAGCGCATTGTTTTGGTTTTACGGCCCTCAGCTTTACTGTTTTGGTTCACACTTACCTGCATGCAGACCGAGTTAGCAACGAGCTGGTGAACGTAATAGAGCTTAAGAGGAGATGCAAAGGCCAAAACAGAGCTAAAAGGAGAGTGAATGATGGACTTCAGGTGACACAAGTACAACTCCACATGACTGACAATGTTCTTGTGTAGCTTGTATGTAAATAAGAGAGATTAAGTTGCTTATATCAAGTTACAGAGTGATTGTATATGGCTGTTGTGCTTACTGATTCCACTGCCCTCAAGGAACAGCTAATGCTGATAAACACGATAACTCTGTCTCTGTCTTCAGTTCTGTACAAAGTTTATTTTACATTTTACCAATATATTCAGGATCTACATATGTGCCTCTATTCAGTTAGAAGATTTGGTATTTAAGAATCATTTATACATACATATGCTATACATACAAGACTGGTCTTTTGTGTTCTTTTGTTTATCTGCTCCCTGCAAATAAAAAGCAAACATATTTATATAACTATGTGACTCAGTTGTGTGACAGTGAAGCCTCAGTTTCTGAGGTTTAACCTGCACACCCGAGCAAAGGTGTAGTTTATATTGCAAGTGACTGAAACACACAGGTGAGCAGTGCTTGTTTTTGCCACAGATGTTAACTTTGTTGTTTAAATATGGGAAGTTTGTTTGACATGTGGCGTAGCCGGGATGGGTTAGAAAATGAAATGAGAGAGGGAGAGACTGTCAGCAACGGCAGCTCTGAACCAGGATGACATTTATTCTGTAAATAAATAGAATGCTTGTAGGGTGGAGTGGTCTGCAGAATATTTTACAGTGTGGGTGCGTGTGACTGTGTATGTGTGTGTGTGTTTGTGTTTCTGAGACTTTGTGTGTGTTGTTTAGTGGCTGTGAGTGGAATCATGGGAGTGGAACCCCTCGCTGAGCACTCAGGGCTCTCGTCACGGTAGGGTATTGAAGAGGTGGACTAGTCCACTCCTCCTCCACCACCTCCTCCTCCATCCCTCCATCCTTCCTTCCATCAGCTAACATGTTGAGGGGTGACCCCTTGAGAGCTTTCCCACATATGGACGAACCAACAACTCAGCTGTAATGGGCTCGACTCCATGCTACAACTGGGAGTGTGGAGATGGCCATGGCTCTCGTCTCCTCCCTGGATGGAGTGTGGGTGTAAGACAGCAAGAGAAAGAAAGAGAGAGTGAGATTGAGTGCCCTGTACAAAGAGCTTGTATTATTAATGAAATCACCCTGGCAGATGGGTCTCATCTTGGAAGTGTCCCACAACCACTGAGATTTGCAGCTGGCTCACATGCACCCACATACACACTCGTACTTTTCCTCTCTCTTGTTAAGTGTGCCTCTGACAGCCTATCCCTCCTTTTTCTCGCTCTTTTCACTCTGTGCCTCTCTCTCTCTCTCTCTCTCATTCTGTCTTTCTCTCTTTATCCTCTTCTCTGTGCTCGTCTTTTATTCATAGAAAGATTTGGCTGTGGCGTCCAGGCTTTCAGGCCAAAACTACTGCCGTGCTCTCACCCCCCCCTTCACCTCCCTCCGCCTGCCCCACTCTTTTCCTATCCATTCCTTCCTCTGCCCGCATCAGGATTTTTCCACACCTCGAGTAAAAAGCCTTTATTCCACGCTGACTACCTTTAGCCTGCGGTCTGAAGAAGAGCTTTATATGTCATAACCCCCCACACTAGAAAGAGACATAGATGGGTGTTGGAGATTAAAATGTCGCAGGCCCTTTCCCCTATAATAGGCTTCCCTCAATTCAGAGCACACCCACCCAAAATACAGCCGAGCACTCTATCTGCAAAGAAGCCGGTCATGCTGAAACACACATTTATGGATACATTCACATCTATACATATATACATACACACACTATACGCATGCATTGGTGCATATTAT
This sequence comes from Toxotes jaculatrix, assembly GCF_017976425.1. Taxonomy (NCBI): domain Eukaryota; kingdom Metazoa; phylum Chordata; class Actinopteri; family Toxotidae; genus Toxotes; species Toxotes jaculatrix. The sequence goes on from NC_054412.1 coordinate 6,403,974, forward strand.
TACATGAATATAATAATGAATATAATATTCATGTTCATTCAGATATATTGCACAAATTCACATTCACATGTTCGCCCATTTCTGTCTATACTGTAAACACACACACATATGTCAATAAAATTACATACATATACATATGTAAACATACATGCATATAGAAAAGCATACATAGGTCACATGTAGTGTGTGTGGCAAAACTACAGACACATTCTTTACCTGTCTGTAGTGATGGGCAATACATGAGAGCTTTATGTCAGTAAGTGTGCTCTCTACATGTGGTGTATACACCATATATGTCTGTAAACACAGATTCCATTTCTGTTTAATGGCATGCACATACAGACATATACATACATTAAAGATATTCCATGAACATACAACTGTACTCACCTGCACACACTCAAAAATGTCCAGTCACCAACATATTGGTCCTTTCGCACAGAAATGGTATCCCCGAAGGTTACCCAAAAAAAAAGAAAGAAAGAAAACGGAAACACAAACATTCGCTGGCACACACAAACTCTCACACACTCTCTCACGATGAACAACATGGCAACTAGAGGCATCAGACAGGAGGGGTTGCCTTGGAAACGGTGGGAAGGAACCCTAGTTATTTGTGTTGAGCATATTTTCATTTGGGCTGAAACAGAGAGGCATAAAAACCCCAGGAGAGGGAGAGAGGTGATTTGTCCTGACAGCTCCTTTACTCTCCCGAGGTGTAACACAGACGCACACACAAACACAAACACACAGGAAGTGGACGAATGCACATGCATGAACACATATAAAACACACACTCACGTACACACACAGACACATACAGAGATGCCAACCCCCCTCCCCCACCCCACACCCCTCCCAAGCACATCAGGAGGAGTAAATCACTCGTGCCATCAAAGGAATGTCAGCAGGGGTGTGTGCGTGTCGATGTTGTGTGTATGGGTGCACAAGTTAGTGGATGCTCCTGGTAGCCCTACATGTGTGCAGTGTTTCATGAAAAAGCACTTCTTAAATGATTCTTTCTGACTTCTCAGCCTCTTTTGTCAGAAGCAGACAGCTTCTCTCTGAGTTTCAGGCTTAGTCTCCATGCATGCTCGCTGCAGTATTTTGCCGTTGTCTTGCTCAGCGCGTCTCTATGCTGCTCCACCGCACAGTTTGAAAACTGAGCAGAGCCGATGGATTTTAGTGAATGATATTTCCCGGGTGCAGAATTTACTCTTTGTAAACTCAGCGTGCGAAGAGTTATTGTTTCTCTGTGTGAGTGTGTGTGTGTGCGCGTGTGTGTGTGTGTGTAAAAGTATCTGAAAGGCAGAAAAATAAGAGGATGCGTTAATGTTCATGAAGTTCACGGGTATTTGTCTGAGGGAGGGTGTTTAAGTAGCTGACGCGGAGGGGAAACATGATGCAGTTGAGTCCCTAAAATAGCGCTCCTTAAAAAAAAAAAAAAAAAAAAAAAAGGGTTATATAAGGGGTGTCTGTGCAGAGCCTTCACCTTGAGCCTGGGGTTGTTGTTTTTGGGGTGTCATACTCAGACTGGCCACAGGAGGTCGCCATGGCTCGCTGTTCTGCAGCAGTAGCTCTGTCCTTGTCAGAGCTCCCTCTTCAGTGGGCCATCCTGTGGAAAAATCCTTTCAGGAGGGGATGTTCAAGGGCATTCTCTCTCTCCTCCTTTTTGCTGTTATATTTCTGTCTCTCACTTCTTCCTGCTGCTTTTTTGGTTTGATTTGACTGTCTTTATTTCCTGTTTCTCTCACACTTGTCATCTCTTCTCTCTCCATCATTGTCTTCACAGGCCCGCATTTTCTGTTATAGTGGTGTAGGGTTTTGTTGCTTGCAAGGCCAGAGAGGCTGGAGGGCAGAGGATGTTTCAGTTTTTGTTTTTTTTTTAAATCTATATTTACGGGGCTTTGGAGTGCATGTCTGGCATCAGTCTCTTTTTTTACAGGGGTATTTTCTGCCTTATTACTCTGAGAAAGTTAGAGATGAACCACAACATCCTAAGTCTGCACCCTGACCTGCTGATCCATTTGGATATTCCACCTGTGGGAGCAGGGTGGTGTATAAATAGAGAAGAGAGACTGTCCTTCAACTGGTCACCCGGTGTTTAAACTCTCCACTCCTGCTAAGTGCTTATTAAAGAAAACACTGACTTCTGGCGAGATCTGCTGCTCCTCACCTAAACATTTTGACCTCCCTGTTGAGGGCTGCAAAACAAAAGAGGATTTTCTTACCGGGATCCATAAAGCATGTTGTCTGGAATCTAATACATGGATGACCTTTGTGTGTGATCTAATAACTTCCTTCCTTTCTCAGGTTGGGAGGTATGATCGCTGCCTACAAGATAGTGCCAGATGAGATAGATGAAATCAAGGTATGTAATGTATCAATCTGTCCATTTATCTCTCTGGATCTTTCTATCTGTGTCTGTCTTTCCGTCTTCTTATCTTTAATGATGATTTTCAAAATTAGAGTTAACCATGTATCTGTGTGTGTGTGAACCAATAGGAGACTCTTGTGGATTGGTGCGATGAAAAGGAACTTAACCTCATCCTAACCACCGGAGGCACAGGCTTCGCCCCGAGAGACGTCACACCAGAGGTGGGTTTACCTGCTTTTCTTTAGAATGTGTCAAACATGAGTATATATACATAAAAAAATACACACACACACACACACAATTTTGTCTTTTGCTTTTTTATTTATGAAGAAAGAAAATGAACTAGCTCAGTGACAGCGTCACATTGAACAATAATTCAAACGTGACTGCGGGCATTTTGAAATGTGTTCTCTCTAATATACAGTGCATTGTTCCAATATGTGAAGTACTTATTGTAGAAACTTGCCCAGTGCGATTCTGTGATTAAGTTTTGTCTGATAGCATAAAATACTGAGCAAACTGACCGAACACTGATCAACATAAACATCTCAATCAGTACTTACAGATTTTTCCTCTTATGGTTGTTGCTGATGTTCAGGTTTTTGTATTTGCTTTCAGCCAGGCCGTAAAAATACTTAGTCACATTTTTGTGTTTGCTGTGTTTCGAAAGATTGCAAAATTGAATTTGAGAGTTGGATTTAAATATAGTCTGTAACACGTTACATAAGAATGAACAAGGACAACTTGGGGTGAAATATGGACACTGTGTTCGCCAAGAGGTCATTTAAGGGAAGTTAAACCTCTGCAACAGAAGAATGATGACAGCTACAGTGATATGTAGGAAAGACTGCAGAAAGGTAGATCCCTCCTGTTGTTTTCTGTGCTTTATTCCAAGAACCTCAGCATGTTTTTGCTGATTACACACGTGTGTTGCAGCACCGATTAACACACATTGTAATTAGCCCCACGGTCACATGGGAAATAAAGAGGCAGAAGTTAGATCCTTATTAACTCACTTTTTTGAAAAAAAAAAAAAGTGGTATTGTGTTGCAAGCAAACCAGAGATAATGGGAGGCAGGTCTCAGTATGGATGTGTTTTTTGTGTGTATTTCATATTTCAACCCCAGGTTATAAGGGCTGTGTACACTCATTTCAGCAATAGGGGAAACTCTAGGGTACATTAACATGAACAAGTTTATTTAACAGTTACATTAAACAAATGATCGTCACTTGCTTCAAAAAGCGGTTTAATGTTTGTGTTTTTTTTCCTTGACATTGCTGTTTGCCACATCAGATACAACTGGTTTTATTTCAGACAGCGTAAAATAGAAAGTTTTAAAATGTGTGAAGACTTTGTGTACCCAACTTAAAGGTATACGCACACATATACATGAAATAAGTCTTTCTCTTTTATATACACTGCTCTACTTTTCTTACATGTGTTCAACCAACCTCGCTCTTTCTCTCTCTCTCTCTCTCTCTCACACACACACACATGCAAGCAGTTTGTCAGGGGATGAGCTGCCGTGGTTCTCAGCAGTATCATTGGTCCCCATCAATCATGGTAGACAGCAGCAACCTTCCTGGAAGGGGGAAGACACGTACACACTGTAGTCACTGATAATACCTGCTATCTGATTCAACCCTGTATGCTGGAGACAGCGATATCTCTCTGTCTGTCTCTGTGTGTTTGAAGGCTGTACAGGACACAGATGACTGTATTCTGTGTAGATGAAATCAGGACAGAAGTAATAGATTACACTCCATGTCTCTTCTCTAATTGAAGACTTATATTTTTATTATTCTGTTACATGGAAATATGAATGTTATTTTACAGTAAGTGTTACGTGTTGCTGTATTTTTTTTCTGTCTAAAGGCAGAAAAATCCTCATCTGATCTATCTCCTCTCCATCTACGCCCCCATTTAGAAATCAAGATTGATTCAATCTTTGTAATCAATATGGGAATTTATCTTTTTCTTGATCTGCCTGTGTACTTAAGCAATTTAATGAATGATTCTACAATCTGGGGTTTCCTTTAAAGACCAGTTGTTCATTATATTTTGTACGCAATGTGTGCTGGCATTATTTGGCATGCTCAGGTATCATTACATACAAACCAACATGGATACATTCAGTTTTCAGAGGTGGTGGTTTTGCTAGTGCCACTCTCTTTGCAGGGACATCACCGGCTCAAATGTCACTAAGTTACATTTTATGGACATTTTAATGCTTTGCTGCAGCCTGATTGCTATTGCTGGAGTAATGATTACAAGTAGTAATGACATTTTCTGTTCAATTCCTACCACACATACACGTTTCTCTGAAAATTACACGAGATCATGTTGGTTTTCTTCATCCTAAGAATCATTTTACTGGTCATATATTTTTCTATAGTTTTGCAGCAAATATTTCAGTGTTAAGTGGATGGCAGTGGTTGAAAACCCATGTACAGTAAATGCATTACCAAAATGAAAGTTAAAATGGTGTCAGTGGTTGCCCATAGTAAGGGGTCAGTTAATTGCTTTCCTCATGCAAGAACACTGATTTCCAGCACAAGAGGCATGATGAATGGGACTAAATTTTCCCCTAGAAAATAATCTTCCCTAGTCAAGGCACTGATCTCGAGCTACATTTAAAGAATGTGCGTGGCCAGAGGATCTCATTTGCTTAGATTTTATCTCATACCCTTGTAGTTGGAGTCCTTCTCTTGTCCTTGTGATACCCCCCCCCCCCCCCCCCCCCCACCCCCCCACCCCCTCACTCTCAACATATACATGTAATTAAGACTAAACCTCCCCCATTTTTCCTAAACATATTTCCCACATCATACATCATGTGCAGTCCATCTGAATCTCAACTTCATCTGATCAAACTCATCTCCCTCGTCTTCCATTCAGTGATTTTCTGTGATGTATGATGAGGTATAAATCCAGCCTCACCCCTCCCTCTCTCTCCCTCCTTCTCTCTTGTTTCTATCCCACCCTTCCTTGGTCCCCACCCACACTCTTTCTGTTCTCCTCATCCCTCTTCCCTCCTCTCCTCCCTCCATCCCTCACCTCTCCTGAGTCCAAGCCCACGATGCTCATCAGTGGCTCCTCTCCTTTGAAGTCTTTTCTCTCCCCTCTCCCTCGCTAATGGTGCGTTTGAAGTGTCACTCAACTCAAGGGCACCCAACACACACAGCTGGAGGAGAAGGCAATATCTTCTCTGCTATCTATCTGTCAGGAACATGCCACATCAGCCGCAGTCCCACAAACTTATACACATTCACACATAAACAAATAAATATCTCTGCAAAGACAGTGAAACTGATGATAACACCATCTCTAGAATTTTGTATCCCTGCTGCATTGTGTGTAATGAAATCCCACTTCCAAATCTAAACCTTGCAAGTATATATGCTGCACGCTTCTATAAAAGTCCAGGCTGTAGGTGAAACTCATTTATCATTAAAGCGTTTAATTGCACAGACTGACCAAGAAAAAGACATATCCTTGTATTGATTTCAAAGATTGAATCAATCTTGATTGCTAATGGAGGGAGTAGATGGGGAGGAGACAGGTCAGATAAGGATTTTTCCAGCCTTCAGACAGTTGAGACATGAATTGTGCAGGAGGGATTGTAAATCAATATTTGAAGGGCAATCCTGGTGTTTTTTTGAGTCAAGGCAGCATACAGGAGGTTGTTGTGGAAATATGGGTCTGTTATCAGTATTCCCTGGTTATCTACATGATGTCTACAGTTTTACTTCTTCACCTTTAACTAAATTTCTAAACTGTTTTTTAAGTTGGACACATGCTTTGTTAGACTATGAGTATACTAACAACCCTCCTTTCCCTCTCTCCTTTTCTTTCTCCAGGCCACTAAGGAGGTGATAGAGCGCGAGGCTCCAGGGATGTCTCTGGCAATGCTGATGGGATCCCTCAACGTCACACCACTAGGCATGCTTTCCAGGTCAGGCACGCAGTCTCACGCACAACACAACCAAAACACATGCTTAAAATACCGGGACACACTGAATTGAGGCTCTAAGGTGGAAGGAGAGGCACTCATCTCTATAACATCATCATAGTAAAATGTATTTGTTGCACTCATGCACTTTTTTTCTGCTGCATTCATTTAAATTTTCCTCTGCGTTTGTGTGTTACAGACCTGTGTGTGGTATCCGAGGGAAGACACTCATCATTAACTTACCAGGAAGCAAGAAAGGCTCCCAGGTAGGAAACACTGCAAACTGCTTTCACAACAGCTTTCTCCTGTGGATGTTAGTGTCGGGTGTAGTTATGCCTGCAGTGCAAACTTAAGTAAAAAGAGATTCACCTGATCCGTGAATCATTTGGGTTGCCGTCAGTCCCCATGCCAAAATGTCCTTGAGCAAGACGCTTAACCCCAATAGCACCTGATGGTTAGGTCGGCGACTTACATGGTACCTTGCTGCTGTTGGTGTGCACCATTTTCACATGCTCTGGTTAAAAGCACTACATAAATGCAATCTATTTTAGAAAGGGGACACAAAATGCAAAATATAGAAAAAAGTCAACACTTTTTTGGTCACTTCTGGTTCCATGTACACAACATCATCTGTGTAGTGACCCCTTTGTGAATGCTGCTAAGGTCATCTTCACTTTAGAGTCTGACCTGCACATCGTTTGTGATGTTAAACGTGTCTACGTGTGTCGTTATCTGCGTGTGTGTTTGCGTAAGCAGCATGTGTATGGATTTGGAGGAGTATGACTTTGTCTCTTTGTGCATTCATTTGAATGATTAATTGATGTTGTGTGTGCATATAGATCTGTGTGTTTTTTTGTTTGTGGTTGTGTGGCACATGTGTATGTTTTTTGTGTTTTCATGTGTTTCTATATGTACAAAGGCGTAGCTGTTAGAGTACATGTGTGGGTTTGTGTTTACATTATGTGTGTGTGAGCGTGTTTGTGTATGGGAAAGTAAATCTGTATATACGCATATGTGTGTGTGCGTCCGCCCACTGCTGTCTCTGTCTCCCCTTCCATCTGTCTCCCTCTCTGCTGTGCTGACCTGCACATCTGTCTCTGTCTCGTTACGCGCCCGCTTCTCCTGATCGATTTTAGTATTTCTTTTAATCAATTACGCCACCTCTCCCCCATCTGCTGCCATATTAGTGTCTCCCTCATCAACCCCCAGTTAAAGTTAACGGCACAAGCAGCCCATCGCAGGCTTTTATTACGATGATCTCCTGTCATAAAGATAACGGGGAAGTCCAGCTGAGCCAGCCAGATGAAGCCCCTTATGTCAGAGTGTCGGCTATGCATCTTTTAGCTGCTCATTTTGTCTCTTTGGCCTCATTTACTCTGCAGATAAAACACAGAGTACATCTGCTTATTGTATTGGGAAAGTACAGAACTCAGTCACACCCTTGTATTTACTATACCTTAAATATCTACTGTTGTGATCTTGTTGTTTTCGTTTTGCCCTCATTGTGAGGTGGTTGTTCAACATGATGGAAGTGAGGATATGATTTTGCCCTCAGAGGTAGCCATCTGGAAAATCTCCTATGAAATCTTCCTTAATGATCCATGGAAATCGTGTCTTTATAGAAAAAGTTTTAGTGTTCCATGACTATATAAATGTTTCTATGAATAAATGCCTGAAGGGAACACTGAATCCTTTACATTTAGAGATTGTTTTGATGTGACAAACTTGTTTAAAGGGGTACCCTAGCGATTTTGCATCATACTTTTGTCAAGTTTCTGGACAGATTAGGAGAGAAAGATTAAAAAAGAAAGGTCAAAATTAAAACAACAGAGGAGGAGATACTCATTCCTACATTTACCAAACTCCAACTCAGAAGGGTTTTCCTTTAGACCTTTCCTACCTAGTAAATACCAGGTAAATACGGGACAAAGACACTTTGACAGGGCAGGACAATGATGTTGGGATCCTTGAATACGGGCTCATTGAGCTTTTCACAATAATAATCACAAGAATAACAGGATCAAAGGCATTAACACTTGTGATAATAATAATAATGATATTGATTCATTTGATCCAGAAAAGGATGTAAGCCAGAGATGACCTCAGGCCTCTAGTAAGTGACATGGCGATAATGTTTTCACAAGCAGCGATGGTATTTCTGCCCCACAGAAATGACATTTCTTTTCTTCTGCCCCTGCACTGATGACTTTTGCTACCTCTCCCTGTAATGTTGACAGTTTTGGGTTTTTTGTTTTTTTTTTCATGTGATGATGACTTCATCACAAAAATATATCAACTTTTGGTGATGATGCTTCCACCTGCAGTGCTGATATTTACCTGTGGGGAAGACATTTATACCCACTGTGATGACATTTCTCCACTCTGCAGTGACATTTCTATCTAGTGGGACAGATATTTTTTAGCAGAACCACAGCACTGATTGCAGTTTCACCCTCTTGACTGTTGAGATACATGATCACTTATCATATTTATATCACTGTGTACATGAACATCTTGATTTGTATTCACACCCTTGTTTCAGTGTCTAGGACATTATCTGTCTTTGACTCAGAACTTATCTATTCAAAACTTAACATCATTACGTATTCATATATGTGTGTGTGTGTTTGTGTATACTATATGTACAGGGATGTTTCTATCTGTGTGTTTCTGGTGTTTCTTCAGTGTAAGTTTCTATGTTACTGTGGCACAAACAACATATGCACTGTGGGAGTAAATCTCCCATTTGGGGACAAAACGTAAATGAATAGTCCAGTTCAGTTTATCTCAGGCCACCATAGCTCATATCTACTCTCTGTACATGCTCTTTTATTCTTCACTTTCACAATATTTTTCTTTTGTCCCAGAATTAATAACAGTTAGTGTTTACCAATTTTTGTACTTGATATTTCAGGTTTTTGCATCTTTTCGTGCAAGTCTAAAATTTCCTTTTCTCCATCTGTTGTTCTTTACTGTCCCTGTTTCTGTTTCTCTTGTTTCTCCTTCTTTCTTCTTCACTTTTTGCCTGTCTCACTGTCTTTTTGTTGCAGTTTCTTTTCACTCTCGCACTGAATCTCCATCTCTCTTAATCTCTCGAGATCTCCTCTTCCCTGTCTCTCTCACCCTCTGTCTCTCTCTCTCTTTCTGTCTGTCATCCCCTCTCTTCCTCTCCTGCAAGCCCCCTCTCAGAACAGCGGCGCCTTCCCCTCTTCCTCCATCCCTCTCTCTTGCTTGTGTTTCTCATCCGTTGGCAGTATATCCAGGGATTCTGCTCTTTAGTGTTCTTGACAGTTACTCTCCTCCAGGACAAAACAGAGAATAAGAACAAAAAAAAAAAAAAAAAACACTCCTGACGTACCTAAAACATTTTCCCGGCACGCAATGAAAGCACAAAACGGGAAAGGAGGAATGTCTCCAGGCTCTTGACACCATCCTCACTCTTTCTTTTGCCCAGTCCCTCCCCACTTCAACCTGACCCACCTGGCCCTCCTTTCCACGTCTCTCAAAAACGCTCAGATGTGGGCTTCAAACACACCAGCAAGAGGCATAAACAGTCCACTGTGTGCTGAGGGGTTTGGACTGTGTGTGTATGTGAAGGAAGGTGGGGGTACAAGGTGGAAAGGTTAGCTTGCGGCTACACAGCAGGCTCGTGGTTGACTTCTGAGATTAACCCATTCAACCTCTTTCATCTGCTGGTCTGAAGAGTCCTTCTTCTCTCCCTTTTGTATTTTTCATATACATCAGTGGAAGATGCTATTCCAGTCAGGCACGCATCCTAGTATAGATCCATGGGCTTTAAATTCAGTCAAATCAAGGATAACATCGTCATATTTTATCCAACCTGTGATATTCACACATTAAATAGGGACATGGAGTGGAGGGGTTGCTCCGAAAGCCTGTTTGCAGCCAGCGTAGATACTGTAAAGTGTGGGGGCGATTAATAATGTAGCTTCTCAATGCTTAAAATACACAGGAAGATAAATAATTTCACAGATTAGCTCTTGTCTTGGGAGTGAGGAGAATGGAGCGTTTAGCACAGCCGAGGAGCCCACAGGCACACTGACACACAGAGAGACACCGGAGAGGGAAACAGAGATGGAGGGAGGAAGGAAGCAGCACAGGCTCGTATATGTGCGGCCAGAGGGAGGCGCTGTGATCTGCTGAGGATGAGGTGGAAGTCTCTGTTTTTTTATTCTGCTTCCTCAACTGGGGGCAATATTCTTGGTAGTAATAGTTTATTATAAATACTCTACTTTGGAGAGAAATAGACCCGCATTTGAAACAAGTAGTTTTAAACAAGATTTTTCCCTATTTCCTGATCTCATCCCTTTCATGTTGATGTAGATGCTGTTTCTTGTTAATGCAAACTCACCTCCTCCTCCATGTTTACTTGTTGCCTTGATGAATTCAGGATATTCTACATTTCCACAGCAATAATTCAGACCACGCTCATCTAACAATCTGTTGCTGTTACGTTTTTATCTTAGAGCAAAGTGTGTTTTTTCTCACGAATTATTTCCAGTTCTTCAGTTCTACTTTGCCATGTTTTTTGCATGGATGTTTCACATTAAAAGCCTTCCCGCGGCTATAGGGCAAAATCTGTCCCCTTCCTCTTAGGCTTTTCATGTGACACTCTCAAAGTTTGAGAATGCCCACATCCCTGCTTTTAGATGTTTGGCAAATAAAGCATAGTGTACTTGAGACAGGATGTAAGACTTTCAGAGTGAAACAGTTGCAGGTGTTGGGTTTCAGTGACAGTAGCAAGACAACCGCCCATGTCACCCATACTGTATCTCTGTCACTGATGTTCTTACCCACCTTCCACTCCTCTCCCACTCCATCCTCCCTTCCAGGAATGCTTCCAGTTCATCCTGCCGGCGTTGCCGCACGCCATTGACCTCCTTCGGGACGCAGTGGTGAAGGTAAAGGAGGCGGCAGATGAGCTGGAGGACTTGCCGTCGCCACCACCACCCCTGTCGCCGCCGCCCAACAGTTCGCCGCGCCGCCAGACGGAGGACAAGGGCGTGCAGTGCGAGGAGGAGGATGAGGAGAAGAAGGACAGCGGCGTGGCATCCACCGAGGACAGCTCCTCCTCCCACATCACCGCTGCATCCATCGCCGCCAAGGTATCAGGGCGGAGGGGAGGAGAGGGGAGGCAAGGGTTTGTTGTCACACAAAACTGCAGTTTTCATAGATGCGAATCCATTTCAAACTGCCATCTTTACATGTTCACACATCATTCACACAGTACAAGCATGTGTTAAAGGTGCTACATGCAGTATTTTGACATCAGTGAGTAAAATAATTAAAGGGCAAGAGTATAATTGCTATGAACTATGAATACTATACAGACTGTAAAGTGCACACCATTATAGTATTCCACATTATAGTTAATTTCTTGAGTTTGTTTGTCCAGCAACAGTGGTGTTTATGGGAAGTGTGTTCTTAAAGGGATAGTCACATTTTGTCCTACTGATACAGACTGGGATGATCAGACAGGTGCATGTTTTTTTTAGCAGTTTGCAGTTTGAAGATGGGTCAGCAAGTGAAATTTTTTTCATCATTGTTCATTCATTGCTCTTCTGATCTATGGAAGATGTTGCTCCTTTTGCTGTCAATATATATAAACCTGACGGACTGTAGGTTAGATGCAGATATAGCCTTTGATAACACTGATATCTGACAAAGCCTAAATGTGTGAATTACTTTTGTTAGATGTCTCATCAGGGCTTGAAGATTTTCAGGGTTTTGTTTTCCAGTATTTGATCATAATTGCTGCTAAAAGACTGTCTTTCATTATACTGAACATTTGCAATCACTTTGATCATGATCTAATGATGTTTAAAATTCTTCAGGTAGCACCTTTAAAGGATTGATGTGTTTTTTAACCCATACCTTACTGAAATGTCTCTGCTGCTGCTTCCTGCTGTACCTAACTACTGTCCAACTGAGCAGTCATTTACACCTTCGAAACCTATTAATCTCTTTTTCATAAGCAGGAAGTGCACAATCAGACATTTTTATTGTTTTGTCCCATTTCTGTGGGGCTAGTTGCTTCACCTGCTCCATACCTGTCAAACTGAGTTAAAATGAAGTTAAAATTAAAAAAAAAAACAAAAACCCAAAAAAACCTAAACCTATCCCATCCTATAATTATGTGTTTCTACATACATCTGTGTGTATGTGTGTGTGTGTCTGCTCTGTCCACTCACATGTAACATCATACCCATCATCCCATCCTACCCGGTCTTCAGCCCGGACCTGATTTAAGGCTCCGTTGTCCGGGTAACATCCCACCTCATTGTCCAGTCACAGATGGATGTTGGTAAGAGTCTGCACCCTGAAATATCAACACCATTATTTGTCATCGTCATGCATTAATTTGGATGTAATTTGTCTTTCAACTGTATCAACATCATTTGACATCCAATCACGTATTAGAGATTTTAAAATATTTGTCCTCAGGGCTGGTTTGTGAGTGTGTGACTGTACTATATTTACGTTTGTAATGTCTGGAAATTGTACTGTATATGTGTGTGTCTTCCTTGATCTTCAGTATCACCATGTGTGTGCTTCCCTGCATATGGGTACATGGTGTGTGTGGTGTTTGTATGCACGTGTGTCTGCATATGTGTGTGTGTGCACGTGGTGTGTGTGTGATCTCAGATCCCAGACTCCATTATCTCGCGGGGTGTGCAGGTGTTGCCCAGGGATACGGCCTCTCTCAGCACCACGCCCTCGGAGTCGCCCCGCGCCCAGGCCACCTCCCGCCTCTCTACGGCTTCCTGTCCCACACCCAAAGTGAGTTTGTACATTCACACACACATTTGCACAAATGTCATTGGTGTACGTATATCCTTGTGAAGACTTACAGTTATTCCTAAACTCCACCTTAAACCCTTCCTTTAACAGTGCCCATTAATCAGCGGTACCCAACCTGGTTGCAAGATAAATCCGATGAGTTGCAAGAAGGTTTATCCAACAGAAAACTGTATAAGAGTGAGTTACAAACTTCCAAACAAAACATCCAGAAACTGGACTCCATCAGTTACATTAGATCTTTCTTTTCTCTTGAAATTCTCTTTGCAAGCCCAATAAACGTGACCACACTTTGAACAGCTTTACTGAGGCTTTTTCTGGATGCTTTAACCCTGTCACACAGAGTTTGTCAGATGTTGCCATGGAGATGAGTATGTTAAGAAATATAAATTTCTTTTTTGAAAACCTGTATATTCACTTTTACCAGGAGTTAGATGAGAAGATTGTTACTACTCTCATGTCTGTGCATAAACTATGGAGCCAGAACTGGAAGTCGATTAGCTTAGCATAAGTTAAAGTAAGTACAGCCAAACAGCAAGTCTGACTCTGTCCAGTGCTCAAAAATATGCCTAGTAACATCACTAAAGCTCAAACTAATTTAAGTTGTATCTTGTTTTTGTTTTTTGTTTTTTTTTATTTTTGTTTTGTTTGTTTTTATCCATAAAAAAACTGAGATGCAAAAAAAGTGAGCCAGAAGGTCTCACTCTGCAACTTACACGGTTCTCACCAGGATAGGAGTGCGAGGACATAGACCTCTGTTAACACACACATGCACACACAAACTCTGCCTGAGCTCTTGTTCCCCTCTGCTCAGCCCTTCTGCTTGTCTCCCACAGCTCAAAGGTATCTCTCCAGAACATGATTATTGTACCTATACAGTTTGCTATTTTGTATACAAACAAAAAAAGCTTGTTGGTTTCTTGTGGAATCACCTTTATAGTCAAAAGACCTACACTTCAGATTGTGATTCATTCATTTTTTTTTGATAAAAAGACTTTATTGTATTCTACCTAGTTAAATGTGTGTTTCATTTCTGCTTATTGTCTTGATTTTAGTTCAGATGATCTAATATAAAATTGCAGTGTCCCTACATGCTGACACACACCAACACACATCACACATCACAAACTGTCCTGTTCTCTTTCAGTCTCTCAGCTTTGCAAAGTGTGTGTTTTGTGTTCGTTTCAGTGTGTTTTTATGTGTGAAACCCCTGTTGTTTTGTGTGCGAGTGTGTGTTCTTGTGTGTTTATGGAGACAGCAGGTTGTGGGTCTTATGCTTGGATGCCTGTAGTATTATTCCCCAGGTTTAATTCAACATATTGCAGTGTTTGTAACTCTATACCCCCAGTCTGCTTCATCTGTCCCCGCTTCAAAGGGATACTTAAACATTTTGTCCACTTGTGTCCCTCATTTTTCCCTAAAACTGTCTCAGCGATCAGTTTTGTAGCCTACATCAACAACATGTTGAGACCTCCCAGGTTAGTCTGAGGCTGACGGTACCATTTGGTTATAATGACGAGCGCTAACTTGTTTCCTGTTTAACTGAAGATGTACAGTACACAACTCTTAATGCCGAATACAACAAACTGTGATATGAAATGTCCAAGTATCCTTCTATGTTTTAACTCATCTCTCCTGCAGGTTTTTAAAATACAGAATGGCGTCAACTCTCTCTCTCTCTCTGTCTCCCTTTCCTCTCTCTTTCACCTCATCTGTAAGTGTCACGTCTCCATGTGTCTCCCGGACAGCAGGCAGGTGCCATGGGAATATATGAAGGGGTTGCCATGGGAACAGAGGGATGGGACGTTAGCGGAGGAATGAGGGCGGGTGCATAGGCGGGTCATGCACCAGAGGCAGCAGTCTCTCTCTCTCTCTCTGTGCTCAGCTGTGTTTGGGTGTTTGTAGAGCGGTGAGAGTCCAGTGCCAGAGAGTCAGTCAACCCTGGCAACACATTTTTTAAAACTCTGGTGAAAATGTAGTTATTTGAATATATACAGTGGTTCAGCCAGATGTGAAAACAATGTGGATGTGGAGAACTGAGCAGTGATGAGGTGGCACAGTGAGTAGAGGGACTGTTGAATTCTCAGCTTTAAGCTATAATCTTGGTGAGGCTCAAACCTACTGAGGTGTCATTTGAAATTTCCATACATTAAAGTCCAGTACAGTACAGTACAGTACAGTTGGGTTACACAATATCATTTTGGGACATTTCTATTGTATCTCATTGGAGATCTTATGCTCCAGTTTGGTGACAAGTCCTGTTTCCATGATCCTGGACAACTCAGTTTGCAGGTTTTTGTGATTTTGTCTCCATAGTATCTCTGGTGCTCTGCTTTATCTGGTTTATTTTGTATTGCGCAAGACTGACACATTAGCAGTAGCTTAAAATGACAGGAGCTTAGCAAAATGGTTTCCTCTCCAGCTATTGTAAAAACTGGTACTGATTCTCAACTTGGTCTCAACCCAGACCAGGACAGGTTTTGATTTGATTTGTCCCCAGAAAGAATCCCAGTGTTTTTTTTTTTATTTTTGATTGCGGTTCTGACTGAAGTTCATGATCATGGTGGCAGAAATGCTTTGTGCTGGTATGAGCCTTTGTTTTCCTATGGGGAGAGGAAAGATGCCGCAGTGCTACTTTGGATTTTAAACTTTAATGCTGCGCTGAGAGTTTATTCAGTTACATTTCTGACCTTGTTTCTAAATGTCCTTTCGGCGGGCAACCAATGAAATTATAGCTGTCTGTAATGTAACCTGAAAGTGACCTGTGACAAAAAAGAAAAAAAGAAAAAGGTTGATGTTCATGCTGAACAGAAATATAGGATTTGTCAAGTTTCTCAATGTTTTCCTGCGACGTGGTTCATGTTGTCTACATAAATCTACTACTACTGTTTGCCTCAGCGCAATGCTGGCTGCCCAGCCTTGCAATGATTACAGTTCATTCCACTGATAATGGTTAGAAAGCCTCAGACTTAGCCAAGATGTTTTTGACCTCAGCTGAACTACAGAGTGTGTAGCTGTAAATAATTGGACAGAGGGGAGCTGTAATGCTGCTGCTGCTGTCCCAGAGCTGCTGCTGGGTCCACTGATGCAGTGAGATAGTCCTCCTCCATCAATCTGCCCCCCCTCGCTTCCTTGCCCCAACACACAAATACACACAAACACCTGTCTCTTCACTGATGCCTTTCTTTGTCAATGACCCACTTTGAGCGTTGCTCGCCTGTCAAGATCACATGCCAACCACATTAGTCAGCGTTTGTGTGTGACGTGCTTGTCTGGACGTGTGTTTTTGTGCGTGGCAGATAACAGACAGCTAATGGCTTTTCCAGGTATAGCTCTTAGCTTGTTTAGATTCTGACACAGGCTGTTTCCCAGCGACAAGCTGCCATATGTTCTTTGAAATTCCCACGTTGCAAGCGGCTGCCGACAGTATGTACACAATGTCCCCGGAGCCAGAGCCAGAATGGCTCTCTTCACTGATGCATTTCATGTGCCACCGTGGGCTGTGTTAGTTTGTTAGCTGGGTCTTGTTGGCAGCGCTGCGTGGTGGCTTTGAGAGGAGAAGGTATGGAGTAGGTCTTAATCTTGTCACTGCCAGAGCTGGCGCTGCGGTTCCCATACAACCAGGCCCGATGCCATGGCTCACAGAGCAAAGCGCAAGCAAGGAAACGCTATTCTGCCAAACAGAAACATGCATAAATACACACAGGTACTGTATCAGCACTTCCAGCTCAAGGAGCATTTGTCAAATTATCGGACTGCGTGTGTGTTTTCAGGCGGATAGCATGTGGGTTAAGACAAAATAAAGAAGCAATTAAATGTGTATGGAGTCAGTGTTCGTACCTGTGTGTTTTGTACTGCTGCAGATGCGCAAATGTTGTTTGTATATCTATGTGTATGTGTCAGAGGAGTCTCTGGCTCATAGGCTTTGCTATTAAGCATAAAGCCTGTATGTGCCTCTACAACACAGAGGAACGCACACTCTGAACTTCTGTTCAGACCTGTCGGTCTGCAGTGCAACAACACACACACATACAGTAAATCTGGACGCACAAAATCATCCTCAAGGGAGAACGTGTCTGTCTCACACTCGTATGCACCACACACACACACACACAGCCCACAGCCCACAAATGCAAGCAGATACAAAAGGATTACAAACTGAGCAGCTCTACAACCATTCATGTTACCAGATTTTCTTTCTCTGTCACACTGTCTCTTACTTGTCCACACACAAGAAAGCACACACAGACAGACACACACACACGCTTACACAAGACACAGAGAGGGTAGTTGTACCCTTCCACTCTTGTGAGCATTTAGTACAGTTATGTAATAGTGAGTTTGGATTAATGAAGCATATGGGAGATGGGGCTTTGACTCAGAGGATGGTTGACAGTGTGTGTGCGTGTCTGTGTATGTGTGCGTGCGTGCGTGCGTACGTGCGTGTGTGTGTGTGTGTGTGTGTTTTGGGGTTGTGTCTCCTGTTCCTATTCTCACTGGAGCAGTTTTGGTTAGAATTTTTATGTGCACTCGTTTGCTGAGACATAACCACAAAAAACTAGCATCTGAATTTTGGTGTAACACTGAAAATGATGAAGAACATGTTTATTCGTCAGGTTTTCTCTCATGTTTCGGTGTTTTATGAGTGTTTATTATAAGATGTAGGATTATTTTACGTGCTCAAAACGTAGTGTCTGGTGCTGTATTTTACATGAAAAGTCTAAAGTTGATGCTTGATGTTACAGAAGTGAATCCCACATGTCATACAGTTCTCTACAACAACTACAGCAGTTTCCAGGGGAGTTAAAGCAGGATTACCAACCAAGCAAAGCCCCCCATTATACTGTGTAGCAATTAGTTTTTGGTAATTTGATCAACTGGTTAGTATAAACGGAAATACAAAGGGTCTTAAGGCATCTCCTGCATTTATTCTTAATCTTGAGGCCCTGTCTTGTTAAATGACCGTGTGCCAAAATCTAGTATTAATACCAGATGATGTTATGCATACATGGTGCATATTCCTAAACAGATTTATATTTTATCAACTTATAACTAAACTAACTTGGGGATCTCAGGGGCTCAAAGGTGGCCCACGTACCACATATCACACATCTCTAATAGAGGTGAGTAAATTGTTATTATGACCAATAGTTAAGGTGAACAAAAATATAAGGATAATTCAAAATGTTACCTCATTTTTAATGTGAATTCAATCCATGAAATTATGTGTGCTTCTGAAGCCCGTCTGCTGCCCTTTCATCTGCTCTCCCCCCTCTATGTTAGAGTTTTAACCTTGGTGCATCTGCAAGTGCTAACATTATTTATGCTCTGTGTATTGTATACTGTTCCAAACATCCCATCAACTTGACTGATATTGACATTTATTTTGATTAAAGTATTCAGTGCTCTCACTCTCTCATGGCACCTTTGCACAAACTCTTTGAGGTGCTGGCTGTACACCTAGAGGACACTGCCTCACATTTCCCTGATCCTATAGCATTTCTTTTTTTCTGATTAATGGTTTGATGCATGGCTGTGGAGCCAAGGCCAAGGCTTATGGAAATCAGCTCCTCCTCCTCCACTGAAATGTGGGAACTGAGTCACAGTACAGTGGTGTAATTCAGCCCACGGCAATTCCATGACCTTCACCATGGACATATTACCTTTCCAGTCACGGCCACGAGCCAAAACAAAAGCGCGTTAATGTGCACACGTGTGTCACGCATACATACCAGACCTGTAATATGTCCTACTGGACAACAGGGGTGGCACACCTCTAATCCTCACATTTGAAAAGCGGTAATGAGAAAATGTTTGTTGCACTTCAGCATTTGGTTTATCTAGATTCACAATGCTTAGTTAAAAGAAGCAGGACAACAAGAACAAACTTGGCTATTGAACAGTCTTTGTAATCTGTCTCTTACAGGATTTTGACAGCAGTCAGAACAAGTGTGACAGTTATGGTGTGTGAAACAAGCATGGAAAAAATTGTCCATGCCATTTGGCCTAGGCCTGATCTGTACACCCATCACAGAATCATCTCTTGCAAATGAGTAGTGACAGAGGATCATTGACAGAGTGAAGTGATCAGACAGAGGGAGATGAATGATTTATGTCCTGGCTCTATGCGTATGCGCCTTTCCAATGTCAAATGAGCCGGCCGTGGTGTGACGGATCAATCATCTACGGCCTGTACAGCAGTTTCTCCTCCTGTAACCCAGAACAGTGCAGGAAACATGACTCCACACTGTCTCTAACTATAGATATCTAATAGAACGTGAGTGAATACATGTGTATTTTGCATGTGTTTGTTGAAAACTCCTGTTTCTCTGGTCTCATTTTTGAGTCTGGAGGATTAAGTAGGGAGTGTTCTGCTGGAGTGGTGGTGTTAATGTCCGCTGGATGTATGGCTCTGTTAGGTTGCACTGTCAAGGACCTCTGCTGGGGATTTGGAAGTGTTAATGTGCATTTGTGTGTGTGTGTGTGTGTGTCTATTTCTGGGGGGTAAATATACACAGGAACTCCAGCCTCACTACTCACCAGTCTGATAAATTTTTGAGTGTCAGTGTGGACACATGGTAGTAATATTTGAAGTTTTTTTGTCGTTGTTTTTTCTTCTTTTGAATGTCACATACGCCCAAACGATAGTTACGTCCATATCACTCATCATGCATACAAACATGAACACATGCTTCTCTCAGCCCCTCAGACTATGTTTGTGTGCACATGTACAGCACTGCATTGAGTGAGCGTGTGACTGTATGCTTTTGTTGGTCAGCTTAGTTGAGGACATCGAGGCCTGGCGCAGTGTGATGCCCCGGCACTGTTTTACAGCCTGTGTCGTCATTCCTCAAAGGTTTATTCCCCCGTGGAAAGGATAGATAGGACCTGTTATATGCCTTTGTGTTCTACTGAAATTATTCAAGCTTGGTTTTTACCTGACACTATTGACCACTTGTGTGTCTGTTGGTGTGTGAGTACTAGTAGATATGTGTTATTGTCCTCCTCCAGTGCAGTAAAGCTCATAAAAGTGACTCTTCGTCTCCTGGCCCGCTGGAGGTGTGGAGGATTTATGATGGAGTGAGTGAGAAAGAAAGGCGAAGAGAGAGAGAAGGAGAGAAGGAACAGAGAGTGGGAGGGAGTGAAAGAGACAGAAAGGGACAGAGAGCTAATGAGTTAGAGAGGACACAGGACTGAAAGAGAGTGGGAGGTGGGGAAGGGGAGATGGATCTAAATGAAAATGAAAGAAATGCACTCAGAGGAAACAGAGGGCATTTACTCCAGCTAGGCCCATGCGGCAAGGGTCTGTCTCTCTATCTGTATGTCTGCCTGTATCCATCTGTCCATCCCTGAGGGCGAGTCCTCACCTCATATCAGCCTTTGTCCCCCAAACCCCCTCCAACTCAGTCATCTAAAATGAGTATGAAAACGACAGTAAGAGAAGCAGAGTGGGGAGTGAAGAAGTGAGAAAGAGTGAGGGTTGGGAGGGAGAAAGAGTCACATCCGTCTCTTTCCTCAGCGAAAACGCTCATGGGAAATTCACACACACAAATATTCACACAGACATGCGCTCACACAGACCTCAGTCATGCGTGTATGATTTAGTGCAGCACACAGCACCGTATGTGCAACTGTAACCTCCTCCTCCTCCTCCTCCTCGTTCTCCTCCTCCTCATTGTCTCTTTGGCTGTTGCATTTCCTTGCTGCTCTTTCGCTCTCTTGTGCGTCCTTCTCACTCCAACCTTCTTATCTCTCTCTCTCTCTCTCTCTCTCTCTCTCTCTGTCTCTTACTCTCTCGCTCACCCTTCCTCACTCACCCTCTCCCAGTTAGTGAGTGTGTAAAAGTGTGTGTGAGTGTGTGTGTTCTTGTGTGCATGTGCCGGGGAGCTCATTCTGTTCCGACTCCAGGCAGAAGATGGTAAGTAATGTCTTTCCTCCTGCATATCTGAGAGAATGTTTACAGGTTTTGAGTGTAGAGGGCTGTGTGTGTGTGTGTGTGCGTGTGTGTGTGTGTGTGGTGTGTGTGTGTGCAGAAGTCATTTGTGTGCCTGTTTAATAAGTGAAGGATTTTGTATTATTAGCTGAGTGGGCATGGGGGTGGACGTATTGTGTGTGCAGTGTGTATTTTGTAAATATAATTTGTGCTCTTGCATACATATTTGTGCATGTGTGTGCTGCAGCTGATGATGTTGATGAGGATGCCTGAAGGAGATATGCTGTCAGGCCATGGATGAGTTTAGGGGGTAGGAGGGTGAGTAATGTAGCGATGGGACTGTTGACTAGCTTAAACTAGCAGAGGGGCTGCATGAAGAGGAAGAGGAGGAAGAAGGAGAGGATGATGAAGGGGCTGATGTGCCTGATATTGTAGCTGTGGTGTTTCTGTAGTGTTAGGAGGTGGTGGACATGGTTACATAAAAAGACAGAGAAACGAGGATCAGCATGAGCGAGCGAGACGCTGAAGCAATCTCACAGGACTCGGTCCCTCAGTGTTTAAGTCAAGCAAGCAGTCAGTCACCTTCTCAGAAACAGAAGCTTCTCCATCCACATTTCCCTTCCTCATATAGCTGCTGCTTTCATCCAGAGCGCCATAAAATTGATGCAAGAAAGGAATAGGAAACATCTTGATCCTAATGCCTATTCTGTTATTCCTTGTCCCTGGAGTTATCATGTGCTTCCCTCCAGTCACCAACATAGCTGCTTAGCTGGAGCGCTACTGTAAATGGAAATAGGGCATTATGGATGAAGAAGTGTGGAAGCAGCACCTTCAAAATCCATGACGGTTTTAAACAGCTGACAAGGAGAAGCAGCAGGGTATTGATGTAGCTGTGGAGAAAGACTCCACCGATAGCTAAATGTCAGGTAGAGCGATAGATTTGCAGCCCTATTGATGCTACGTTACACACAGGTTCCCACAGTGTGGGGAGAATAGATCCATGCAGGCAAGTTAATGCCTTTTTGTGCCTTTTTATGTCTGAGTTGTTAATTCCTGCCATTTTACAGAGACAGTAAAACACTGACAGAGTTAATGTCGAGGCAGGCCAATGGAAAATCCAATCTAAATCCAAAATTATATCTGGATTTAACTCACCAAAAACCTAATAAGGATGTACTCAGTAGGCTACACTTCAGCAAGACTGGAAACAAGGGGAGACTTCTAGCTGGACTCTGTGAAAAGGTAACAAAATCCACCTACCAGCCCCCCTGAAGCTCATTAATTAACTCTTTATATCTTGTTTGTTTTAATTGTTTAAACAAAGTGTAAAAAACGACAAATTAGCCTTTTAACAGAGGATCATGTGCCAGATTATTTCTTGGGTGCAGTGACTTTCTGGAGTCTCCGCTAGTTGTCTGGTGAGCCCAGTAAGTGTCTACATGTCAAGCATCATAGTGATTGCATATTGAAATAAGGCAAAACAACAGAGGTTGCTGCACTAGGATTTAGGAAAACATTTCACTGATTTTCGAAAACATATGAAACAAGTTTACTGGCCTCGGAGACACTAAAATATTCTCACTGTACTGACAGACCTTCTCTCTTTTGCTTGTTTTACGAAAATAAGACTTTATCCAGAGTGATTTCACAAGGAGTTTTTTGCAGAGTACTATCCTTTCTCCCTTTTTAAAATCTGCTTAGTCCAATCTTTACTTGGCCTGAGGGGAAATTGAAACTTACATGTCAAGCCGGGGCATATATCCTCCTGTCTCTTAACAAGAGAGACAACAGCTTTCAATAACTGGATGGAAAAGGCAGTGTGATATTAATTTAGCTGTGAAGAATGATTCCAGCCTGTTAAATGTCAGGTGTGTGTGTGTGTGGGGGGGGGGGGGGGGGGGGTAGCAGCTGAGAAACATTAGTCATTTAGAAAACAGGATGTATTATAATATGTGTGATATATTGTTGCAGAGACCAGATGACAGTGGCTCCAGCCAGAAGGAAAGTGCTCACTTGTCTCTGATTAATGCACACGCATTCAGCCCCCTCCCTTCCTCTATTTGGCTCCTAGTACCCATGGACCATTTGGGTCAAATTGCTTTAGGCTTTAAGTCAAAATCACTTCAGCTGAATCCAGTGTGCTTGTTCATGTGTGTATAGAGTGTTTGTACTAGATGGGATTTTTATTTTTTCTTATAAAGGCTAATGGATATCAGTATAAATACACCCACAACAAAGAGTGTTGAAATATGTACTTAGTTCAGCACACATGCATCTGTATGTGTGAAGTTTGCGTGCATTGTGTGCGATATTGTATTCGTCTTGAGTTACTCACGCCCACTGACTTTGAGAGTTTGCCTTGAGGGCGATGGAGAGAGAATGGAAAGAGTACAAGAGAGCTCTGAATAGCATGAGACAGAAAGAGAGAGAGAGAGAGAGAGAAAGAGGGAGAAGACAGACAGGAAATGAAAGGCGGTAAGAGGAATGGATGAGACTGTCTGACCAGCTGTACTGAGCGTGCTCATTCACCATGTGATGAGAAGCGGGGGAGACTGGTGGGCAGCATAACACGAGGCCTGTCAAATCAGCTGTGTTAGCTCTCACTCTCTGCCACGCTGGCAACTCACTCAATAGCTCATTAATTTCTAATACATGTAGACATGGAGACGGCCATGGGAGGGCAATGATGAATGGCCGCGGCGTGACGAGGGAGCACGCAGCACATGCTCCTGGTCAGCTGTGGTTACTGGTTGTTTGGCTGTGGATTCTTCCTCACCGTTATTTATTCACGAGGGAGCCATCCGAGAGCAAGTTTTCTTTTTCAATAACTCGCTGTTTCCAGAGCGTAAGCACAAAACTTGAAATAAGTTTAAAGCACTGACAGCGCACGGGTTTAATCTGACAAGTAAACACAGCAAATCATCAGAATCCTGCAAAGTCACGGTCTGTCATATTCAAAAGATGTTTACACTGATCGAACATAATTCAGTTTAGATTCAAGCAATGTTTTACTTGTACTGTATTTGGGGTAATTTTAAATTGTAGTATTGCTTCTTTTATCTACAGTATGTAAAGCATCAGAATACTACTAATGCTGTAAATGGGTCACACCTTTGGCAGTGTCATAAAACTCATTGTGGCAATCAATAAATGATGGAAGTGAAGAGGCCAGAAAGGTGTGTTCGATGTTGGGGAACTGAGCGCAGTGCTAATAATGTAGTGCTGCTACCTTGCTGCTACAGTACGAGAACCTTGTGTAGTTCGCTCCTGAGTCTCAATTTGTAACCGCCTGTGGTTTCCTGCCAGTGTCCATTATCTCAGCACTGAGTCTGATGAGGGCAACTACTGTGAATCTACAGCATTTCAATTAGGAGGGATGGGATGCTCATCTCCTTGACAGCCCCACTTTAAAAAGACAATTTATTATATAATCTAAAATGTTACATGCGGAAAAGTCTTACTTTAGTAATAACTCACAGTGAGCTTGGCTTTCACGCCAGCCATTATTTTGTTGGGAATAGATGGGATATTTTAAATAGAATTCCCAGTAATGTGTTATTTTTTGAGCTGGAAGGATTTTGGCAAGAACCAGCAAGAACCTCTGCTAATGCAGATGGCTGTGGTTGTGTGATGTTCTTGTTTTATTTTTAATTTTGACAAAATAGTACATGAATGCGATGCTGCAGAGCAGCTGTCTTGGACATAGTGAGTGGTTTACCCACCAGCACATGAACAACATAATTGCTGTTGGCAATAAACAAAAATCCAAATCCTGATCGCCTCTAATATTTGATCCAGCAACAATCTGTCCATCAAAATCTAAAAAAATCCACAGGCAACTCCCTGAAATGTAAAAGAGGCAGAAACATTACTTTCTTCCAGTCTCATTAGTGGAGTTAATAAAATTCTTCATGTGCCTTTTGGTGGAGGCATTGTTATTAAAAGTGCCTTACCACAGCATGATTGAAAATGGTCCATGACCCCAGTAGAGCAGTAATTGGTGACTCTTTTGGGTGCTAGAAATAAATTATGTTGCATTTTCCTGGCTCATTTTATTTCCGATGCAATTTCCATTTTACAGTGTGCCATGTTAGAAGTCTACTGTGTGCAACATGATGGGAAGAAGGCGTATAAAGTTGGGAACATTTTGGACCAACAGTTGATGCCTTTATTGATTACAGGGTTCACTTACAGAACTGTGTATGGTGGGGTTTGCATGTTTAATCAGTTACAATCGATTTGGATTTGTGGGATCTTCTAAAGCATTGGAAAATGTTAATTTTCCCGTGAATGTGTGACCAAGCATAGAGGTAAATACTAGTGTAAAAGTGCAGGTTATCTGAGAGGCTGCAGGTGATTTCAGTGGTGTTATTTTAAGACAACTGATAGATGAAATCATGACTTGAAGCACAAATTAGCTCTGTGTGTATGTTTTTTTTTTTTCAAACATAACACAAGTCACAATGAAAATTAATTTTTTTGAGCTCAAACTTAGTACTTACAAGCTGGATTAAGATGAGTACAATCAGAACAATGTAATAGTACAGAGGCATTGCAGCCAGTAATTCAGATCAGAGTGAAAGGATTTACCAGGGGGATACTCCTCCCATCATGATCTGACAGGCCTGTCCCCAGAGCAGTGAAAACTTTAATGAGCGGGTATAAACAGTGGACATGTGGGTTCTCTTTAGCCGTCAGGTTTCTTAAACATAAACACTCACTCTGCAAACAAGTGGACACACTTATATTTAAGCTGATGAGAAATTGACATGTTCAAAATGTGTGATGTTTCCTGTGAAACCTGTTCTCCTATTGTTCTGATGGGGGGGTGAAACCCCATGAAGCTTCTACCTGCTGTCCTGACCTGTCCTGACCTGTCCTGTCCTGTCCTGTCCTGACTTGTCCTGTCCTGTCCTGTCCTGTCCTGTCCTGTCATACCCTTGGCTGCCTTGGCCCATCTGAGATAGTCACACAGAGACCTGTCACACAGATGTCCTCCTGAAAGACAGAGGGCACTGTCTGGTCCACCCGTCAGTCTCTGTGTGCCTCTGAACCCCACCCCCACCCCCGCCCCTCCCCCCCGCGCAACCCGGCTTTGGCTCTGTTAACCCTCTTCTCTTCTCCCCTCCTCTCTCTCGTGGCACCAGGCGCGGCTCCCCTCCTGTTCATCCACCCTAAGCATTGCTGAGGTACTCCTGCATGTGTTCTAATGCATCGTTACGGCCGTCATCATGGCATCGGTTTCTATGCCCTCCCTCTCCAAACGCATCTCTTACTTCCTGCCTGGCATGATTGCCTCCCCCCTAATTCACCCCCTATACTTTCTCTCTTGTGTGTGCTGTCCTGCCTGCTACACCCCTGCTGTCTCTCTGTGTTTTTTTTTTTTTTTTTACAATCCTTTCTGTTCCTCCTCTGTTTTTGTGTGGATGTGTTCTTGTCATGTTTTTTACTCTGATTTTGTCTTGTAGTTAAATGTCCTGCTGCCCTCATTCTGGTACACGTTCTGTATCTAACCCTTGCCTTGTTTCCACACTCACACAACCTCCAAAATAAACACACCTCCATCATTTGGCATATTGCTCAACTGCATTTCAACCTCAGAACTGAAGTTGAAAGACGCTTGAATTATGTATTTGAATGAAAGTGATATTGCTTGCACAAACAAAGTGCGTTTCTCTCCCTCTGTGTACACACACCTCACTTCCTTTAAAGGGGCCTCTCTCTCACACACACAGCAGCTTGTGAACATAGCAGGTGCTGTATATGTGCTATAAGCCTTTACAGCTCTCCTGTGCTTGTTACTCAGGGCCCAGTGACTCTGATCTGTGAGTGATAAAGACATGGCGTCAGTGCAAGGGCACAGAATAGCGCTGACATTTGTCCAATGTGATTTCGAAATCCATTGATTACCTGTAATTGGCCAGTAATGAAAAAGAGTTTGGTAGCAGATTCAAAAAAATAATGTCCACCTCAAATGTGGTGGGTAGTTATGTTCAGTTTAATCTCATTTGCTTCTCTTATGTTTGGAGATAATTTAGGTTTATTTACCTTTTTGTAAATAAAGGATGAAGAAAAAGAATCCAATCAATTACCTGTTTTCCTGTAAATGTAATTACTGTTTTCTAAGCAGTATTAGTTACAGTTCAAAACTACTTCATAAACAAATCACCGTAATTGGATTAGCTGTCATCCCATTACTTGTAATCTGTTTTAGAGTCTGACAGATACACCTGCTGGGCCTATATTTCCTACCACTTTTAGTTTATCACAGATATATTGGTATTAGCATGTATGTTAGCTGTAAGTAATAAAATGCTACATATGCTTTACAGTATGTTAAAGGTAATTTAGAAATTCATATTATGGTTATAATGCAGATTTACCTGGTTCAGTATAGTTCAATATAGTTGACTATTGTTTGATTTTTTTTTTTTTTTCAAGGTTTGTAGGCTTCATCATCATACTTTTCCTGTCTTATTTTTGTTATCAGAACTTTAGCTTATGTTTGTTGTATTTGTCTTTTTAATTCTAATTTAATTTCCTGTGAAGGATATCATCTCAAATTTCTTAGAATATTTTATATTAGTGTTTTTAACATGTTTATTTTTCAACTGTAAACTTTACCATTCAGCTTATATGTTGGTTGCAGCTTTTTAAATGACCAAATCCAAATGATTCTTGGCAGAAAAAAAACATTAGATGTTTTTGTTTTTCATATTGGCCTAAAAAAATCCAGTATTGGTTGTGATCAGTTTTAGCACATATGTTTTAATGTAAATGAAACAGATTTCTGCTTTATTGTATATGTAAATTTTTGTCAACGACAAAAATATGGCAAGAAAAATCCGAGCATCACCTCCTTTCCTGAAAGTAACTGTAATCCAATTACTGTGCTCCTAACAGGATGATTTAAAGTTCAATACCAAACAGGTCACTGTAACTGGATTACTGTGGTGCCATTACTTGTAATCTGTTGCTCCCATCTCATCTCAGCTGGTCACATGTAGCCAGAGAGAGGCCTTGGGTAGGGCCACGGGTCAAGCACTCACTTTGATTCACTTCTCAACTTTCGCTTGCACACACACTAACTGAGAGATGTGTCCACAGTAGCAGAGCTCAACTGGAACTGTTGTCAAATCCAACATATAACTGGTTCTGTTATGTTTGGTCCATCTTTGGTTTTGTTGTTTTGGTGTTGGTTAGCGTTTTCTAGTGACTTGTTTGCCACATCTTTTTATTTTTAAATTTCCTTTGATCCAGTTGCAGAATGTGTGTCAGGTTAGTACTGGCTTAGTTCTGGGATATGTGTGTGTGTGTGTGTGTGTGTGTGTGCTTTTGGTGTGTTTTTAGTCCATCTATGTGCAAAATAAGGAGTGCAAATGTGTTTTCCGACTAACTGATATGTTGTGTTGATCAGGGTGGGCATGCATGCGTGTTGCCTGTACCTGTGTGATTGTGTGTGTGTGTGTGTGTGTGTGGCATGAAGGTGAGTGACTATCCTGTGGCTTCCCCCAGGCCTCACGGAGAGAATTCAGGGCTCACCTGGATGAGGTCATCACGCTCAAGTCAAGGTACTCTACCTTGGACCAGGTAAACCCGCTAACCTTCTACCAACCTCTTCTCTACCAGCATGCAGGCCACTGGCATCCCACAAAGCACCTCACCACACTAGTGACAAACACCAACACATACACCAGCAGGCAGAGAGGCCGCTGAGGGAGAGAGCAGGTCAGCAAACCTGGACTTACTTTAGTTTGTTGTCATTGCTGATGGTCCAAGAGCAACAATT
Source organism: Toxotes jaculatrix (assembly GCF_017976425.1). NCBI lineage: Eukaryota > Metazoa > Chordata > Actinopteri > Toxotidae > Toxotes > Toxotes jaculatrix. The sequence continues at coordinate 6,432,845 of NC_054412.1, forward strand.
ACCACATACACAATAGAAGAAGGCTTTACTAAGTGGTAGTAAGAGATACAAGAGTTAAAGTTAAAATTCAGAAAAGTGAAGATGTCACAGTGCAATCGATCACAGTGGGTTGATATTATATGTGAAGCCTCAGTAGGCTTATAGACCCAGTTTACATCTAGTATTAACATGCAGTCAGTATGTGGATGTCTTATCTGGATTAGAAAAAAAAACCCATGGTAATGCAAAGTGTAACTGCAGACAGAAAGCATCATAATGATATCTAATAAGTGAGACCACTTTGGAGGTGGTCTAGCTCACATTGTATTGTGATCGCAGCCAAGTGTAGATGCAACCTGTACAAAGAAATGCACCAAACCACTTTGCAAAGTCCCATAACAGACAAACAGACAAACCATTCCTTATTAAGTTGGGCTCATGAAGCAGCATCACTTTTCACTTTTGACTTGGGATCCACCATGTTTCTGTCTGCCAATTCCTCCTACCTAATTTACATATTGAGATCTGATCACAATGTGGGCACAAGTGATATATCAAGAATGCTTATTAATACCAGCTCTAAATGCCAGTGGTCTGATATTATTATTGTATGTTAATACAGAGCATAAACTGGGTCTTAGTCTTGTTCTATAAACAAACAAACAAAAAAAAAAAAAAAGAAAACACATTTTACACCAAATAGCAGATTTATACAGGGGGAGATACCTGTTGTGGAAGTAATTCAGAACAAGGTTTAGAAGCAGTATGGTGATACACATGGCAACACAGTGGCCAAAAAAAATTAAGTTAAACTTGATGACAAGTCAAAAGAGTTTGGATGTTGTTGACCCTCAGAAGTTGCCCTGTGTATCACCGTTGTTTAGTGGTCAGCAACATTCCTCCCCATTGCCTCTCTCTTGAGATCTCCACCAGCACTCATTTTCTCATTCATCACCCACCTGGTCATTTGATGTGATTTGTGTATCAGTGGCTGGATGTTGTATTATTTTTTCTACAGAGGATGTGAACACATCTGTGGGTATGTACCTGGTATGGATTTGAGTGTGTGTGGCGTTGGGTTTACAGTTGAGACGCTGGGCAGCGTTTTGGAAGGCCAAAGAGACACCACAGACCGTGGAGAGCAGAGGCCTTTGCCGAAACACAGACTTTCTCACCGTTGTGTCAGTCTTTCTCTTTGCCGCTGTCGTCTCCGCCCCTCAAGCTCCTGCCTTCAGTCCCCAAGGAGGAGGACTTGGCTCTGGATTGCCACAGTAGCATTTTGTCCTGCCCTTTACCACTCTGTCGCTATCACTCCAGCATTTTGTCCTCTGCTCCATCCCTCTCCCTTTCTCGCTCCATCCCTCGGGGCAAGGCAGTTGAAGCCGGTTGAAACAAGCCTCCCTGCCCTGTCACAGCCCTCTCCTCCTCATGGCGGACAGATAAATCTTCCTCTCTTTGCATAATTTGTCTGACAGCTCCTTTGTTTTGTGCTGAGCTCAGCACTGCGGCGGTTGCATCCCATCATTTCCTGGAGCGTCTCCTCAGCTGGCCGGTTATTGGCCCCATCGATTTCCCCTGGGTGGCTCACAGTCCCTGGGCCACGTGCCTCGCTGACCTGGCCACGCTCACTATTCTGTGTCCGTACACACCTCCACCGCCACCCCGCTCCCCAGCCCATTGATCTTCCTGGCAGATCTCCATGACAACCTGTCGTCAGGCTGTTTCCGCGGCGACGATGGGGTTGGCGTGTAGAGTGATTAGTGTTTCTGGCATTGGAGGCTGGTGTTTTTGGATTTTTGTGTATGTGTGTATGTCTGCATTCCCAGCGTACTGCAACGTACCATTAAAGACCAGTGAAGGGCTGTCAGGCCCAAATCCTCAGATACACACACTCACGGAGAAATGGCTTTCAGTCACTTTATTTCTACTTTGTTTCGTTTATTTTTGCTTGCTAAGGGAGTTTCTAAACTATTAAACCTGCTCTTCTTGTTTTCGCGTGTATGATGTGTGCGTGTTAACATTTGCATCCTTCACATGAGCTCATTCTCCTCTCTCACTTGGTTGGTCTCTCACGGGTAACGGGGGATTGCAGCAGAGGGTAGATTAGAAATGAGTGTGAGAGTGTTTGACAGAGTCTGCTTTTTTGCACCCCCCCCCCTCTCTCTATGAGTCTAAAACACCCCATTCTGCTCCCGCACCCATTCTCCACTTATTCTCCTCACTTCCTAACACACCCCCTGTAGCTTTTCCACTGTGTCTCTCCATCTCCATATGCAAACTGTCTCCCCCCATGGCTCTCTGATGGTATGATCTTTTCTACTGAGCCATTTTTTGCCATACTGAGGTCTTGTTTTCCACCTGTGTCAGTCTTAGTGTCATCACTCCACACTGCATCAAGGTTTTCAGCTGTGTCTTAGTTTACGGTGACTGTATATTTACTGCATTAACCCTAGCTACAGGACAGGTTAATGATACATCACTGTAAAGGAGTATGTGAAACTGGATTAGGAAGTAGAAAACTTGTCTTATCTTGTGGTTTGTCTGTGTTTTTTTTAAGAGACTAGATAGGTAGTAAGATTCTGATGTAATTGTTCTGCGTTAATCGTGTCATTTTTTTTTTATTTTAGATGTCCTCTGTAGTTCTTTTTTAGCAAGGTACACCTTGTACAAAAATGTCCTAGCTGTCGATCGTTAGTTTTCATATGTGCTTTTCAATGTCTGCAAGTTTGATCTGTGTCTTGCTGTAGCTGTATTTAGCTCCCTTAATCCCCACTTTTGTCTTTTTTCTTTCTTTCTTTCTTATTTTTTTTTAATCATACCTCTCGCTCTCTCTATATATATGAAGGTGCTGCAGTTGTGGCACAAATCTCCTAGCAACCACAGCTGGCACCATCATGGACGTCCACTGGAAAATAGGTTGTGTAAAGAAAAACTGAGCTAGAGAAAGAGATAAGACTGTAAAAATTACACTGCACTGATAAGTAGATGCAGGTCTCAGGCAGTTAAACAGCTGAAAGTGAGTTTGGAAACAGTAAATATTAAAAGTTTTGAAAGTTTGGCCACTGTGATACAGTTAAATGTCTTGTCTTTAGCTCTTTAGCTTAGGAAGAGGAAGCTCGGCTGAACAAACAAGAGCATCCACCTAGGTAAAAAAGCCTAGATGCTACATTTATATTGGGGCCATAACCACTAACATATTATAGCGTGATTTAGAAAGCTATATTTTATCCGTGTAAAGCCCACCGTACAGACCGGCAGGTTCAGGGAAAAGAGTCACTAATGCACATGAGCAGTGGGCTGCACAACACAGAAGCAAACCAGCATTATGTGCTGCTGTGACTGGAATGAGCAGACATCACCTAAACTGGAGTCTGATATCCTGTCGTTATAATACATCCATGGTTGTAACATAAGTCTTTGATAATTTAGGGAAACTGATTTTGGTAGCAGCCATTATAAATACAACAGAAGACACATCATACAGTATGTACATATATAAACACACACACAATAATAAAGATAGAAATAGGAGGCAAAACGTGGATACAAAGTTATGACATAAAACTCAGAAATATATGATGTAAAAGTTAGTAAAAGTTAATAGTTATAGAGACATAACATCACAGTCAAAAGTAGGACAAAACTTGATCAGCTGTTCATCATCGCAGTTGTCCAAGAGTTTGGGACCTCCAGTTTGGCTGCCACAGGGTGCATCAGGCCACCTTGAAAACTCTGAAACTCTTTCTATCTCTTTTTTTCTCTCTTTCAATCTCAGTTCCCTCCTTGCTGCTCCTTCCCCTTCTCCTCTCTCCTGCTAGGGTTGCTTGTTGTAGTGGATGCCTGTCTGTCTGTTTGTCCTATCGTCCGTCTGTCCGTCCGTCCGTCTGTCTTGTCTGTCTTGTCTGTCTGTAGTGTTGTGGTTGCTGGGACAGATGCACTGATGCCTGTGATTCGATGCTTTATCTCCACTAGCTCCAGTGTAGGTTGGAGGGGCTTAAAGATGATCGCAGGAGGACCTTCAGCTCTCGAGTAACTATCCCGCCCCCCCCTCCCCTCCCCTTTTGCCCTTCCCTCACCCTCCTCCGAGGAGCGCGCAAAACAAACGCCCCGCTCTGTGTCTCCCCAACCCCCCTCCCCTCCTCCCTTCTCGCTTGCCTAGCTTTCTCTCTAGCTGTCGCTCACTCTCCTTCTCTGTATGTCTATCTGTCTGTGGCCACTGGTCTCTTTCTTGTTCTCAATCTGCCTGTCGTTCACTCTCGTCACTCTTTGTCTTGCTATTTCTCTGTCCGGTCTGTTAGGATTCTTCCTTTCTCTGTCTCCCACGCACAGTTTTCTGTCCCTCGTTGTTCACTTTCTCTGTCCGTCTCTCTCTTTCTCTTCCTCCATCTGTCTGTCTATCTCTGTCTCTCCGGTTAACATGCTCTGCTTTCAGTAGCTATGTCTGGTCTGCTGGATGTGTGTTAAGTAGATGCCATCAGGCCGCTGTAGTGGTCTTTATTGTTTTCGTTCTTTTCTTCCTGTTTTTCCTCCTTTCTGCTATGTCTCGGCTCTGTAGTTTAGTGAAGTCTGTCTAGTCCGTGCTTCCTGTTTTTGTTTCTATCTTTTTTTTCTGGGCTGTGGGACCACGTCATGCTGATCCTCATCCTTCCACCCCCTGTCTCTCTATCTTTCTACCTACCTATGTTTTTCTATCTCTCTATCTCTCTATCTCTCCATCCCTCCTTTCCCACCATCCCACCCACCCTGCCCACCCCACCTCCCATCTCCCACCCTACCTCCCATCTCCCACCCTCTCACCTTGGCTGTTTGGTGCCCAGTGGTGTCGCAGCATTAGCCTAGTTATGATGGCGGTGAGGGAGGGGAGGAGAGAGAAAGGGGTGGGCGGGCGGGTGGATGGGTAGAGAGACCTTCACCTTCACCATGGGTGTTTTGGTTCTCCATACACCACACACTGCCCACACCCAACTTATGTGATACCTCCAGGTCACAGAGGTTATTGAGATGCAGCAACAAAGGAAGGGAGGACTGTCAGAGCTCACAGAGAGTGACATGAAGACATGTTAGGGCTGAAAGACATCAAGGGAATTAGTAATGTCAGTCGACACATCAGAATGTAAAGTTTGACAGAAAGCCAGGCCAGCAAGCGGGCAAGAAAAAAAACAGAGAGTTAAACACACCCCAGAAATGTGAGAATCATGCCCAATTGACAATTAGCCAACCGATGCACTTGACAAGTAAATTCAAGTAAGTTCCCTGAATTATTATACAGCCTGAAAAATTCTGGCATCGAATTTGATTTTGGCTAAATTTATATACTTTCACTGCACCCAGTTTATCCAACTGGGCCTATATTTGTGTAGGGGTATAAAGAATAATGATTCTCCAATTCTGTGCCAAACTTGTAGCTTAATAAACTACAGCAATGATTCTCTTTCACGTCTGTAGTCTCTCCCTAAGGCTGAGCTTCCCAAAAGCATGATCGTGCTTTAACACAGCATCTCCTTTACACAGATTGTTAAAACAGTTGTTGCGCATCTTAACATCAACATGCATCGATGCCATGTTTGTTTTGTGTAAATACCCTGATTAAAACATGTTCAGCAGGAGGCTCTCAGTTTCTAATGGCAGTGATGAGATGAAAAAGGGACCCCTGATTTGTCTGTGCACTACTTCTACTTGGCAGTTGCCACCTACCTCTCACTTTCATCTGCCGCTAATCTTCTGCGCTTAAAGAGTAACTTAACAGCAGGCTGAAAAGGAGTGTTTGACTGTTCCCTCTGATTAAAGGTTTCAAATCTGTTTCCACACACCCACCATCACTGATACATGTGGTTGGGTGCATGTGGTCAGAAGTGTGCGGTGTCCTGGAGCACACCTGTGCATCACTGCAGCAAGGTGGGAAGTTGAAGCACTGAAGGTAAAGGGCTGTTAAGTTACTCTTTAAACAGGTAACAAGCTGAACAGATCTCAGGGGAAGTCTGCCCGTTCAAATCTACTTTACGATTTTAAATAGGAAGAGGGTGCTGTTCTTTCAGCACATTTAAAACTAAAGCTTGGATATCTTAGCTGTGTCCAAATTCCATACTGTTTACAAAATTTAAGCCAGTTTTGAGTATGTAGTGTGTTCACAGTGGCAACATGCAGTATGCTCAGAAAGTCAGTGTGCGTGATTGTGTGCAGTATTGTCTCCCTGCACATTACACAGAGCTGAAATTGGTTACAACTGGAAAGACAAATTGACAGTGGTGGTAAAATTGCCCCAAGAAAACAAAAGGAAAGCATTGAATCTTTGGAAAAACATTTTGCTTTCTTTTTTGTAAAGTTTAATTGACAGTAGAGTCGAAGTTTGATTGACTGTCAACAACAGAGAGATGACAAGAAACATGAAACAAGACAGGGAACAACATGCAACAAAGATTCCCGGCCAAGCTCAAATCAGGGACTCTGTGGTTCATGACTGAACTCCTATAGGCCACCAGGGCACAATGATTTCTTGTACAGTACCTGCAAATGCATTAAACTATAACAGCTCATACTGTAAACGGTTAGTATGGATGGTTAGTATGGAACTGGGACACAGCAACTATGGTAGATGTTCAGCCATGGCTAAAACTGCTCCTACTCTGACAGGAAGAAAGAGGATTTATGGGAAATGTTTGATCAAGAGTATTACAAGATTACTACTAATTGTCTCCATCATTCTTTTTGTTTGCTTTCATAACTATACTGAGGTGTTGCAGGCCAATTAGTTACAAACATCACTTGTTCTCTGTTATTTATTTTTTTTAATCTCCATTCACTCACCGTGGACGTCACTGAGCTGTGGTCTTAGGATGGTTTTGGGAAACTCAGCCCAGTGTTAACCCACTCTGCTCTCCTCCCCTCCTTGCCATAGATTATACATAGTTGAGCGCTAGTGCAGCTACCATGCAGCATCAGCGATTTCCACAGAAGTCTCACCGTTCTGCACCACATCTGAACAGCCACTATCTATACTCGACACTACATTTCCACTACATTTGATGTTACACCGTAGCACAGTTAATACATGTTATGACCTTGTGATACAATATTGTCACTCTGTATGTTGTTGCCTTTGTCCGTATATTTAAGTGCTTTAATCTAACAGTAGACATGTCAGTGCATTTAACAGTGTGAACCTCACCTATGATATGATGATGTAGTGTACAGTCAGTGATCATAATGGTAATGCAGGAGATGCAGCCATCTCCCAACAGCAGGACAAAGTGCACAGTGTAGTGTGACACGGCTCTTGCCAGTGCTTCTGACTGTTGTATAAACAGCTTCTCATCTCAAGCATGTCAAAAGAGCAGCCCGGTTTATCTCAAATTACCACTACCTCTGCTCTCTTTTTCTTTGCCCTTCGTCTTTCGCACCAAATCGCTCCCTCCATCTCTAGGTGCAGTCACGATGCAGCAGCAAAGAAAATATCCTAAGATCAAGTGAGTACTAAGCTTCCAATTCAAAAGCACTCTCTTTTCTGTGTGTCATATCTGTATGTCACCAAGTGTACTCTCAAACACACAAAAATAGATTTTAAATGAGCATGCGATGTGACAATGCGAGCATGGTTTGTGTGTTTGGCTGTGTGTGGCTGCTGTGTTGTGTTTGCACGCCCGTGTGTGTGTATGTGATGTTTTGCCAGAGGTTGTTAAGCCTCATGTTAAGCATCAGAATATGCTGTGGAAGCGTAAGTGTATGTTTAAAGGAGAGAAATTGGGTCAAGGGAAATCAAAGCACAGCGCCTATTCTTCGCTGTGAGGCAGAGAGGCAGAGGGAGAGCGAGGCAGAGAGAGATAAAGAGAGAGGGAGAGAGAGAGCAGATTACACATTAGTTACACCTTGCTTTGTTCCTTTTACCTTTGGAATTATTAGAGAGGTATTATTAGACCAACGTGGCTGCTATCGAGCACCTCTATCATGCAGCTGGGTTCCACAGCTTCTGCAAACAAACAGGACTATTTCTTGCCAATCCATCTTTATGGACATTTAAATTGTATCATTGCAAATATATACGTACATGCACCAAAAAAAATAAATCATGTTAATCCAGTTGTCTTGGTGATATTAGTGACATTAGATTACAAATGTTTATTTATATAATTGTATGTTTTGCATGTGTGCACATCATATTCTGGGTTTGGGAATTTACGCTTTACCGCTACAGCTGCAAATCCAGTGTGCTCAGATCAGTTTGAATGTCTTAGTATATATATATATATATTTTATTTTTTTTTAGGTTTTCTGGTGGCTCTTGGGCTAAAAGAAAATTCTTAAAATGCTGGGTTTTTTTGTCTCCGGAGGTAGTTGAGTGGTTTAGTTCCCTGCCTTTGGAGCTGCATGTATGCCTCCACTTTCTCAGGATTGAGTCCCAGCAGATTTCTTTCTCCTTTCGCTCCTATCTTTTCTGTCTTCCTCTCAACATTCAAAATGTCTAAATTAAGAATTAAAATGCTAAAAAGGGCATGCCCATACTCCTAGGAAAAATTTTCAAATTAAAGGACATAATGTGTGTTTCCTAGAGCTGTCTGAAATCAATCTATTCTTAAGAATTTAAAATGTAGAAAATAGTGAATGACTGACAGAGGGAGTGATATTAGACATCGCATTGGTCTACCCAAATACACTGTCACTATTATGGGATTTGGTTTGGTTTTATGACCATTTCACAACAGTGTATGTAATTTTTTACAGGTCACAGTGCAGTGGACATCACCAAGGTGGCCCGAAGGCACCGCATGTCCCCCTTCCCCCTCACCTCCATGGACAAGGCCTTCATCACTGTGCTGGAGATGACTGCCGTCCTGGGCACTGAGATCATCAACTACAGAGGTGAGGAGGACAGACGTTTGGTTCTCTTTAAACTGTTAATCTTTCCCCTTGACATCTCTAGTTTACCTTTTCATCGCATCTGCTGACATCAGCAACTGAGCATGCTGGGATGTTGAGGTATTACACCTTTCAGATCAATGCAGAAACATGTGCTCGCTAAGTTCACATGACAGCGTTTAAACACTGTCCACAACTGGACACCTTACTGAATCAGCAGCATCTGTCTGCAGGCCACAATGTCACTCACACAAACAATCAAACGCACACACACACATTGTTATGTGGCTACAAGGGCATCTACATAACAAACAAGCGTTGCCAAATGATCCATATGCTTGAACCACCCAGGCATGCATGTAGCTCGCAGCACACAAATCTTTATCCAAACACATTTTGTCACACAGCAAACACACATTTATGTTTTTATCCTGTCTAGTTTCACCCTAAAAACTGGAAATTTGAAAAATTTACTTGGACTCCACAAAGACCCGTTAACATAACAGATGAAAATTAGCTGGTAGCTAACTCTGGCATGGCTGAGAGCTATGCATTGTCCCTGTTAAATAAACAAATAAATAAATAAAAAAAATAAAAAATAAATTGGCCCCCAGCTTCAGTAATGATTAAGATTTACACCATTTAAGAATTTACATCTTCCAAATGATAAGTAGAACCCTTGGTCTGCTCACTTGGTCTGCTACTTGTTTCCTAAGATAGAAAAGACAGACTTTGATCCGACACCAGGCCTTTTCAGGTTTCTTCATTGTGTTTTTATGTTGAAGAACATTTATGGAGCAGAGTGGGAGTTTTCTTACCTAATCTTCAGCCCCGCACCTATAGTGATATCCAGCTTCACACCTTTGCTGTAGGATCACTGCTGTGTTTCCTTGACACAATACTGCACAGTATAGATGGAGCTGAGCTTAACTGTGTTTTCAGAAATTCTATAGGCAGAAGTTGTCATCATTGTTAACACACAACACACATAGCTAATATTGCCCCTGAAATTCTCCTGAAATTTTCTCCTTTAAAGCTGTTTTAATCAATATTTTTATGTTTACCATGGATCAGTGAATACGTGTGTTTTAGTTTTACAGCTTTACTGTTCAGGTTCACTCGCACCACAATCATCTTAGGTTATTTACGTATTTGTATGTTCAAACAGACATATACAGAGAAGTTAGTGTAGAATCTGAGGGTCCTCCTGGCAGACTGGCCTCAGCACCAGTGGAGGGTGACACAGAGCCAGGCTCTGGGCCAGAGGCGAAAAAAGACACTCTTTAATTCAACTCTGAAGACAAGGTGGCAAGGCAAGGACTGGGGGCAATGATGGCCTGTGGCACACATGACATCCAGATCAATGATGGAAGAAGGAACATTCTTTCTTTTCCCAAGTGTAAAGTGATGTTTCGTGTTCCTGGAAAGGGGAGTCAGTTGCAGGATTTGCAGGAACACAGCTGTAAGGAGGACAGAGGGGTAAGGACGAGAGGAAGAAGGGATTTAAGAGATGAAATATTTAGACAGACAAGAGCTGGAGCAGCTCCCCTGCTGGATTAAGAGAGGTCTGCATGTGTGTGTGTGTGAAGTATGCATGGTGTCATTGTGTGGTAATGGGTCTATATGCTGTATTTTTCCATCTCATGAGTCTCTTTTTAGTGTTATGATATAATTAATCTACATGGAATATCACGCTTTACTTACTGTTGTGTTTTTAAAAAGGATTTTTTTTTACTGTATAGACATGTTGAACAATTCCTTTAAATCCCATCTATCTTTATGCAAGAAATATATACACGTTTGTCGTGAATGTGCAGGTGCACATGCATGTATGTTTTTTATATCACACCACTACTGTCTTCAAAACATTCATCTTTGTAGCAGAAGATTATTTGGTTGGTTGATGGTGCCATTCCCTGAGCTTTAATGCCCATTATGTAACCTTTTTAAAAACCTGGACATACTGTAAGCGATGTTCTACAAAGCATCTGTTCAAACACACACTTCGCTGCTGCAATAAGACATCACCTCTGTTCTATTTTTATGCACAACTCAGCTTCAGTGCATGGTTTTAACAAGCTGTTTAAATGGCAGCTTGGAAGGAGTAAAGTACACTAGAATATCTCAAATGAAATGCTGTTGACTTGAAAAAAAGATGCAAGGATTGGACAAGAGCACATGTGTCTTCCTCTGTGACTGAGATGCATTATTTACAGCAGCTCGTTATGACTGTCAACTAGTAAGCTGATGTGTATATGCCTGTGAGTGCATGCATTTTTTTTTTCCTTCATTGATATCAAGGCTTAGATCTTCATATTAACACCCACATAATCACAGAATAAGGGCTCAGAGAAATGCTATATATAGCCACACAGCAGCTTAAGGTATTTTAGTGCCAGGATTTTTCTCCTCCACCCACTCTCCCCCTGTCTTTCTTTCCTTTCCTCACTTTCTCTGAGCTTTTGTTTCTGTGTTTCCTGAGTGTTTTTTTTTAAGTTGTCAGGCTGGTGGAAATTGTTAAGAAATTTGGATAGGGACACTTGCAAGCCTCCATTTGCTGTACATGAATCAGTCAAGCTGAAATAGAAAAGGAGAGTGCGTGTCCATGTGTAGCCCACTGGTCAGGTGGTGAGTCATACAGGGAGATCCTGATGCATGGTGTCACGCTCTGTGTCTCTTTGAAAAACACACATACACACACATACACACCTCCGGCGCATTTGTCTCTCTGTATCTTAATCCGAATCAGATGCACTGTCTCCCTCACTCTCTCGGCCTCTGTCTCTCTTTCTCCAGCTTCTCCTCCTCTCCTCATACCCATGTTCTTCCTCTTCTCCCACAGATGGGATGGGTCGAGTCCTGGCTCAGGACGTTTATGCCAAAGACAACCTGCCACCCTTCCCTGCTTCTGTCAAGGATGGTTATGCTGTGAGAGGTAAGTACCACAGATTATGGCAGGTGATGTAAAATATGTTCCTCTCTTTGAGAATCTTTCAGGGATGTCGACTTTAGAAATATAAAGTAGAGCCCATGCTCATAGGGTACATTCATTGTTTAATCCAGCTCTGGCCCTTGTTAGGCTTTATCTTAGTTATAATGGAGTTTGCTATGTGAAGGTTTTCACATCACTAAATTAAAACACATTATTCTACACAAAGTATTTATGCTGAAACACCCATATTTCTTCATTTGTCTCTTTGTTGTCTCTCTGTTTCATCAAATTAAACAAAGTCATACCTACATTTAAAATGATATTTTAAATGTAAATAATATTTTATAATAAATATTTTATAATTTATATTTTGGGGGGAGTTCTATTACAGCAGCTACACTTCCTGTTTGCATAGTTAATTGCTTTTGATTGGACAGTGCAACAGATGTTTCCCAAGTTTTGATGGTGCAACCCACTCCAGTTTGCCATTTCTTTGGATTCTGCATACAAGTAAATTACAGGGCATATGGTAGATTCAGTGGAGAGACTAACCAGGCCAGTGTGTCTTTCTTCCTACTCAAATGACCTTAGTGTCCCAGTTAGACATGAGCAGGACACTGGGACAGTGGAGAACTGCCTCAGGAACTATGCAAGGGTTTCTTCTGGCAGGGTGAACTGGAGGAAGACTGAGGCTCTGCTCACTGTGGGAAACGAAGTGGGGAGGGGGGGGGGGGGGTCTGCCCCGTAGCTGTCAGGTGGAGACAAGTGACAAGAGATAGCTCTCAAACTGCTTAGGGCTTTACCTTTGTTCAGAGAGATTGGTTTCATTCCTGTGTCTGTGCTGAGTCCTTAGAGCGCTGTTCTAGGTGAGATCCAGGTGAAGTTCCTTGGCTTCTCCTGGTCAGTAATTTGGTGGCTGAGAGCCCTGGAGAGCAGTGAGGGCCCTGTTAACCTGGAGAGCAGGGTGGCAGCTTGTTGGCTCCAGGCAGCTCAAAAACTCTTGCATGGAACATCTACTGTTGGCTCTTGCTGATGGAGTAGGAGGAGCAGAACACCACAGGTCTCTTTGGACTTTGTACACATGTCCTGAGGGCCTGGTGCTTGCTGAGGCCTGCATGTGCGGATTTTAGACATTTTAGAGCCAATAACCTATTGCTTTCTGCAGAAATAGTTTTTGCTCTGTCCTGTTTGTAATTTAACAAAGCAAAAAACTGTAACTGTATGAATGATTATGAATGATGATTAAACCTGTTCCTGTTTTTAAGTTGTTCAATTAAAGCTCATCAGACGCTAAAGTTTCTTGCTGCCTTTCCTTCTCCTCCTGTTTGTTCACTCCGTAGCCCACTGAAATAAAATGACTCAACTAAATGACACACTCCTACGCACACACACATTTTCAGCTGCACACATGTGTAATGTTATTAAATCTTTCTTTTATTTTAGCGGCTGACGGCCCAGGCGACCGCTTCATCATTGGAGAGTCCCAAGCTGGAGAGCAGGTTCGCGCCCACGTTGACACTTAGACACACATGCTTTCTCTCACTCAGAAAAAGACCCTCACACACACTGACACAGTCAATCTCATGCAAACACCCACACAACCTGTATATGAAAATAAAGTGCTTCACTTTCGTCCTTCACCTTATGCCTTGACCAGATGTAATTGCACACCAGTGTGTTCCCTTAGCAGGTGATGAAAAGCCCTTCACCCCAAGGCAGGGCGAGAAAGTCAAAGTGCTGCCAAACTATAAAACAGATTAGACCTCTGAGACAAGAGTAGACACAGATTTATTGGCCACCTTGACCTCTCATCTTGAACAAAATCAGCACACATGCAAACTTGCACTTGAGACCTACTAGATGTGTTTTACTTGATGTGTTTGATCACTGTTTTAGTTCAAAGCTGTCATCAGTTTTAGGATCTTCAGTGGAGTCTGTTATTTCAGTTGTATTATTGATTTTACTCTAATTTACTTTACAAAATTTTAAAAGACTAAATGTGTGTCATGATTAATCTTTCTTTGTTATTAAATTTTAACCATAGGTTTTGTCTGCTCTGTGTCCCTGTACAGCCCACTCACACAGTGATGCCAGGCCAGGTGATGAGGGTGACGACGGGTGCCCCTATCCCCTGTGGGGCCGACGCTGTAGTCCAAGTGGAAGACACCGAGCTCCTTCGTGAGTCTGAAGACGTAAGTGTGGCATTTCACCCACTATACATGAGTGTGTGAGGGTGTCCCGTGTCAGAGCTATAACTTAGCCCAAACAGAAGTTAACCAGTGGTGGTTTGTCTTTCAGGGCACAGAGGAGCTGGAGGTACGAATCCTAGTACAGGCTCGTCCAGGGCAGGACATCAGGTTAGTGTCTTCTTGTGTTGGTTGCTATCAAGAGGCCACACAGGGTCTTTTAAATTAAAGATAACTGAAAAGATTACTGAAAGGACAGTTGTAAGTACAATGTTAAATTTTTATTTTGGGTTTATAAAGGTTTTAATCACGCGGTGGTCATCTCTCCATAGGCCTATCGGTCATGACATCAAGCGTGGGGAGTGTGTGCTGGCAAAGGGCACCCACATGGGCCCATCTGAAATTGGCCTCCTGGCCACTGTTGGAGTCACAGAGGTGGAGGTCCAGAAATTCCCTGTGGTGGCCGTCATGTCCACAGGGAACGAGGTAAGGGTTAAGAAATTATAACCTCTTATGCACTCAAAGGTTGTGCCTCAGCTGCAAAAAGTATAGCAGTGTACCAACTTTGCTGACAGCGTACCTTGTTCATATTTATGCACAATCAACATTGTTTGCTTTGACTGTGGACACCAGAATACCATTCAGAACTAAATGGGCGTTCATCTGTGTCATGTGTGCTTTGACTTGTGAAGAAAGTGTTTATCTGTGACCAGGTGATTTCTTTTAAACACTAGAATCACATTTGTGCGTTTTCTGTGTGACTGATGTGCAGTTTAAATTTTTACGGGGTGTGTAACCTTCACGGGGACCCTCAGGAGACTATAGATACCCATAACATCTTGTCAGCTACTTCATGGCCACATGCCATGATATTAATACTATTATACATGGTTCCCTGAGACCCAAATGTAGAAGAACAGAAACATCCGAGCTGCTGTTTACAACTGAAAGTGTGTCGTATATCTGCCCACAGACCCACTACAAACATGCTAAATTAGGTGTATGTTAATTTGTGGTGTTGTTTTCCTTTAATAATTGTAGTAATTAGCAGTGCTTGTTGGAGTTCCCTCATTCTGATGTCTACTGATCAAAGAAACAGTGAGTTCAGAATCGTAGTTCTATTGTGAAAAGTAAGAAGGTCCGGAAGTGTTAATGAAAATAGAAGATATGCATTATATCATGCAAATAATTGATTTAGTAAGTTGTTGTTAGTTTTGTCTGAAAGTAGGACTGCAACTAGTGATTTTTTACAATATTGATAAATAAAACTATCAATTAATCGACTAATCATTTTAACACCATCTGAAAGCACAAGAAAAAAAAAACAAATCTGTGATGTTAATTTGAGACATCAGACAGTGTTATCTTTACTCAGTGTTGTATGATATTTTTAAACGGAGTAACATTTTTGGCAGTCCCTGTATTGACCTATTTTTCAGAACCCACACATTTGGTTCCAAGAGCAGGCTAAATACAGCAATAATATGATAGTAAACTGAGGATGATTGCCAACAAGCATCTTAGCCCCTTGTTTTCCTGCTTAACAATTTCTTCTTTACCCACCAGACTTCTCTTCTACCCAAAGAGATGCTAAGAATATTTTCTGAATAATGTTTATGCCAGATCTAGTTTTTAGTGATTTAAAAAAGGATGGCTATTGGATATATAATGAGTGTTTCTCTGCTTGTGTCGTGGCAGCTGCTGAACCCAGAAGACGACCTCCATCCTGGGAAGATCAGGGACAGCAATCGCTCCACCCTGCTGGCCACCATCCAGGAGCATGGCTACCCCACTATCAACCTGGGCATCGTGGGAGACAAGTACGCCTTCACATTTATCCTTCTAAGAGAAATTCCTTTACACATAAACCTTTCCATACTTTTCACACCTCTAATATAATATTCATCATGTCACTATACTTCCTCTTTTCCAAACCTAGCTCTCTATTTTCCTTTTCCTTATATAATTTCCTCTCCTATGAGCTGATGGTTATCTGTGTGTGTGCCCCACAGCCCCGATGACCTTCTCAACGCTCTGAATGAAGGCATCAGCCGCGCTGATGTCATCATCACCTCAGGAGGAGTGTCCATGGGAGAGAAGGTATGTGGCACAAGAAAGTGCACACATTCAGTTACGGCATTGTGTTTCACTGACACCTTGTGGCACAGAGTGGGATGACGGTTTATATTTTACAGTAAATAGTGAAAACACAGAAAGTCAGTTTTTTTTATCAGAGGTTGAATTAACAGTGCTGTAAGATATGTTTTTATTACAAAGTAATAAATGTATTATTCTTTGCTGTTTGTTAAATGTTGATTATTTTAGTCCCTTGTGTCAGTATTATTAAGGTTTGCAATTTTGTTTGTGATGTCTTTTTCAGGACTACCTTAAGCAGGTGCTGGATATCGATCTTCATGCTCAGATCCATTTTGGTCGTGTTTTCATGAAACCAGGGTAAGAAAAGGAGTCAGCTTTATTCCAGTGTAACTTTCCACAACATTAGGTGCTTTACTGACAATTCAAAAAGAATGTCTAAAAGTCAACAAAATAATCAATGTGTCAGATGTACATTTGAAACAGTGCTGCACAAAATGGACATTATACTTAAATAGGATTTGTACCAAAATAAAAGACACATTTAATATAAAAATCTAAATTAATACATGTTTTTTTTTTTCAGTCTCCCAACAACATTTGCCACCTTGGACATAGACGGTGCTCGCAAACTAATCTTTGCCCTCCCAGGTAGTGTGTGAAGTTGAGAGAAAGAGTGATTCACTCAGCTGATTTTGAAGAGGTGTTACTCAATTATTTTTCTCTTCTTGCTCTCCTCTCTCTGTCTGTCCGTCTGTCCTAGGAAACCCTGTGTCCGCTGTTGTCACCTGTAATCTTTTTGTCATCCCTGCCTTAAGGAAGATGCAGGGCATTTTGGACCCTAGGCCCACCATCATCAAAGCGAGGGTAGGATGCACAGGGCAACCAGAGCATCCTGACTTATTGGCCAAGACACACAAAGTCAAAGTTCATCAGTTTTTAAAGTACTAGTGGTCACAAACAGTACTTTTTTATGTTTAATGACCAGGCACAATGATCTCGACTGAGACTCAGTGTTAGACCAGCCGTTCTGGTAGAACAAAAATGATCAGTCATCTGAGATTTCATCTATAGAAGGGTGCAATGTTGTCATTTTCATCAAAGTTGTTTTGTCTCTGTCTCAAACAAGTCATAATAGGTAGAAAGACAAGTTTCTTTTTTGCAAAACGATCTGAACATTTGAGTGTAGATGCAACAAACGGCAGCACAGAGGAAATATAAAACATCAGAATATTTACAATTATATTTGTACCAAAGTTTCAGAGTGTAACATTGCAGTCCATTGCGTCTTAACTCATGATTTTATACTATTTTCATCATCCGCTTGATACATATTTATGACCACCATGTTTTGCTCTGACTTGGCAGAGGAGGCAATCACAACCCACACTGACCTGAAGGCCTGCTCCCCGGTCATGAATATTCATAATTGTTGAGCAAGAAAAATCATAATAATATCATACATACTGAACAGACATAGCTTGTGTCCCCAAGTAGCATCATCAAGTACGCGGTCTGGTCCCCTGCCATCATGGGTGCTATCCAGAGTGCTATACTACATCACTTGCTGTTATAAAGTGGTTAGAAATCAACTTGAATGCATTACTACCACTTAGTGTTGGTACTGATGGCCTTAAAGCGCAGATGAAGCCAGATAATTTCCCTCAGCAGATGGCAACAGACCCAGGTCAAATAGTGTTCTGGAAAAGCCTTTATGTCTGTCAGCAAAGTTGGAAGAGCTTTCCTCTGCTTTCTGTTTGCCTATTTGCAAATATATAAAGTTTAAAAGTGTACAAAAGTATTTGGCAGAATTTGGTGGGCAGATAGCATTTTTAACCCAGTTCATTATATTCTGGTTATGGCCCAGATCTGGGGTTTTTGCCATTTTGATTTTTTTTTTTGTATTTTTAGCTGTATTTTTTGTGCCACATCCATGTGCTAGATGTGCTAAAGTTGGATACCAAGGACTTTCCTAATTTAAGCACAAAAATCAATCCTTGAGATACACTCTAAACAAACATGAAATGACTCCAAAGCTTTGTATGGATTTATGGCACAACTTGTCCTACTTCCAAGGTGCATGGAGAAGCAGAAAAAAACTTTAAGAGGTCAAAATCCTTGCAACACTAGTAGGACAAAGAACAGCATTATTGTGAGTCCAGTGCACTGTGGTCCTCATCAGGGTCATGAGACCATAGCTTTAACAATCTACAGTCAAAGTCTGAAACAGTCTGCACTTAACCACAAGTCCTACTCTTAGCCTTTTCTTTAAGAATTTTAGATCCTAGCTGATAAAGATGACTTGTTGACACATATCATCATAATTAAATTGTCTGTTTTTTTCTCCAGTTGTCTTGTGATGTGAAATTGGACCCTCGCCCTGAATACCACCGCTGCATTCTGACATGGCATCACCAGGAACCTCTGCCGTGGGCACAGAGCACAGGTACCAAACCCATAGCCACCAAACAACACTCTGAAGAATTTTGTATAACAACCACATACTGTAGCTGAATTAGATAATGTATTTCTCTCTGTCAAGCAAGGAATCTGAAGTAAAAAGAAAACAAATGTAGCTAAATAGGATCATTTTGAGAGTTACTGTTTTTCATATCTGTAAGTACATAAAATTCTCAAAATAAACAAATTCACTGAAATGCATTTACAATGTGTTATTTGTCTCACATTTCATATTTTATAAAATATGTTTTTTGGCATTTTAAAGTTCATAATGGAATGAGTTCAGAATGGATGTTTTAAAAGCCTTTTTTCCGTCAGGCAAAATGGTTTAAAACGCAGACTAGTTACAACCTCAGCGGGTTCTGATCAGAGGGCAGACATAATAAAGTAAACACCCGTCAGTCTCAAACTGCAAAACTTAATAAATTTAAGTTTTATAATGGCATTATGGTGGGATGAAATACAAAAAAATCCCACTCTGTCCCCATGGTTCAAAGCTCTGATCTCAAGTGTTTTGCCCCCTCTGTCTTCCCCTCTTCTCTGCTGCAGGGAACCAGGTGAGCAGCAGGCTCATGAGTATGCGCAGTGCTAACGGGCTCCTGATGCTACCTCCAAAAACAGAGCAATACGTGGAGCTGCACAAGGGCGAGGTGGTTGACGTCATGGTCATCGGCCGGCTATGATGTCATCACAGAGGGACGGAGAGTTGGCGTCATATAGCGAGGGTCGGAATGGGTGGTTCACGGTGCATGTCCACATATCATTGACTATTCTGTAATATGCAACGGCACAGCTAGTTTTTATTGATTTGGATAACGTTGAGGTATAGTCAACATCTTGATCACAACCTAGATACATATGAAAAAATTAATTTAAAAAGATTATAGTATTTCAAACAAAGAAAATATAACTTTTAATGAAAAAATCAAATTATAAAAAGAGATTTATTCTGTAATATATTATTATGATTATTCTTATTATTATTATCATTCTTCTTCTTATTATCATTATTATATTAAGGCAACTTTGTTCCTTTCATTGCAATTGCTTTGTGTGTTCAATGCTAGACCTTATCTATAGCAGTAGCATTTTAATAGACAGCTGTAGGTGCCTGCCAGGACAAAAAAAAGAAAATTATTATTTTCTCATCTTTAGTGGAAAAAAATAATCTGTTTTTTGAAAATGAAGAAAACACTGAGGAAGACTCCAGATTTCCCATGGTGCTCAGCAGAGAGGAAGAGGGGGCACATCAAGGCCGCTTCCTCTTTTGAGCGCCCATCAAGGTGACACTTCTGTTTTTCTCTCATTAGTATGCATCATAATGGCTTCACAAAGAGCTTTGCTTGTTGTTTATCTTGTGAGTCTTGTTTATGTGCGCAGTGCCAAATGCCTGGGCAGGGAAGAGGTGATGTTGGGAGGGGGTGGTGGGGGGGGCACGCCCCAGTCTGCCCAGACCCTCAAGCTTCCTTATATTCACGGTGACCGGGTGTAAACTCTGCCCCAAACCCCCGCCCAGGGGCAAGCTGAACCTGGGGAAAATAATCTTTTATTTGATCAACTATTTAAGAAAAAAAAAAGAAAGAAAAGAAACAGCTTCTTTAAGTGCTGACAGCCTTTTTAACCAACTTCACAAAAAATGTACAGAAAAAATAAGAACCATATTGTACAGATATATGTGACCAGCACTCCTAAGGAAATTATTAAGCAATGAGGAGACATTGAACAACGCTGTACTATAACATTTTCTGTAATGATATGAAACTGATGAAAGAGACTAAGATAATAAAAATCCTTGATGATTATGTAAAAAAAAATCTTGTTGGGTTTCCTTTTTTAATAAAATATATCTAAAGAAAAAGCAGTGATTTTCTTCTTTGGAACCAAAGGTTTAGTAGGTGGTGCTGTAACCTGAAGATTAGAGAAGTGCTTGAATTTTCAGTGAATGAGTAATGGTCATACCTCCCTCACTAACCACTGTCGAGGTTCAAGACCAAAGATCCCCAGTGGATACAGTTCCCAAATTTGATGCATTAATATAAAGGTTTTTAGAAAGAAAAACAGAAAAAAGTGGTAACTAAAAGTAACTAAAAACAGTTTCTCAAGTACCTTTTGAAGTGCAATTGCAAGGTGCTTTACTTACACAATTTGTACAAAAAAGCAAAGATTAGCAACCCTAACCCTAACCCTAGCCTAAAAGTAAATACTAATTTGTAAAGCAGAACTTTGACTTGTAATTCAATATTTACTTTACTTTTAAGTAAAGCATTTGAGTTCTTCTTCTACCATTGCTCCTTAAATATATAAATAAAAAACAGCTGCACTAGAATGAATCATGGCAAAGAAAAGGGGGTTTAACTGTCTCTCTTTCCAGGAAGGTAAGTATTTAAGAATCAGGAACTGGCAGGAGAGAGCCTAATGAAGAAAAGAGGTTAAGCACAGAGGTGTCAGAAAGGATTAACCTAATAGAAAATGCAGCAGGAAAAAGGCAGCTTCAGGCTTTGGTGAAGATATTTCTGAGGCAGTATGAGATTAGACAGTTTCTGTTCTGCTCTGCAAGGTGAAATGACAGTAGATCCCATTAGCTGGTGATGATTAATAGTGCTGTGACAAGAACTTAGTTAAATTCATCTCTGTGAATGTGTATAAAATGCATGTAAGGGGATCAGTATGAAGATGACTGTAGAAAATAACAGCAAATTCTTCATACCCTAAAGTGCAATAAGTGTATGTTTATTAAAACATACACTGACAGGCTAACAAGAGATTTACCAGGCATTTTATCTCTCAGTTGCTCCATGAGTTTATCATTTTCCTAGAGAGACTTGGGCCTGTTTAGGCCGTTGGGATAAAAACGAAATGGTTACCAATTAATGATTGTTGATTAGTAATGTGTGCGTCTGAGAATTTGATAGAGAGCTACAAAATGTGTGTGATTATTTTACCTCTGGAGCTCACCACAGACTGTACCAAAGATCAGCCTGAGAAAGAACACAGTTAACAAGAGTTGGCCACATAAAACACGTTTTATATGATATCTGTTCCTTACAGCATCAGCGCTAAGTAGGAAATAAACAGAAGAAGAATCAAACATATCAGTTGGTACCACAAAACTTTACTTACTGCTTTTTACTTTACTTAAGTAATTGCATTTTATCCTACTTTACACTTGGGAGGAAAATATTGTACTTTTTCTCGACATTATTTGGCAACCATAACCACCGGTTACTTTGCAGATTCAGAACATGAATACAAACAACAAATAAATTGTGATGTGTTATGTGATTAAGAATATATGTATAAAAGATGTGAGTATTTCTTCACCACTGATTTTCACCTTTACATCTTTGAAGTATGGTAATGTTGTGATTCCGCTTCCGGTGGAAAGGGGGCGTTGTAGAGCCGCATTGTTGCCAGGGAGACGACTCAAAACACCAGGCGTAGCTTCTCAGCAATGGCTACAAGTGTCCCGACTGTGCCTGGACAAAACTCACTGCAGCGGCTGAACGCGGTCCCGTGAAGACCGAGAGAGACATTGTTCTTTTCCCGACCGTCCGTGTGGGAATTAAACCCGCATTTTCAGGGCGTTGGATTATAAAGGAATACCCGCGCCTTACCCAAACCCATTCAGGGCGCTATCTTTGAAGTGGTGAGTACACACAGTATGTTAAGGGAGAGCAACCGTTTAGCTACGCAGTTAGCGGTGCCAGGCTACTAAGCTAAGTTCCTTGCTATTGTTACGTTAGTACAAGTCCAGGTTTACACGTTAAGAGCAGTGTTTTTTTTTTCTAAATGCGTGTAACGTTCTTTAGTCTGCTGGTGTGTGTGGGTGTGCTACAGCATTGCTATTTTGTAAATAGCAATAGGAAAGACTCAGTTGCTGTAGGTCCTCCGGTGACTCTCATTGAAGTACGCCTGCTTCAAGTTAATTCACTTACCTCAAGCCAAGCCAGCAGCTCCTTGTTGTTAAACCACAGGACTATGACTAATTAATTAGGATATCTTCTATTTTCACCCTCTGGATGTATACATGTAGCTAATTATATCCAGAGATCTGGTGATGGAGGGTAAACCCACCAAAACTCTGTTTACCAATCGTTTAGCTAAGTGACTTTCTGTGACTACTTCCCAAGTCTGGCAGACATGGGAAGAAATTAATCACAACAAATCTTGTAGCTGAGTAAAAATTTATAAATTGGTTCTTTTTTGAGCACACATGAAACTCACTTGAGTTAAATTTTTATGTGTTTACCTTAGGAAAGAGTTGCAAAGTAGCTTAGGAATGCTATTATGACACAGCCAGAGGGATTTTCCACCTTTGGCTGGGATTAGAGTCATGTGGAAATCACTTATAATGATATATGTGAGAAAACTGTCCTAAAGGAAAGATGTTTACCACTTTGAAGGTTGTCACAAAATTGCAGTGAGATTGGTTTGTTAATTGTGTTTATATTAGAATGATTATACTCAGTGTGCCAGCATAGGCCATGTCCATGTCTCTGCTAGTTATAGCAACTGTTGTTCACACAGAGTAGTCTTCAGCAGGTATATCTGTGATAACATACTCTATACTCATGGTTTATTTACAGACTTTTACTGGAGCTTTCAAGCAAATCTCACCATCTCCCTCAGCAAAACAACACCACTAGTTTGCAACACACATTACATAAACATTACTTCTGATGAACAATTGTTTTGCACATAAGTAACAGCATTGCTATCAAAGGAGGATATTCCTGTGCCTTTTTCACTCTTAAATTGTGGATTTATTGGACATTTGCTTGGGTAGTATGAAAGGTAATGGACAGGAAAAAATGTAATACAAGTTCTAGTTTACCCAATTTTAATTTGAACTCAGCTGAGATCCTTTTCACATGCTGTACTTTGTACCTGCGTTCCTGGATTATTTTGTTAGTATTTTGTGTTTTTGGCCCTCTGTTATCACCTCACCCCGTTCAGTTTGTAGTTTCGCTAACTGGTTAATTTGACATCACATGACATGGTTTCACCATCTCTGTAATCATGCAGTGACCCTAAACTTATTCCACATATCTGACTGACGCCAAACTTTTCACATTGCCTTGTGGATTTATGCCTAGGTGGGTGTGTGCACTTGCAGTCATCCTCATTCTTCTACCCACGTCCCTCTGTCCCTTCCCAGCATCCCCTCCAGTGTTGTTGTGGCCACTGAGCTACACTAGAGTTTGAGATCCCAAGCTTAATTAAGCCCACAGGAACAGATGGCCCACTGGCAGTCTCTGCTGTTTGTCAGCCGTACACTGCCACTCTAAACGGAGCTAAATGCTCCTGCAGGGGAGGGGTTTGGAAGCTTGGACCAAGAGCCGGGGGGATAGACCTGCCAGACGTAATTAGCTGTGGGAAGTAGGTAGATGTGGGGGAGGACTTTGGTGATTGACGACACGAGTGTATGACTGACTATATGACATGAGTCTCAAAGGTGGTTTTCAGTGACAAATCTGTGTTTATCTTAATAATAATTGAGGATTTTTCTGTATATATACAGAATGGTGTCTTTAACTTGTCACCAGTAGTAGTAATGAGGACAGGTAAACATGGACATCTTTTCCACAATTCTGTTTCCAGGAAATATGTGCACAGGTATATGTCAAGACTGTGATGTATTTAAGCCACAGCAAGCTGGCAAAAGCGCGCCATACCTAAGCCACTGCATTGTATTTAAACAAAAGCTTATGTCATTATGTGAAAGATAAAGACATTCTTATGGCTGTCTAGTTATAAAGCCTGCTTTTTGGCTTGCAAAAACCACTGTGACTGTTGTTTCAAAATGTTATGCAATGTAGATTGAGTTTTTTTCCCCCACATACTGAACTAACATAAACTCCAAGTCATAGTACCAAATTTGCTAATCCAGATTAATGCACGTAGCATCCTTAAAATAGATTATAATCCACACCAATCACAACATAGTCAGGTAGTAGTAGTAGGTGTGTCATGTATCACATTTCATTTCTTTATTTGGCCATCCGTACACAGGCTACAGATGGATATTTCGATTAAGCTGTTCATTAGGAGGGGACAACTGAGGACAGGTGTACCCAAGCAAATGGCTGGATGAGGCTGAACTGAAGGGATTTCAGGTGACTGAGGCCAGAGAGCTTTCCATGTTGGGAGTTAGATTAGTGGTGTGATAAATGAGAGTAGGTGGTAGCAAATTTTGATCGATGGGCAGCCAGCTACAAGGAAAAAAAGTGTTAATATTAATATATAATAAAACAACTTCTTAGGGTGACTGTGAGTTTGTATATGAATGAATCCTTCAGATATTTTGTGCAAATATATATTTTGTTTATAATTGTATAAGTTTTGTTTGTAATAATTTTTGTGTGATGTCCTGTTTAAAAAATAAAATGTACCATTTATTAAAATACTTGACTTTGTTTACCATTTAAATACTTAAAATAAAAGCTGAAAAAATCAAGAGAAATCCATTTGAACGCTCTTTGTATTTCAGGATGACAGTTCACAGAAAGAACATCAACGTCTACGTCCTCCACTGGTGTGCTATGGCCCCTGAGTTGAACAGTCTCAGCACCAGCGCCTCGTAACACTCAAGCAGATCTCAGTAAACGCTGGGGTGGTTTGAGCTGTACACTTCTGCAGCAAGGATGATCACGTCCCATATGAACGGTTATGTGCAAGAGGCCTCTGGTCAGGCCAAGAGCCACAGGGAGAGGGCTGTGGACTGTCCAGGGGAGGAAAGTAGCCTCGTCAAATCTCCACACTGCAGTGCCCACATGGAGAGGATCCAGCACTACCAGGAGGAGCTGAGGAAGAGGAGAGAGGAAGACAGCAGGGGGAAGCACGACATCGACCCCAACGCTTCACTGAGGCTCAAGAAGCTGTCACAGAACCCCAAAGTGGGGATTGACAATCCCACCTTCGAGGGAAAGGAGAAGGCCACCAAAGACGCATGCTCCCAGGACCCTGTAGCCGGTGGGTTGAGGGGGGGGTTGGTGGGTTTTTACGAGGTCAGAGAGGGTGGAAAGAGGAAGGGAGGTCACAAAGGAGAGGAGAAATGCAGATAGCAGAGAAGAATAGGGAACTGTGAGGTTTTATAAAAAGTTCAGTGAAGACAAAAGGAGTTAAAACAATCACTATTTAGGGGGTAGAGCAGAGGGCAGCAGTGGAGGAGGGTGATGTGTTAAAGGGGTTGTCTACCATTTCCACTGGTTAGTGTCTTGCTACTAAGTCTGGTCTGGTTCCAAGTTCTCGGATCCATTAATGGATGTGTGATACATGTGAACATTCAATTTTATCAGAAAATTAAACATGGAAGATAAAAAAAAAAAGCATTCACATCTTCAAGGAGTAAAAATGTCCTGACCTCTGTTATGTTGTCCCTGCCTTCCTCTGCATTGCTTCTCTACTGCTCCCCTCACTGTCTGTGCCTCTCTCGCAGAACTGGAGGAGCTGCTGCAGGCTCTGAAGTGGATGCAGCAATGTCTGACTGATGCACAGAGCCAGCAGGATGTGGAGCTGATAATGCAGCTCCTTGCTAAGGAGGACTTCAGAAATGCCTACACCATCTACAGCGCTGTTGCCCAGCAGATGAACAGAGTCAGCCCCACCTCACCCCTCACAGCACAGGCACAGGATCTGTGCCAGGAGGTACACGTAGTGGTCATTTCGAAGCAACCTGTTAAAGCTGAAAACACAAATCACGTAGAAGCACTCTGACTTTTCTGCAGTATGAGAAGTTAAGGAAAAGTAATGACAGTTTACATAGGGCTCAGAGGTAACATTGCTGTTACTATTGCATCGGCAGTTAACTTGTTAACTTGTTTATGCTGCTGGGTCTTATGGTTTTATAAATGTAAGTGGTTTTGTGTCCACTGCTCCAGGAGAAAGCGATTTAGGCAGAACAGGACGACTTTTACCCAGAATAATGAATAACTCAATTAAATTTTTCTTGACATTTTTAACCATGCCACAAAAACCTATTCTGTACCTCATGGGGCTAGGAATGGTCTCTAAAGAGGAGGCAGTTTGTGCATAAAAGCGCTTAGATTGTACTCTCCAATTTGTGGTTTGGACCCTGTTAAGCTTATATTTAAAGGCAGGCACCTCTGTGAGTAAAGTAACTGAACAAACTCAGTGAAGCATGAAAAATCTTTGCTGGTGGTGATGATTAATTCAGCAAAGCTGCCCAATAGACAGGCATGCCAGTCTGAATAATTATGAAATGTAAATTGTCTTGTGGTTAACAAGGTGAGTGAAGACAAAAATGAGGGATTTGTGGGATGCGGGCCATGCATGAAAATTGAGTGAGCTGGGAAAAAAGGGAAAAGAGGCAGAGGGAAGAAAATTTTAAGTTGGTGAATTATGATGAAAAGAGCATTAGATACCAAGGAGATACTCTACATTTGAGATGGACAAGAAAGGAGAAGGAGGAAGGCATGAAACAAAATGTAGACAGGGGGTTTGGTATTCCCAGAGTGAATTTTTATTAGATTTCCTCGTCCACCAGTTGCTGTTTCCTCTTTAAATAAGCTGACAGTGCTGTCTCCTGATCCCCAGTGCAGAGAGTGACAGAGAGCAAGAAACCACCTCAGTATTCAGGTTTGAGTAGGTGGGAATCTGCCACACCTGACTTCCTCGTTGACAAAACACAAGCTAGTTGGTCTCCACCGAAGCAAAGCGACAGTAATTGACTCGTATCCCTGCAGAGCGGGGCCTCCGTACACTGAGAACTCAAATGCGGCCTGTCACACAGAGCCCAGTCCCCGTAAAAAGACAGAAACCGTGATAGGGTTTTCTGTGAATTAGGTAGAAGCTCTATACATCTGTGACAAGCTACACCCACAATAGGCACTTCATACGGATTAATGTCAACTTTTGATAGGTGTAACATGAAAGAATGTAATACATGCTTTTCAGCGCAGTCAGACTGGTGCAGTGTGATTTTTAGCTGATGGCTAGATGTGTAAGAGTCAACCCTGTTTTGACGAAACATGCTGCTATGAGCTGTGTAGAGTTCATTCACAGGGCACCAAGCAGCACTGCTACCAAATCTCTATTAGAGTCTTGACAGCAGTGGTCTGAACGTACAGGGGCTGGGTGAGATGATCGGTTTTGCCTCACACACACACACAACACGTTGTCTTCCTGCACACAGTAAAGAGGCATGTGGACTCACCCACCGGGCACAGCTCCCGATGCGCTTAACAACGTGTAATAGTTTGAGCTGCAGTGTGTCTAAACTAAGTGGTTGTGCTGTGTGACACTCAGATTGACCATTGGGTAAACTAATCTCCCAGCAGCCCTCGGTGCTGGCTGAGCGGTCCTGTGCACCGCAGGAAGGAGGCCAGGATCTGGGCGGCTAGAAAAAGAAACTCCAGCAGCTTACAGCAGCGTGCGCCGAGGCGGTGCGCTGCTAGGGGGGAGGGGAAAGTACGTCACCTTGTTAGTGAGAGCTTTGATTAGTGTAATGGATGAACTAAGCTCTAAACAGGGGATGAAGAGGAAGAGGCAGGAAGACAGAGTAACAGAACACCAAAATGCCAACTGTCACAATTCAGTAAACAATGCAAGCCACAAACAATAGCATTTCCCACCAAATGACAACACAAGAACCAAATGATTAAAATAGAAACATGTAACAGAGGAGCTAAGAAAGAAAGGAATAAAAATGGAGCAGAGCGGAAAGTCTGAGAAGCCAAGGAAGAGAAGTGTAGTGTGTGTAGTTCAGACAGGTGCTTTCCAAGTTTGTGCTTGTTACATTTTGGTTAAATGCAACTTTCATGTGTAAACACACTCAGTGAAAATGAATCCCATTGTGGATTTTGCCTAAGTTTTTTGTTTTTCCAAGGATAACAGCCAGCACTCAACAAGTTGCTTTACAGCAGAGTGAATTTGGAGCACTTCTCTGTCTGGAATGTGAAACCCTACTGTGAGTTATCAGTGGGTAGCCAAACACTGTGTGTGTGTGTGTGTGTGTGTGTGTGTGTGTGTGTGTGTGTGTGTGTGTGTGCGTGTGTGTGTGCGTGTGTGTGCTGTGTTTGTGCACATATGCACACGTATGTCTGTACACATTTCTTTCTATTTTTTCTTGCAGCTCTGTGAGAATCCAAACTGTTTTAATCATGCAGTTGGCTCATTACTAAAGTAGCAACATGATATTTTTTTAATGTACTGTATCTAGGTTTAGAATACAATCACAATCACATTGTCTAGGCTTCATACAGATATTTATCTAGCTTGCATTTGGTGGTAAAGTCTGCAACATTTGCCAGCACATCAGCTTCATTTAAAGTGTGCTTTTGTAAATTGTAGAATATATCATGTGATTAGAAAGAAAGGCACACAATCATAAAATAATTTTCCTGTCAGGGTTTGCACAAATGCCTAAGAATTTATCCTCTGAGGAGTATTAATGTATTCAGCGAATATCATGGAATTCTGCTTTTCAGATACTGATGTAAAGTTGGAAGCTTTAATTTAACAGAAGTGGTATTAGAAACTTATTATATATAATATGTATTCATTTCTTCTTTCTTTACTTGGTCACCAGTTTATAGCTGTTAGCAGCAGTCGTACAGTTTACCTCACCATAGTGCTGTGTGTCTGTGTTTCTGTACAGGTACAGAGGATTCTCCAGTCCAGCCAACAGAAGGAGGGTTTGGAGCTCAGGACTCTGCTCACAAATCCTCATCTCCAGGTCAGAGATCAGCTTGCCAGCTGTGGCTTATCATATCTCCCCTTGACCCCCAATATGATTATAATATAACACCAGTGAGGCTCAGCAAGCCTGCAGAGCCTTATAGGTCAACTCATTTATTTAGTTAAAGTGCTCATAATTGTCCCACTGGAATACTGATTCCAGTGGGACAGTTGTTTCTCTTGCACCTTCCACTGGGAGATCAGAGGTCAGGGTTAAGTATAGAATAGCCCATATACTATCAGAGGAAAGAATAGGACTTAGCGGCTTACCAGCTCAAAGACAACTAAAGGACAGTTTCACTTTGCCAACTTGTTGCCACCATGTGTGCATCATTAAAAGGCAGACCAAGTGGCAGGTTGCTCCATCATGATACAGTACACTGTACATCCGGAAAGAATGAAGCACCCACTTCATGAAGGAAGTCATGCGGTCATATCATGTTTGTGCCCCTCGAACAGGCAGGAATTCATTGTTTTGCTCAAGGACACTTGGGCAGGGGTAAGGTGATTGTTTTACAAATTAAATTCTTAAAGACACATAGTTATTATTGGCTGTTGTTTTTGGGTGTGCAAAAGTCAATTTTTTCAAGGTCGCGTGCTTAGTGTTTTGCTCCAAAGATTAATCTAGTTGGTCTCAAGAAAGGCCATTATGTAGATTAGGCTGTAATATGGGTCAGCTCTCTCAGTAATGAAAAAGCATCTCTGGTTTGTTCTTTGCCGCACAGTGTTTGTCAGTTTCCTTTAAATTAATTTTATAAAAAGGCTGTGTGAAAAGTAATGGATCTGTGTATTTGCTTTTTGAACACAGCCTGTAGAATTGGTGTAGTTTATAGTTTATTTGCAGTGATACACAGTAGCTTAGACTGATGAAGGCCAAATTTACGATGACTTTATTAAGGTAAAATGTAAATGGTTAATCTGTGATCCAAAAAGTATCTAATACTTAAAAAAAAAACAGTGCCATTGTTATGACAGAGCATCTGGATGCAAGTGAGCAGATATTTTTAGATGAAGGATTTTATACTATGAAAGATTTAGAGTGTATGTAATGAATGATTTGCAAAGAGGTAGAATATCTGTCCAGAAACTTCTAATCTGTAGGTGTTAGCAAAATTATTGTCACACTGGTGTTGGGGGAGCCCTGCTGCTTATGGAGAGAACTTTTGCTTCTGTCCACTTGTGGGACATGCTCAAGGTTGAGTTTAAGGAGGTTCAATGTGGCTGCAACCTGTTTAGTAATGATCTTACCAAGGTTGCTGATGGCACAGCTGATTAGCTGGACAGTTTAGATGTTCCTCTTAGGTATGCCGCTTGCTCTATCCTTACAAAAGTGATCAAACATCACAGGTATAAGCAGGTCACCTCCACAACATTATTACCTAATTACCTGTTCATTCATTTAATGGGACGTCTGTTTAGCTTTTTTTTAAGTCAACATGAAAAGAATCAAAGATATTCAACTTGCATCGCTTTGAAGTGGCTTCAGCTGTTGATGCTCTACATTTGTCAGTTTACGCTTCAGTGATTTTTCTGTAGAAAAAACGTAGTCACATTATCAGACTGTCATCGTCCATTAGCCAGGCAGTAAGGTGAGAAAAGACCTCAGGTGGACAACTCTGTTGTGATTTTACGGTTGAGGGTCCTGACAAGGGGGCGCCAGGGGTCTGACGTTTGACCCATGTGACCGTGTGAATTTCCAATTCTCCCACTGGCCCGTTAACTCCTCCGCTGAGTCGGAACCATGCAGCCAGCGGGGGCGTTGTGATGTGATGTGAGCTTGCCTTGTGGCACAGAAAGTGGAACAGATTATGATGGTTTCTCTGCGGGGAACAGAGGATCACATGAGTCAACCTGTAGTCTGCACAGGTAAACAACCTCATACCCGAAACTAACGGAGACAGGTGCGTGTGTGAGAGGAATAAGTCCCCCTCAAGTCCACCCCTTACACCATTTTCTAAGACACATTATCCTCACGAGCAGGGAAGCCAAAGGTGTTTGATGATTGATGGCAGTGGATCCTGACTCCTAAATGCAAGGGGAGATTAAGACGGATTGTGTGTACGCCAAAGCTTAGCCCGGCCTCTGGTCTCTCAGGTTCTCTCTGCTGCAGCACAGAGAAACTAATTTGGACCGACAGTTATTAATTGTGGGGTACGCAGCGCTTGTCACATTAAATGAAGTGAAGGAGCAATCTCTGTATTATTTCTGGCTTAGAGGTGGGTTTGTTGACTGCTCTTGTTAAAAAAGATGGGCAGTAGGTAGGTTTCTGGTAGCAGGTGCATGTGTAAGGTAAAAGGTTTGGAGACTAGTTTGGTATCATAAAAGCACAAAGCACATACAGTTTGACTGAAACGGTGCTAGATTTATGAACGTAATGCTTTTATTTCCATTTCAACCATAGCTGTAATAAAGGACAACATTTCCCATGCAGTCTCTTTATCTCACGCTGCCTCCTCCATTATTTTTGTCTGTCTGTGTTTCTGTCTCTTGTGTGTTTGTAAAATTTCTGTGTGTATGTACTCTTTGTCTGTGTATGTGTCTCTGTATTTGTTTTATATGGCAGGCACTGATGCAGGTCCATGACAGTGTGGCAGTGCAGGAAATGGCAGAGGAAAATGTGACCCAGTACCTTGGAGAGACGGTTAAACTGGTGCGGCTAGAGAAGACCCGTGACACTCCGCTGGTAAGACACCACCATTATTCATTTTCAGGCACTTGTGCCTACTGTTTGCATACATCTGTCTACATTTTATCACAGCCTCTCAGACATTTAAACTGGATTATGCTTTATAATCAACTTGTTGTGTAAATGTTGTAAATCAGCATAGCAGAAGGCAAAGCAAAGCATGAGAAACAAGGAAAAATGAATCTAATTACAGTACAATAAAAACTGAAAAATGTCACACAGCATTCACATTGAGTTATTTAAATAGAACAACAAAAAAACACAAGGATCCATGAATCACAGATATATATGGGCACTCAACATCACTGAATATTGAATTATTGCATGGGTTTTTGTGTATTGTGTGTAAGTCCAGTGAATGGGCCTTCAATCTCAGCTTTCACTATGCACCACCTCTCACATTTATCACTTGGGCGTGTCAGTGTCAGTGTACCCACAAGCCAACAGGGCAGCAAAATGCCTGTCAGTATGAATTCCAGACATCCAACTAGAAACGTTTGCAATGACATAACGGTGTTCACAGTATGTGACATGTTTCGAGCTGTTGCCTCTCCTTCTCCTTTTGGACTAGGATCTCTCTGATCGGTGTTGTTTGAGTATTATCAGTTTCAGATGATTCATTTCATTGACATGTTAGTAGTCCAGTGTGTTGCTTGTTTTGTAATATCATCTCAGTTGTCTACTGTATATGAACTCTGTGTGTGTATGTGTGGCCATCAGGGTGCGACGGTACGTAACGACATGGACAGCGTGGTGGTGAGTCGTGTGGTGAAAGGCGGAGCGGCGGAGCGGAGCGGCCTCCTCAGTGAGGGAGACGAGATCCTGGAGATCAACGGGATTTCTATACGTGGGAAACATGTCAATGAAGTCCACGACTTACTGGTGAGGGCCAGGGGTTATCTCAGTGGTGCACAGAAACTCCTGTAGCTCTTTTTATTATTTGCAGAAATTCATGAGAATAGTTATAGTGTACCTACAGGTGTTGAGATGTTTTGGCATTTAAAGTGATGTACGAGGGGTTATTGATAAGTTCGTGGCCTAAGGTAGAAGGAGATGAGTTATACAGCCCTCTTTACATGCATGTGTAGTTCAACACTTTTTGTTTCGGGTAATTGAAAGTTGCAAGTCAGCACTGTCGGAGGAAATGGACATCAGAGTTTGTGCAGTCATGTGCCAGCTCAGTCTCAAGGGCATGTCACCCAAAGAGGTCCTTGGCCTGATTTGGCACCTTCAGACTACTGCCTCTTCACCAAGGTGAAGAAGGAGCTTAGTGATCACCATTTTGATGAACTTATCAGTCCTGGCTCGTACATTGGATGCCATAAAAGGCATCAGAATTTAATAGTGGTCTTGCTTGGACCATCTGTATTCTGACATTTGTTAGTGTTTGTCTGTTTCATTCTCATTACTCTTCTTCTTTCAAACGCTATACTCAACAAAATAATTCTGTCATAATTAAAATGAAATTGTTTTCTTTTGGAGTTGTGGACAGAAAAAAGTTTGAGATTGTGTGGTTAAGACAATTTGCAGCAAAACCACTGTACGTGATTATATACATACATTTTATTGTAAACCTAAAAGAATAACTAACATTATTGCTGACTGCATTTACTTCTGAAATTTGCTTCAGCCATGTTTAATTCATTGCATCTCATCTTTTCCATCAGCAACAAATGCACGGCACTCTGACCTTCCTCCTCATCCCAAGCTCTCAGATTAAACCTGCCCCACACAGACAGACTGTGGTAAGTCTCTATGATGTGGACGTGTGCGTGTGTGAGAACGCCTATCTGCATGCACGTAACGGCAACCTTGACATTGTAAACCCTGTCCTCAGATGCACGTACGAGCTTACTTTGACTACGATCCCTCTGATGATCCCTTCGTGCCATGTCGGGAGCTGGGCCTGTCCTTCCAGAAGGGAGACATCCTCCATGTCATCAGCCAGGACGACCCCAACTGGTGGCAGGCCTACAGGGACGGAGACGAGGACAACCAGCCCTTGGCTGGACTCATTCCAGGTTAGGATCAAACTGGAGCTGAATATCAATATTTAGTGTAATACTTCACAAGGATAGATAAGAACTACAGTGGCATAATTCTACCAATGCCCAAAAAAAAAGAGTCTAGAATAGTACTCAGTAGATCACATACCTCTCCCAAAGGGAAAAATGCCCTGTCTCACAATGTTGAGGAACATGATTAAAAAAATTCCTTGCTTCCTCCCCTTTAACCGGATCTGCACCATAACTTCCCTGGCCAATACCCCATCCCTCCATCAAGTTTGGTGCAAATTGGCTCAGTACTTTTTGCATAATCCTGCTGATAAATAAACAAACAGACATGGGTGAAAACATAACCTCCTTGACAGAGGTAATAATGTATTTATATGTTTTGTAGTAGCATTCTAAAATAACACATGGCTTATGTCTTCTAAAAAAAATAGTATGTGAAATCCACCAGTACACATAAAACAAAGAGTAGTACAGTAACAGGAAAGTGCTTGAAACTTGTCTGTGACTCATAACTCACCTGGCACTACATGAACTATCCTGGCTGGAAACACAACCCATCTGGCACGTCAAGCAGATTACAATAAACACCTAAGAATTATTTGTGATTACTCTCTGACCCAGGCCTGTTGTGGCTGGAAGAAAATTAGGTTAAGCATTGGAAATGGAAAGCAGGACATTTTTGCCTCGTCTGGAAAGTCTAGAAAGAGTATGAAAAATATTTCTAGGTCTACAAAAGCTTTGGACTTGTAATGTTTTCATACCACTTATTACGGTCGTCCAGAGCATTCAGTGGTGCACATTATCTATCAACTATCCCATCAATATGTTGTTGAACACCAACCATAAAGTTCAAACACATTTTAAAATAAATATGTGTTTTTTTAAAATGGAAAATACGCTGGATTCCTTTATCTATATATGCAGTGTTGGGTAACTGACCTGTTTCCACTTGCTTTTCTCAGGGAAAAGCTTCCAGCAGCAGAGAGAGTCCTTGAAGAAAACTA
This sequence comes from Toxotes jaculatrix, assembly GCF_017976425.1. NCBI lineage: Eukaryota > Metazoa > Chordata > Actinopteri > Toxotidae > Toxotes > Toxotes jaculatrix. The sequence goes on from NC_054412.1 coordinate 6,467,749, forward strand.
TAACTGACAGGAGTCGAGAGCACCAAGGTAAATGGATATTGTTGAAAAAAATAGATATGATTTGCAAAGTGAAACATTTTGCCTCATAGTGTCTAGAAAAAAAAAGTGAAATGATAATCCGACTTTGACAGCTAAATTCTTTTCACTTGCCATTATTTCAGGGAAACTTTGGTATTCAAAGAAGAACAAGAAACAGAGGAAGAAGAGCACATCAAACTTGAGCAAAAATACTGGTAAGACTTTTTTCTCTCTGTTTCTCATCAGCAGCTTTACAAATTGAGAAGAGAGTTGCTGGCTCAATAATTTGCTCCCTCTTACTCATCACTACCATTGAGAAGCTACTCACTTAACCCACAAAACATCTCCCACTGTCTCTCCTCATTTACCACTTGTCACAGATCGCTTCCACACTGGGCAGCTGCCAAGTGTCCACACACTGTCAGTATTAACCCCACTGGTTAGCTGGAGTTGACACGTTTTGTCACTCTCGCAGCAGCTTGTCCAGACTCGGTGTGTTACATGTCAGATTAGTCCCGTCTTCACAGACAGGATCAGAGGAGGCACCAACAGGTGCCCAGCAGGTGCCTAAATGCTTTGGAGGGACCTGTGGTGTTACTGGTTCACAAATAGAAACACATTTAACACACAGACGCACACGGCTCGCTGGCGGATGGTAGAGGGCTGTGGTTGTTTGTACAAAGCAGGACGTAGGGAAGGGAACACTATGGATCCACTGAAAAACTTTCACACTAACACTCAAATGATAACATGATCTTGTGATATTTTTTCAATCTCTAAATCCTCTCAACACTTTAACAGGTTAAAGGTCAGAGTAAGTTACAGAACAGAAGATCTAGAGGAGATTTAGTATGTTGGTCAGGGATGTTTCATTAACCCCTCCCAACTGTCTCCTCAGACTACGATGACATCCTGACCTATGAGGAGATGTCCCTTTATCACCAGCCTGCCAATCGTAAACGCCCCATAGCTCTGATTGGTCCCACGAACAGCGGTCACGATGAGGTGCGTCGGAGGCTCCTCTCCATCGAACCAGAGAAGTTTGCTGTTGCGGTGCCACGTAAGTCTGCTCTTTGTCGAGGTCTGGGGGACATGGCAGTGTTAAATGCACAATCATTTTTCAGTATTTCAAATGAGGCACAAACGTGTGGGTGATTCAATAAAGAATTTAAATCAGCATCAGCTTTGTCAACTTTTACTGCACAAATGCTCATTGTCAGTGTTGAGAAAAAATTAGAACTGTGATTTAGGACTTACAACATGATTAAAGTGCATTTAGTGCAAAAGTGGCTTGAGGATTGTTGCAATAAGTCGAATTCAACTTTTTTCCCCATCTTTTTCATGACTCAGACACAACCAGGAACCCAAGGATACATGAACGAAATGGGCGTGAGTACCATTTTGTGAGTCGGTCTGCCTTTGAAACAGACTTGGCAGCAGGGAAGTTTATTGAGTCAGGAGAATATGAGAAGAACCTGTACGGGACCAGCACCGACTCAGTCCGACACGTTGTCAACTCTGGACGCATCTGTTTGCTCTGTCTGCACACGAGGGTAGGAGACTTGTCACTGTTGGGACAACTGTCAACATTGTTTCTGTCTAACATATTAATTACGAAACTTACTTTATCCCACACCCATGATCTTAACCATGGTGGCTTGGTCTGAACATAATTATACCTTTTCATATCCCGAACATAAATCTTCAATCATTTTTGTCCTTTGCTACTATATATATATATACTCTTTATAGTGCTTGGTTTGGTGTGTTTAAAGTCCTGCTTTTTTTCTTTTCATTTCGTATATGTGTATGTCCCTGTTCTTGCTCTTGTCAGTCACTGCGAGTGTTGAGATCCTCCAACCTCAAGCCATATGTCATCTTCATCGCTCCTCCTTCTCAGGAACGACTACGCACCCTGCTGGCCACAGCGGGGAAAACACCAAAGGTATCCACTACACAGTGTTGCAAAATTTTCTTTCACTCTGTGTTGTAAATGTCATAGTTTGTATATGATGCATGGTGTTATTTGCATAACAAAGGAAATATATTCCAACAAAATTATGGATTTAAGATTTATCATAGGAAAAAAAAACATTCTTCAGGCACATCAAGGAAAGACGTTATATTTAAATCCTCTTTTATTCAGGTATGCTGCTTAAAATACTGGTTTTAACCTCACAGGGTCTTTATCAGGGCAGAAAAGGCAAAAATAGATTGTTTACACCTGGTGTTTTAAATAGACAATTCACAGAAAATAAGCAATATTGTGTCACATTGTAAAATAACAAAGAGGCATTTGTTGCTATCATATATGTCAACCTATGAATATCATAAAAAATAAAACATTAAGCATCCAGTATTCATGTCCAGTACCCTCTCACCCTCTCAACTGATGTCTCATTTTCTGGGCACAGCCAGAGGAGCTGAAGGAGGTCATTGAAAAGGCCCGTGAGATGGAGCACAATTTCGGTCACTTCTTTGATGCGACCATCGTGAACATGGATCCGGACCAGGCTTTCCACGAGCTGCGCAGGCTGATAGACAAGCTGGACACTGAGCCACAGTGGGTGCCCACCTCCTGGCTGTGCTAGAGGTCACAGGCTGTCAACGCACAAAGTCTCAGGGTGGACAGAGGTAAACGGGCGAGCAAACATTTATGTTGCTGGAGATTGAAAACTGAAGGACAGACAGTGGTGAATTGTCTGCGGATTTTCACTTGCACGCATCCTCGTTTGTAGAGGAGGTGGTTGGTACCACATGTTGCAGGGACGGACTCAAGATTCTTACATTTCTTTTTGTTTGTGTGTGTGTCTTTTTGTTTTTTGTTAATTTTCTTGATCTCACAGTTTTATGCAAAGTCATTTATCAACCAAATAGAACTATTTCCTATTCTTAATAGCTATTTATAATTGTAAATATATATTTTCTAGACAAAATATTTTATTGTTACGTTTTGTGTGTGTGACATCTAAAACAGTACAGAGTGCTGATGTCACAATGATTGAATGGCTTCCTGTCAATGCAGTAAGCCAAAATTTGTTAATGTACCAAACAGAAGAGAAGCTAAAAGTGGCAGCAGTGTAACGTCTTCCATTCATAGACACTAAGGCAAAATCTGCTGTAACCTGCACAGTTGTTGGGTACTTTCTTCACCAATGTCAGTATTAGTTTGTGTTGTCTCATGTCTCATTTACGCTGTGATTTAAACAGACCTTAAATCTAAGGTTTTGTCTCTAGCTGGTATCATTACTGTCAGTATATCATACTGAAAAGTACTGCTGAGATTGTTTTGGGTTTTTTTTTTTTTTTTACCAGTGTTGTAAGAACAAAACATATCACTTAGTGAACAGTAACTCCAACAAATACTGTATTGCATCTTTGCAGGATACTTATTTAATTATAAGCACAATTCTTGAAAAGTGTTAATAAAATAAGATTCATATGTGAACAATTGATGGATGTAATGCACTGCATGCAGTGATTTTTCTACCTTGGAGGAATTGTTATTTTAAATACTAATTGAACCTTTGCAAATTCCTATCTAAACAGACTGTGTCACATGTAGCATTCTGGTGCAAAATGGCCACCATCCCTCACATAGCTGAGACAAAATGCTCCTCAGCACAAGCTGAGAGAAATTTGATCCCAGCAGTCTTAACAAGACGTTCACACAATGGTTGAATGTTTCGAATATCTTTATTTGGATGAAGACATTGTTGACTTGCACACATTTTACAGCGGGGTCACATTAGGGGCTCTAGTTCAATGGTAAACATCCTCATGAAATGAGGAAACAACAACAACCCCGTGATATGAGGTCAGCAGTGGGACGGGCCTCCACAACACAGACTCATTCACTCTTTGAAATCTACAACCACCTTAAGCTTTTCAGCATGCAATGGCTCTAAATGTTGTGAGCAAACTGAAGTATGTACAAGTTAATCAGTCACACAGAATGCTTTCTTAATTTCACTCGCAAGCCATGTGTAAACATACTTATATTCTTATTATTTAGATTTTATAACAGTAAATTAACTCCCTTGTGGGTAACTACCAAGTGCAACAACACTTTGGTTCTGTACAGTGACACATCTGGAGACACACAGTACTTTCCAGCACTGAAACAACAGATCAAATCATCAATGACAAGTACACAAAAAAACAACTTTCATCACTTGCATGAGAAGACATAGACTTGGCCAGAGAGGCACAGAATAAATAGGATGATAGGTGAAGTCTGTGACTGCCACCCCAAAGAAGCCCATCACTCGAACAGCAGGTCTTCATCCATCTCCTCTGTCAGCATGTTGGAGGGCTCTGCGATGGGACCCAGCTTTGCCAGGCGAGCTGCAATCTCCAGGTCTGTCTTCTCCCTGAGCTGCTTCTTCTTCTCTTGGATCTTCTTCAGCCTGGAACAGGACAAAATGTAAGTGTTATAACAACAACAACAAAAATTGAGATCATGTGTCTAGTACATGGACTTTACTTGTTGGGGGTTGTGATAGTATAAATTTAAAGAAGTGGCTAGTTGGTCAGCTTAAAAAGAATCAGCTAACGCTAATCAACTGAGGTAGTTTCTGAATGAATAATCAGTGCACTTAATTTCATACGTAATCAGATAAACCCTTCACTGGAAAACCTGTCTTTTAAATTTTAAAGGTAATGGTAAAAATCTGGATTTTTTTAAATAAAATGTTTTCACCTGTAAAACTCCTCTCGTTCTCTCTCATCCAGTTCCGTGATGATGTAGGTGAGGGTGCGATCAATCCTGGGGATAATCACTGGAAAGTGGGATAAAGACGATTTAAGCTACGATAGTACCCTTTCTCTTATGCCGTTTGAAAAGGCAAGGCAACAACTTGATATACACTTTGAATTTACCATGCTCAATAGCATTCACACGGCGGTTGGTAATTTTTATGGCTTCATCCAGAGTGACAAAGGATGTCTGCAGACGGAAAGTGGGCAGCATGTGTCAGAATGTTTCAGTCTTACAACATATACAGTGAAGTTCTGTTAATTTTCACCAGGGTTTCATTGACAAAAACATAGTTTTAACAGAGATTTCCTTCTGAAATTAAGTGTATTTATAAAGTAGCATAAAATGGAAATGTTCAAGTTACTTACACATAGCTAGAAATTCTACCTAAATAAATGCACTTACTTTACACCAATGTGAAGCAACAAAGCTGAGCTAAAATAAATGTGACCTATTTGTAACAGCACCCCCTACCTGTAAGGAGGCCAACTCCACCAGCAGCTCCACAGCTCTGGCGTAGTTCCTCTTCAACCTGGAGAGCTGCTCTCCTCCTCTGGCCAGGCCAGTCAGCTCATAGCCTGACAGACACAGCAAGGGTGAGAACTTTCTGTAAGTCATTCGTCACAAAAACTATTATCTAGACAAAATGTGGATTCATTGCAAAATAAACAACTGAGACATGACTTACTGTCCCCGCCTTCTTGGTAGTGTTCAAAAACTGGCAAGGTAACACCTGAAAGATGGTCAAAATACACGTAAGAACTTGTCCCATCACTCAGTGATGATTCTAAAACGAAGAGGATGACTGTTTTTAAGCTAACCTGCCACATTGTCTTTCTTGGCTCGGACCTTCACTTGGGCTTTGTTGACATTCTGGATTACAGTTGTGCTGTGGACAGAATTACAGATGGGAGTTACAGATGCATCTGTAAGAAAAATCACACCACACCACATCATCGCACTCTGGTTCTTGCCTGAAGTCTCCAGCTGCAAATTTGGCTTCAGCCAAAGAGAAGGCTGCCTCTCTCATCACTTCTCCCATCTTGGTCTTAGTCTAAATGAACAGAGATAAGAAGACAAAGTCCACATTTAGGAGACAACTGTGACACACAAGAGAAATACATTTAGCTGCCAATTTATGCAATCTAATGCAATTCAATCCAACGGTACCACAAACTAACAGCTTCCAAAATGATCATACAGTTGAATCTACACATCTCTTCATGAAGGGAGGGTTTGTTGCAGGACTGTTGTATTAGACAGTCAGTTATTCATATTTTTTTTTCAACTGACTTCAATAATTTTGCGAAGGATCTGACGGAAGCGCATGGAGAGGGCATCAGATTTCTTCTTGAGCAGGTTGCGGCCGGTCTGCGCCCCTTTCAGCCGAGCTTTCATGATGGTCTGAGCCCTGCAGCAACAAACAAAACATGCCATAACATCTGAATGCTTATCTGAATCTGGAGTCACAAGTATGCAGGGCTCAATCATTTACATTCTCTGACACAAGTGAGTAAAAAGAAAAACACGGCTGTATGTGAATCCATACAAGGCACAGTTATCCAGGTGTTGTTGATGTTGGAGTTGGTGTCTTTTCTCTGTTTTTTTTTTTTTTAGCTTTAGCTTTAGGCACAAACTGGGCATTTAAACCATGTATCCATTATTTTTGGTGTCTTTTCTGACTAGTTTTCATACAATCTTATTTAAATCACTGACTGTTAATGGAATCAGGTTGTGGGAAAACTGAGTTGTTGGAAAACACAGTAGGAAAGTTACTGTAACAAGTAGCTCAGCTGATCCACAACCCCACCATGTTCCCCTTGGAATACATGTATTCCTGGTTTGAATCACTCATCTACATTTACAACCAAGGACTGGTGCTTTATCATTTCATCAGAAAAAAGGGCTATTTCTAGGATTCCTCTCTCTCTCTCTCTCTCTCTCTCTCTATGTCACACACACAGACAGACAGAAGCTCCAGACATGATTGAATCAATATGGCAAAGTGCTTATTCCTTGCAGACAATACAGGAACATCCAACTGATCAGTAGATTTTCAAGTTACACAACGGTTAAAGTCAAGATTTTTACTGTGTGGAAGGTCAGTAGGTTTCAGTCAATACCTCAGACTGACAGCTCACACTTGGGTGATGTTAGATACATCACATGACAACAGAACAGACTCTTCCTCTTTTAAACGCAACACTAATGTAAACTGAAATTAGTTTCGGATCGGAGCACAGCACCGGCATCCATTCATATCAGATACAAGCAGATGTGAGCAGGAAATCATTAATCTGAGAGCAACAAATCAACAAAACAGCATCGTGTTAGCTGGCTAAGAGGCTACGGTGGGTTAGCAACTAGCTTGCAAACAAGCTGCTTACATTCTGGAGGGGAATATGTCGATCCTGTCTTTTCCAGACATCTTCTCGTCTTTTGGTCGATAATTGCTGTCTTCTGTTTACCTCCGTTTCCTCAAATAAATACCAAAACGTTAGATTTGGTATTAACGTACTAATCTGTACATATAATACAAGAAAAGCAGTTGTTTTTTTCGTGCAGGATTAGCAGCAGAGACCGAGCTCTCGGTCGTGATCTTGTCCGAGACTCTGTCAGTGATGATCAGCTGGCCTCTGGTCATGTGATAGAACAAAACTCGCTCTGCACATCCGCACGCCGAAAAGCTCGTACGATCTTTTTCCGGGTCGAGAAATTAGCACACCCATGAATGTGAGCTAGCGGGCCCGGGTTCTTCATTTAAAAAAGACCAAAAAGAAAACGTAGTCGGACATTTAAACACTGCCAGTACAGGAGATTCCAGTGTATCGTTCTGTAACCATATGACACAGGTGAGTTCTTATTGATAGAAGAGATTTATTTGATGGGGATTGGGGAACAGACGGGGATGCTGGCTGGCTAGCTAACTGTTAGCCTCGGGAGCGGTACATGTGCCGCATGTGAGCTGGGAACCAGGTTATTAGCTGGGAAGCTAACGGATAATAAAGCAGCCGTGTTCATCCTTTATTTAAATGTGATATTTGTTTCCGGATACAAACGCTGTTATTGTGCTAAACGTAGTGTTAAGGGCCTTTTTGTTTCCAGATTCTGTTCATGTCAGTTTTTGCTCTTTAACAGTAAAGGGGCTTCTCGTTTGTCTGCGTTGCATCATCCCATTCACTGGCAAACAAATGTGAAATAAAAATGCCAGTACCAACGCTGCCATTTCACGTATTACTGCTTCACCTCCCTGCTGTTGTTCTGGGAACAGGCTAAACTCAGGTATTTGACCTCTGAAAGTGCAAAACGCGAACTGAAACTGATCGAACTGAACAAATGTGCCATTCAAATGGTTCTGGACTGTTCCGGTAACGTTTGAGGGGTGTTTCTGCTATCTTATCCACAGCATTTCTATCATCTAAGTGTTAGAAACACCTTTTAGTAGAGCACAGTACCATTCAGCTGCGCCACAAGTAAACAATAAATGCTTCGTGAAGGTACGACGCTTGAGTTAGCTTCCAGTTCCCAAATCATCTTTCCCAAATCTGAAATTGTTTGAAACAATTATAGGTTTTTTGTCTCAGTTGAATAGTAAACTGAATATCTTTGGTTTTGCACTTTGTCAGATTATAATATATTATATATTATATATGTTATATAAGTATTTGATTACTTTGGTCTTCAGGAAACTGTACTGGACACAGTTTTATGATTATTTATAGACCAAACAACTAATCGATTTAGTTGGATCACTCCATCCATATGAGTTGTGTTTTAATAATAGGTTTAAGAGCTAAGAAAATGTGAATGAATCTTAGTATCTTGGAATCCTTGAGGGCCTGGACCCTCATGTTGGGAACCATGTCTCAAGATGATATCATCATCAAATTCACAAATAATAACTGAGCTGTACAATTTCGAAAATGTAAAAAAAAAGAAAATGACAATTAATCTGTTTAGATGGACTTGCTACTAATTTTGTATTGCACTTTGATAAGATTGTGGGACTTGAGACACACAAAAAATCCTGATGAAGATTTCCTTCTCTCAGTAAATTCCCATGACTTTCAGAAGTCCACAGGCTCGGTTTGGAACACAGGCTTTCAGTTAAAAAATATGTAGCCTTCAAGTGCAAACCAGATGACCTAGATTACATCTCCATCATATCATCAGGGTTATTTTCTCAAACTTTATTAAGCTCCCTCCAGACACACAGTAGACAATGTACTAACGTTATTCTGCTGATTTTATGAGTCGAATTTTGCTTTTCATGCCATACAAACTGGTCATAATGTATAAAACTGATGGTACTCCCTTCCCAGGATGATTTATGCCAACACCTGTAATACACTGTCTGCTTTAAATATGTAACCCCTGACTGACTGTTTCTATCCACGCAGCGATGCCGGGGCTCAGCTGTAGATTCTACCAGCACCGGTTCCCAGAGGTGGAGGATGTCGTGATGGTGAACGTGAGGTCCATCGCTGAGATGGGTGCCTACGTCAGCCTCTTGGAGTACAACAACATCGAGGGCATGATCCTCCTGAGCGAGCTGTCGCGTCGACGTATCCGCTCCATCAACAAGCTCATCCGCATAGGCCGCAATGAGTGTGTGGTTGTCATCCGAGTAGACAAAGAGAAGGGTGAGTGCAGGCAGAGTTGCACCTGGGAACCAAGGGTCTGTGTTTGGTTGCACGCTTTCTTTTGGCTGCCAGTGGCAAAGTGGCTGTTGGAATAGACATGATGGATCATCCACAGTAAACATCTGTGAGTTCCATGGAAGTAAACACAAGACATTGCAAACTGGAAAGAGAAGTCTTCTCACAATGTGCAGCAAAAGTAGAAGTATTAAGGATATGGATGTAATGTCCCTCATAATAGTGATTGTTACTGATATATTGTTGTATGTCTCATAGTGATCAACTAGGGCTGCAGCTAAAGATATTAGTAACTGTTAATTTATTATCATTAAAAGGTTTTGTTAGAGAACTAGAAAAATTGTTTACCCTAAGATATTAGTAGTGACAGCTGCTTATCAGAAATTTCCAGAAGACAAACTCATGTCGTTGAATTATTTACTGAAGAGAAGAGATAAGAGAAAATAGCGTGTTTAGTCACACCAGCTGCAAAAATGCCAGTGTTAGGCTTGTAATGATAGAAAAGCAAGCATGTTGTGAAACTTTATTCAACAAGTGATCAGAGATTTTACTTGATGAAATGACTATTGACGTTGGCATTGATTGATTTCCTGTTGCTCAGTTGATGAGTTAATAATATTTGAAGTAATAGTGACACCTGATCTTTTTGATCCTTTCTCTTCAGGATACATTGATTTATCAAAAAGAAGAGTTTCACCAGAGGAGGCCATCAAGTGTGAAGACAAATTCACCAAATCTAAAACTGTAAGTCAAATTGTTGTTGCACTCAGAGAAGTTTGGTCTGTTTTTTTTCTGTTCCTCATAAACATTAAAATCATCATTGCACGTGTTGATCAATTTTGTTTATTTGTGCCAAAACATATTGTAAATGCAGTTGAAAGCCTCTCATCAATCATGTTAAGTCTCTGAATTATTAAAAGCTCCCTTATTTGTAAACCTATCAGCAATTTTGTGGGTTTGAACTGGGCTGATTGGAAGTGTTGTGTGCGTGCAGGTATACAGTATCCTGCGACATGTGGCGGAGGTGCTGGATTACAGTAAGGACGAGCAGCTAGAGAGCTTGTACCAGCGCACTGCCTGGGTCTTTGATGAGAAATACAAGCGGCCAGGATATGGAGCTTATGATGTCTTCAAACAGGCTGTATCGTAAGTTATTATTTCAGAGCAAAAACCTGTTCACAGTTAGATTCTGTGTTTACTGCATCCTCTTGAAACCACAAACAGTCACAATACGTCAGTATTTTTATTTCTTTTTTTTTTTTTTACAAATTGAGTTTTACTTTTCATCAACGATTATTTTATTTGATAAGGTCAAATCAAATGTTGAATGTCTTCCGTCATCCAGAGATCCAGCCATTCTGGATGGTCTGGACTTAACAGAGGAAGAGAGGAGTGTGCTGATTGACAACATCAACAGGCGACTCACTCCGCAGGCTGTCAAAATCAGAGCAGGTAAAAAGTTGTTGCTCGTGCAGCAGTGGCTTTAATTAGGCACAAAACAGCAAAGCTGTAGTGTGATAGTGTCTGAGTTGGTCTTAAAATATGAAGTAACATTTGCTTTTCCCTGCAGACATTGAAGTGGCGTGCTACGGGTATGAGGGCATTGATGCAGTCAAGGAAGCTCTGAGGGCCGGTCTCAGCTGTTCCACAGAGGCTATGCCCATCAAGGTAATATTCTTCCCTTTATCGACTACAATCACCCGTTTTTTTGTGTGTGAACCTACTGAATATGTTGGCTTTTTAAGGCTGCTACTGTCATTGTTTGAAATGTAGTGTAAATGAGGCTGATGTGGTCTTGTGCTTGGCAGATCAACCTGATTGCTCCCCCTCGCTATGTGATGACAACGACCACCCTGGAGCGCACAGAGGGTCTGTCTGTCCTCAACCAGGCCATGGCTGCTATCAAGGAGAAGATTGAAGAGAAGAGGGGTGTCTTTAACATCCAGATGGAGGTGAGTGACTTCACTTTTGCAATCATGAGAAGCCTTTGCTGTGTGTTTTTTATGATTTAGTTTCTTCAAAATGTCTGTTGTCTTAGGTTGAGTGTGCTTTAACAGCGATAATTTTAATCTCAACTATGAATTATTATTATTTACACACTACAAATGTTCACAGATCCCTGGTTTCCCCGCATATTCTAACATGACTGATCCTTTAACTGCTTCAGCATGTTAGTTTCTGAAGTGAATTCTAATTTTGTTTGGGTTTTTTTTTGTTTATTGAATGAATTTTAAATAAAAGGACATTTAGGTTTAAATTCTATTGCTGCTTTTGAGGGGTCCATATATATATATATGTTTATTGGGAATGCACTGATCCACATTTTTTCACTTCCAATCCGATTGGGTAAGTGTAATGTCAGAAAAGAAAGTCAGAAAAACAGGAAATCATGTTAACAGTAAATATATATTACATTCAAAACAGATACCCATAAAGAGTAACCTTCTTTTAGACTACCCCTCTCCAAATAGTTAAGTAAGGCTTCAAAATATGCCAAAAAAATAGATTTTTTTGGTAAGATCTAAAAATGTGATAAAACGTCATACAGCTGTAAGGCGTCAAAATAGGCCAAAAATAGGTCTTTAGTAAGACCTCACAATGTCATAAAAAAGGTCATAGTATAGTAAGATATAAAAAGTCATACTTTTTTTGGCCTCAAAATGTCATAAAAATGGTCATAGTATAGTAAGGCGTCAAAATCGGACCAAAAAAGTCAAAAATTTTTTTGACCTCAAAATGTCATGAAAAACACCGTAGTATAGTAAGGCGTCAAAATCGGACCAAAAAAGTCAAAAAAATTTTTGACCTCAAAATGTCAGAAAAGACGTCATAGTATAGTAAGGCGTCAAAATCGGACCAAAAAAGTCAAAAAAATTTTTGACCTCAAAATGTCATAAAAAAACATCGTAGTATAGTAAGGCGTCAAAATTGGACCAAAAAAGTCAAAAAAATTTTTGACCTCAAAATGTCCTAAAAAACCTCATAGTATAGTAAGGCGTCAAAATCGGACCAAAACAGTCAAAAATTTTTTTGACCTCAAAATGTCATGAAAAACATCGTAGTATAGTAAGGCGTCAAAATCGGACCAAAAAAGTCAAAAAAATTTTTGACCCCAAAATGTCATGGAAAAACATCGTAGTATAGTAAGGCGTCAAAATCGGACCAAAAAACTCAAATTTTTTTTTACCTCAAAATGTCATAAAAAACGTCATAGTATAGTAAGGCGTTTTTTTCGGCCAAAAAAAGTCAAAAAATTTTTCGACCTCAAAATGTTATAAAAAACGTCATAGTATAGTAAGGCGTTTTTTTCGGCCAAAAAAAGTCAAAAAATTTTTCCACCTCAAAATGTCATAAAAAACGTCATAGTATAGTAAGGCATCAAAATCTGCCAAAAAAAGTCAATTTTTTTTTTGACCTCGAAATGTCATAAAACGTCATAGTATAGTATGGTGTTTTTTTCGAGCAAAAAAAGTCAAAATTTTTTTCGACCTCAAAATTTCATAAAAAACGTCATAGTATAGTATGGCGTTTTTGTCGAGCAAAAAAAAGTCAAAAATTTTTTCCACCTCAAAATGTCATAAAAAAAGTCATAGTATAGTAAGGCATCAAAATCTGCCAAAAAAAAGTCAATTTTTTTTTGACCTCAAAATGTCATAAAAACGTCATAGTATAGTATGGCGTTTTTTTCTGCCAAAAAAAGTCAAAAAAATTTTCGACCTCAAAATGTCATAAAAAACGTCATAGTATAGTAAGGCGTCAAAATCGGACAAAAACAGTCAAAATTTTTTTCGACCTCAAAATGTCATAAAAAACGTCATAGTATAGTAAGGCGTTTTTTTCGGCCAAAAAAAGTCAAAAAATTTTTCGACCTCAAAATGTCATAAAAAATGTCATAGTATAGTATGGCGTTTTTTTCGGGCAAAAAAAGTCAAAAATTTTTTTAACCTCGAAATGTCATAAAAAACGTCATAGTATAGTATGGCGTTTTTTTCAGCCAAACAAAGTCAAAAAAAAATTTGACCTCAAAATGTCATAAAAAACGTCATAGTATAGTATGGCGTTTTTTTCGGGCAAAAAAAGTCAAAAATTTTTTCGACCTCAAAGTGTCATAAAAAACGTCATAGTATAGTATGGCGTTTTTTCGGGCAAAAAAAGTCAAAAAAAATTTCGACCTCAAAATGTCATAAAAAACGTCATAGTATAGTAAGGCGTTTTTTTCGGCCAAAAAAAGTCAAAAAATTTTTCGACCTCAAAATGTCATTAAAAACGTCATAGTATAGTAAGGCATCAAAATCTGCCAAAAAAAGTCAATTTTTTTTTTGACCTCGAAATGTCATAAAAAACGTCATGGTATAGTATGGCGTTTTTTTCGGGCAAAAAAAGTCAGAATTTTTTTCGACCTCAAAATGTCATTAAAAACGTCATAGTATAGTAAGGCATCAAAATCTGCTAAAAAAGTCTTTTTTTTTTTGACCTCAAAATGTCATAAAAAACGTCATAGTATAGTATGACGTTTTTTTCGGCCAAAAAAAGTCAAAATTTTTTTCGACCTCAAAATGTCATAAAAACTTCATAGTATAGTAAGGCGTTTTTTTCTGCCAAAAAAAGTCAAAAAAATTTTCGACCTCAAAATGTCAAGAAAAACGTCATAGTATAGTATGGCGTTTTTTCGGGCAAAAAAAGTCAAAATTTTTTTCGACCCCAAAATGTCATAAAAAACGTCATAGTATAGTAAGGCATCAAAATCTGCCAAAAAAAGTCAATTTTTTTTTTGACCTCGAAATGTCATAAAAAACGTCATAGTATAGTATGGCGTTTTTTTCAGCCAAACAAAGTCAAAAAAAATTTTGACCTCAAAATGTCATAAAAAACGTCATAGTATAGTATGGCGTTTTTTCGGGCAAAAAAAGTCAAAAATTTTTTCGACCTCAAAATGTCATAAAAAACGTCATAGTATAGTAAGGCATCAAAATCTGCCAAAAAAAAAGTCAATTTTTTTTTTGACCTCGAAATGTCATAAAAAACGTCATAGTATAGTAAGGCGTTTTTTTCGGCCAAAAAAAGTCAACATTTTTTTCGACCTCAAAATGTCATAAAAAACGTCATAGTATAGTAAGGCGTTTTTTTCGGCCAAAAAAAGTCAAAAAATTTTTTGACCTCAAAATGTTATAAAAAACGTCATAGTATAGTAAGGCATCAAAATCTCCCAAAAAAAGTCAAAAATTTTTTTGACCTCGAAATGTCATAAAAAACGTCATAGTATAGTAAGGCGTTTTTTTCGGCCAAAAAAAGTCAAAATTTTTTTCGACCTCAAAATGTCATAAAAAACGTCATAGTATAGTAAGGCATCAAAATCTGCCAAAAAAAGTCAACATTTTTTTCCACCTCAAAATGTCATAAAAAACGTCATAGTATAGTAAGGCGTTTTTTTCGGCCAAAAAAAGTCAAAAATTTTTTTGACCTCAAAATGTCATAAAAAACGTAATAGTATAGTAAGGCGTTTTTTTCGGCCAAAAAAAGTCAAAAAAATTTTCGACCTCAAAATGTCATAAAAAACGTCATAGTATAGTAAGGCGTCAAAATCGGACAAAAAAAGTCAAAATTTTTTTCGACCTCAAAATGTTATAAAAAACGTCATAGTATAGTAAGGCATCAAAATCTGCCAAAAAAAGTCAAAATTTTTTTCGACCTCAAAATGTCATAAAAAACGTCATAGTATAGTATGGCGTTTTTTCGGGCAAAAAAAGTCAACATTTTTTTCGACCTCAAAATGTCATAAAAAACGTCATAGTATAGTAAGGCGTTTTTTTCGGCCAAAAAAAGTCAAAAAAAATTTCGACCTTAAAATGTCATAAAAAACGTCATAGTATAGTATGGCGTTTTTTCGGGCAAAAAAAGTCAACGTTTTTTTCGACCTCAAAATGTCATAAAAAACGTCATAGTATAGTAAGGCGTTTTTTTCGGCCAAAAAAAGGCAAAAATTTTTTCGACCTCAAAATGTCATAAAAAACGTCATAGCATAGTAAGGCGTTTTTTTCGGCCAAAAAAAGTCAAAAAATTTTTTGACCTCAAAATGTTATAAAAAACGTCATAGTATAGTAAGGCATCAAAATCTCCCAAAAAAAGTCAAAAATTTTTTTGACCTCGAAATGTCATAAAAAACGTCATAGTATAGTAAGGCGTTTTTTTCAGCCAAAAAAAGTCAAAAAAAATTTCGACCTCAAAATGTCATAAAAAACGTCATAGTATAGTATGGCGTTTTTTCGGGCAAAAAAAGTCAAATTTTTTTTCGACCTCAAAATGTCATAAAAAACGTCATAGTATAGTATGGCGTTTTTTTCGGCCAAAAAAAGTCAACATTTTTTTCGACCTCAAAATGTCATAAAAAACGTCATAGTATAGTAAGGCGTTTTTTTCGGCCAAAAAAAGTCAAAAAAATTTTCGACCTCAAAATGTCATAAAAAACGTCATAGTATAGTAAGGCGTTTTTTTCGGACAAAAAAAGTCAAAAAAAATTTCGACCTTAAAATGTCATAAAAAATGTCATAGTATAGTATGGCGTTTTTTTGGCCAAAAAAAGTCAACATTTTTTTCGACCT
The DNA here is from genome assembly GCF_017976425.1 of Toxotes jaculatrix. Taxonomy (NCBI): domain Eukaryota; kingdom Metazoa; phylum Chordata; class Actinopteri; family Toxotidae; genus Toxotes; species Toxotes jaculatrix. Next base: position 6,483,783 of record NC_054412.1, read on the forward strand.
CAAAATGTCATAAAAAACGTCATAGTATAGTAAGGCGTTTTTTTCGGCCAAAAAAAGGCAAAATTTTTTTCGACCTCAAAATGTCATAAAAAACGTCATAGTATAGTAAGGCGTTTTTTTCGGACAAAAAAAGTCAAAAAATTTTTTGACCTCAAAATGTCATAAAAAACGTCATAGCATAGTAAGGCGTTTTTTTCGGCCAAAAAAAGTCAAAAAATTTTTTGACCTCAAAATGTTATAAAAAACGTCATAGTATAGTAAGGCATCAAAATCTCCCAAAAAAAGTCAAAAAATTTTTTGACCTCGAAATGTCATAAAAAACGTCATAGTATAGTAAGGCGTTTTTTTCAGCCAAAAAAAGTCAAAAAAAATTTCGACCTCAAAATGTCATAAAAAACGTCATAGTATAGTATGGCGTTTTTTCGGGCAAAAAAAGTCAAAATTTTTTTCGACCTCAAAATGTCATAAAAAACGTCATAGTATAGTATGGCGTTTTTTTCGGCCAAAAAAAGTCAACATTTTTTTCGACCTCAAAATGTCATAAAAAACGTCATAGTATAGTAAGGCGTTTTTTTCGGCCAAAAAAAGTCAAAAAAATTTTCGACCTCAAAATGTCATAAAAAACGTCATAGTATAGTAAGGCGTTTTTTTCGGACAAAAAAAGTCAAAAAAAATTTCGACCTTAAAATGTCATAAAAAATGTCATAGTATAGTATGGCGTTTTTTTGGCCAAAAAAAGTCAACATTTTTTTCGACCTCAAAATGTCATAAAAAACGTCATAGTATAGTAAGGCGTTTTTTTCGGCCAAAAAAAGGCAAAATTTTTTTCGACCTCAAAATGTCATAAAAAACGTCATAGTATAGTAAGGCGTTTTTTTCGGACAAAAAAAGTCAAAAAATTTTTTGACCTCGAAATGTCATAAAAAACGTCATAGTATAGTAAGGCGTTTTTTTCGGCCAAAAAAAGTCAAAAAAAATTTCGACCTCAAAATGTCATAAAAAACGTCATAGTATAGTATGGCGTTTTTTCGGGCAAAAAAAGTAAAAATTTTTTTCGACCTCAAAATGTCATAAAAAACGTAATAGTATAGTATGGCGTTTTTTTCGGCCAAAAAAAGTCAAAATTTTTTTCGACCTCAAAATGTCATAAAAAACGTCATAGTATAGTAAGGCGTTTTTTTCGGCCAAAAAAAGTCAAAAAAATTTTCGACCTCAAAATGTCATAAAAAACGTCATAGTATAGTAAGGCGTCAAAATCGGACAAAAAAAGTCAAAATTTTTTTCGACCTCAAAATGTTATAAAAAACGTCATAGTATAGTAAGGCATCAAAATCTGCCAAAAAAAGTCAAAATTTTTTTCGACCTCAAAATGTCATAAAAAACGTCATAGTATAGTATGGCGTTTTTTTCGGCCAAAAAAAGTCAAAATTTTTTTCGACCTCAAAATGTCATAAAAAACGTCATAGTATAGTAAGGCGTTTTTTTCGGCCAAAAAAAGGCAAAATTTTTTTCGACCTCAAAATGTCATAAAAAACGTCATAGTATAGTAAGGCATCAAAATCTGCCAAAAAAAGTCAAAAATTTTTTCGACCTCAAAATGTCATAAAAAACGTCATAGTATAGTAAGGCGTTTTTTTCGGACAAAAAAAGTCAAAAAAAATTTCGACCTCAAAATGTCATAAAAAACGTCATAGTATAGTAAGGCGTTTTTTTCGGACAAAAAAAGTCAAAAAATTTTTCGACCTTAAAATGTCAGAAAAAACGTCATAGTATAGTAAGGCGTTTTTTTCGGCCAAAAAAAGTCAACATTTTTTTCGACCTCAAAATGTCATAAAAAACGTCATAGTATAGTAAGGCGTTTTTTTCGGCCAAAAAAAGTCAAAAAAAATTTCGACCTTAAAATGTCATAAAAAACGTCATAGTATAGTATGGCGTTTTTTCGGGCAAAAAAAGTCAAAATTTTTTTCGACCTCAAAATGTCATAAAAAACGTCATAGTATAGTAAGGCGTTTTTTTCGGGCAAAAAAAGTCAAAAATTTTTTCGACCTCAAAATGTCATTAAAAACGTCATAGTATAGTAAGGCGTTTTTTTCGGCCAAAAAAAGTCAAAAAAATTTTCGACCTCAAAATGTCATAAAAAACGTCATAGTATAGTAAGGCATCAAAATCTGCCAAAAAAAGTCAAAATTTTTTTCGACCTCAAAATGTCATAAAAAACGTCATAGTATAGTAAGGCGTTTTTTTCGGCCAAAAAAAGTCAAAAAATTTTTTGACCTCAAAATGTTATAAAAAACGTCATAGTATAGTAAGGCATCAAAATCTCCCAAAAAAAGTCAAAAATTTTTTTGACCTCGAAATGTCATAAAAAACGTCATAGTATAGTAAGGCGTTTTTTTCAGCCAAAAAAAGTCAAAAAAAATTTCGACCTCAAAATGTCATAAAAAACGTCATAGTATAGTATGGCGTTTTTTCGGACAAAAAAAGTCAAAAATTTTTTGACCTCAAAATGTCATAAAAAACATCATAGTATAGTAAGGCGTCAAAATCTGCCAAAAAAAGTCAAAAAAATTTTTTGACCTCGAAATGTCATAAAAAACGTCATAGTATAGTATGGCGTTTTTTTCGGACAAAAAAAGTCAAAAAATTTTTCGACCTTAAAATGTCATAAAAAACGTCATAGTATAGTAAGGCGTTTTTTTCGGCCAAAAAAAGTCAAAAAAAATTTCGACCTCGAAATGTCATAAAAAACGTCATAGTATAGTAAGGCGTTTTTTTCGGCCAAAAAAAGTCAAAATTTTTTTCGACCTCAAAATGTCATAAAAAACGTCATAGTATAGTAAGGCGTTTTTTTCGGCCAAAAAAAGTCAAAAAAATTTTCGACCTCAAAATGTCATAAAAAACGTCATAGTATAGTAAGGCGTTTTTTTCGGCCAAAAAAAGTCAAAAATTTTTTCGACCTCAAAATGTCATAAAAAACGTCATAGTATAGTAAGGCGTCAAAATCTGCCAAAAAAAGTCAAAAAATTTTTTTGACCTCGAAATGTCATAAAAAACGTCATAGTATAGTAAGGCGTTTTTTTCGGCCAAAAAAAGTCAAAATTTTTTTCGACCTCAAAATGTCATAAAAAACGTCATAGTATAGTAAGGCGTTTTTTTCGGCCAAAAAAAGTCAAAAAAATTTTCGACCTCAAAATGTCATAAAAAACGTCATAGTATAGTAAGGCGTTTTTTTCGGCCAAAAAAAGGCAAAATTTTTTTCGACCTCAAAATGTCATAAAAAACGTCATAGTATAGTAAGGCGTTTTTTTCGGCCAAAAAAAGTCAAAAAAATTTTCGACCTCAAAATGTCATAAAAAACGTCATAGTATAGTAAGGCGTTTTTTTCGGCCAAAAAAAGTCAAAAAAATTTTCGACCTCAAAATGTCATAAAAAACGTCATAGTATAGTAAGGCATCAAAATCTCCCAAAAAAAGTCAAAAAATTTTTTGACCTCGAAATGTCATAAAAAACGTCATAGTATAGTAAGGCGTTTTTTTCGGCCAAAAAAAGTCAAAAAAATTTTCGACCTCAAAATGTCATAAAAAACGTCATAGTATAGTAAGGCGTTTTTTTCGGCCAAAAAAAGTCAAAAATTTTTTCGACCTCAAAATGTCATAAAAAACGTCATAGTATAGTAAGGCGTCAAAATCGGACAAAAAAAGTCAAAAAATTTTTTTGACCTCGAAATGTCATAAAAAACGTCATAGTATAGTAAGGCGTTTTTTTCGGACAAAAAAAGTCAAAATTTTTTTCGACCTCAAAATGTCATAAAAAACGTCATAGTATAGTAAGGCGTTTTTTTCGGCCAAAAAAAGTCAAAAAAATTTTCGACCTCAAAATGTCATAAAAAACGTCATAGTATAGTAAGGCGTTTTTTTCGGCCAAAAAAAGGCAAAATTTTTTTCGACCTCAAAATGTCATAAAAAACGTCATAGTATAGTAAGGCGTTTTTTTTCGGCCAAAAAAAGTCAACATTTTTTTCGACCTCAAAATGTCATAAAAAACGTCATAGTATAGTAAGGCGTTTTTTTCGGCCAAAAAAAGGCAAAATTTTTTTCGACCTCAAAATGTCATAAAAAACGTCATAGTATAGTAAGGCGTTTTTTTCGGCCAAAAAAAGTCAAAAAAATTTTCGACCTCAAAATGTCATAAAAAACGTCATAGTATAGTAAGGCGTTTTTTTCGGCCAAAAAAAGGCAAAATTTTTTTCGACCTCAAAATGTCATAAAAAACGTCATAGTATAGTAAGGCGTTTTTTTCGGCCAAAAAAAGTCAAAAAAATTTTCGACCTCAAAATGTCATAAAAAACGTCATAGTATAGTAAGGCGTTTTTTTCGGCCAAAAAAAGTCAAAAAAAATTTCGACCTCAAAATGTCATAAAAAACGTCATAGTATAGTAAGGCATCAAAATCTCCCAAAAAAAGTCAAAAAAATTTTTGACCTCGAAATGTCATAAAAAACGTCATAGTATAGTAAGGCGTTTTTTTCGGCCAAAAAAAGTCAAAAAAATTTTCGACCTCAAAATGTCATAAAAAACGTCATAGTATAGTAAGGCGTTTTTTTCGGCCAAAAAAAGTCAAAAATTTTTTCGACCTCAAAATGTCATAAAAAACGTCATAGTATAGTAAGGCGTCAAAATCGGACAAAAAAAGTCAAAAAATTTTTTTGACCTCGAAATGTCATAAAAAACGTCATAGTATAGTAAGGCGTTTTTTTCGGACAAAAAAAGTCAAAATTTTTTTCGACCTCAAAATGTCATAAAAAACGTCATAGTATAGTAAGGCGTTTTTTTCGGCCAAAAAAAGTCAAAAAAATTTTCGACCTCAAAATGTCATAAAAAACGTCATAGTATAGTAAGGCGTTTTTTTCGGCCAAAAAAAGGCAAAATTTTTTTCGACCTCAAAATGTCATAAAAAACGTCATAGTATAGTAAGGCGTTTTTTTTCGGCCAAAAAAAGTCAACATTTTTTTCGACCTCAAAATGTCATAAAAAACGTCATAGTATAGTAAGGCGTTTTTTTCGGCCAAAAAAAGTCAAAATTTTTTTCGACCTCAAAATGTCATAAAAAACGTCATAGTATAGTAAGGCGTTTTTTTCGGGCAAAAAAAGTCAAAAATTTTTTCGACCTCAAAATGTCATTAAAAACGTCATAGTATAGTAAGGCGTTTTTTTCGGCCAAAAAAAGTCAAAAAAATTTTCGACCTCAAAATGTCATAAAAAACGTCATAGTATAGTAAGGCATCAAAATCTGCCAAAAAAAGTCAAAATTTTTTTCGACCTCAAAATGTCATAAAAAACGTCATAGTATAGTAAGGCGTTTTTTCGGGCAAAAAAAGTCAAAAATTTTTTGCCTCAAAATGTCATAAAAAACATCATAGTATAGTAAGGCGTCAAAATCTGCCAAAAAAAGTCAAAAAAATTTTTTGACCTCGAAATGTCATAAAAAACGTCATAGTATAGTATGGCGTTTTTTTCGGCCAAAAAAAGTCAAAAATTTTTTCGACCTCAAAATGTCATAAAAAACGTCATAGTATAGTAAGGCGTCAAAATCGGACAAAAAAAGTCAAAAAATTTTTTTGACCTCGAAATGTCATAAAAAACGTCATAGTATAGTAAGGCGTTTTTTTCGGACAAAAAAAGTCAAAATTTTTTTCGACCTCAAAATGTCATAAAAAACGTCATAGTATAGTAAGGCGTTTTTTTCGGCCAAAAAAAGTCAAAAAAATTTTCGACCTCAAAATGTCATAAAAAACGTCATAGTATAGTAAGGCGTTTTTTTCGGCCAAAAAAAGGCAAAATTTTTTTCGACCTCAAAATGTCATAAAAAACGTCATAGTATAGTAAGGCGTTTTTTTTCGGCCAAAAAAAGTCAACATTTTTTTCGACCTCAAAATGTCATAAAAAACGTCATAGTATAGTAAGGCGTTTTTTTCGGCCAAAAAAAGTCAAAATTTTTTTCGACCTCAAAATGTCATAAAAAACGTCATAGTATAGTAAGGCGTTTTTTTCGGGCAAAAAAAGTCAAAAATTTTTTCGACCTCAAAATGTCATTAAAAACGTCATAGTATAGTAAGGCGTTTTTTTCGGCCAAAAAAAGTCAAAAAAATTTTCGACCTCAAAATGTCATAAAAAACGTCATAGTATAGTAAGGCATCAAAATCTGCCAAAAAAAGTCAAAATTTTTTTCGACCTCAAAATGTCATAAAAAACGTCATAGTATAGTAAGGCGTTTTTTCGGGCAAAAAAAGTCAAAAATTTTTTGCCTCAAAATGTCATAAAAAACATCATAGTATAGTAAGGCGTCAAAATCTGCCAAAAAAAGTCAAAAAAATTTTTTGACCTCGAAATGTCATAAAAAACGTCATAGTATAGTATGGCGTTTTTTTCGGACAAAAAAAGTCAAAAAATTTTTCGACCTTAAAATGTCATAAAAAACGTCATAGTATAGTAAGGCGTTTTTTCGGGCAAAAAAAGTCAAAAATTTTTTGACCTCAAAATGTCATAAAAAACATCATAGTATAGTAAGGCGTCAAAATCTGCCAAAAAAAGTCAAAAAAATTTTTTGACCTCGAAATGTCATAAAAAACGTCATAGTATAGTATGGCGTTTTTTTCGGACAAAAAAAGTCAAAAAATTTTTCGACCTTAAAATGTCATAAAAAACGTCATAGTATAGTAAGGCGTTTTTTTCGGCCAAAAAAAGTCAAAAAAAATTTCGACCTCAAAATGTCATAAAAAACGTCATAGTATAGTAAGGCGTTTTTTTCGGCCAAAAAAAGTCAAAAATTTTTTCGACCTCAAAATGTCATAAAAAACGTCATAGTATAGTAAGGCGTCAAAATCTGCCAAAAAAAGTCAAAAAAATTTTTTGACCTCGAAATGTCATAAAAAACGTCATAGTATAGTATGGCGTTTTTTTCGGACAAAAAAAGTCAAAAAATTTTTCGACCTTAAAATGTCATAAAAAACGTCATAGTATAGTAAGGCGTTTTTTTCGGCCAAAGAAAGTCAAAAAAAATTTCGACCTCAAAATGTCATAAAAAAACGTCATAGTATAGTAAGGCGTTTTTTTCGGCCAAAAAAAGTCAAAAATTTTTTCGACCTCAAAATGTCATAAAAAACGTCATAGTATAGTAAGGCGTCAAAATCTGCCAAAAAAAGTCAAAAAATTTTTTTGACCTCGAAATGTCATAAAAAACGTCATAGTATAGTAAGGCGTTTTTTTCGGCCAAAAAAAGTCAAAATTTTTTTCGACCTCAAAATGTCATAAAAAACGTCATAGTATAGTAAGGCGTTTTTTTCGGCCAAAAAAAGTCAAAAAAATTTTCGACCTCAAAATGTCATAAAAAACGTCATAGTATAGTAAGGCGTTTTTTTCGGCCAAAAAAAGTCAAAATTTTTTTCGACCTCAAAATGTCATAAAAAACGTCATAGTATAGTATGGCGTTTTTTCGGGCAAAAAAAGTCAACATTTTTTTCGACCTCAAAACGTCATAAAAAACGTCATAGTATAGTATGGCGTTTTTTTCGGCCAAAAAAAGTCAAAATTTTTTTCGACCTCAAAATGTCATAAAAAACGTCATAGTATAGTAAGGCGTTTTTTTTTTTTCGGCCAAAAAAAGTCAAAAAATTTTTCGAACTCAAAATGTCATAAAAAACTTCATAGTATAGTATGGCGTTTTTTTGGCCAAAAAAAGTCAAAAATTTTTTCGACCTCAAAATGTCATAAAAAACGTCATAGTATAGTAAGGCGTTTTTTTCGGCCAAAAAAGTTAAAATTTTTTTCGACCTCAAAATGTCATAAAAAACGTCATAGTATAGTAAGGCATCAAAATCTGCCAAAAAAAGTCAACATTTTTTTCCACCTCAAAATGTCATAAAAAACGTCATAGTATAGTAAGGCGTTTTTTTCGGCCAAAAAAAGTCAAAAATTTTTTTGACCTCAAAATGTCATAAAAAACGTAATAGTATAGTAAGGCGTTTTTTTCGGCCAAAAAAAGTCAAAAAAATTTTCGACCTCAAAATGTCATAAAAAACGTCATAGTATAGTAAGGCGTCAAAATCGGACAAAAAAAGTCAAAATTTTTTTCGACCTCAAAATGTTATAAAAAACGTCATAGTATAGTAAGGCCTCAAAATCTGCCAAAAAAAGTCAAAATTTTTTTCGACCTCAAAATGTCATAAAAAACGTCATAGTATAGTATGGCGTTTTTTCGGGCAAAAAAAGTCAACATTTTTTTCGACCTCAAAATGTCATAAAAAACGTCATAGTATAGTAAGGCGTTTTTTTCGGCCAAAAAAAGTCAAAAAAAATTTCGACCTTAAAATGTCATAAAAAACGTCATAGTATAGTATGGCGTTTTTTCGGGCAAAAAAAGTCAACGTTTTTTTCGACCTCAAAATGTCATAAAAAACGTCATAGTATAGTAAGGCGTTTTTTTCGGCCAAAAAAAGGCAAAAATTTTTTCGACCTCAAAATGTCATAAAAAACGTCATAGCATAGTAAGGCGTTTTTTTCGGCCAAAAAAAGTCAAAAAATTTTTCGACCTCAAAATGTCATAAAAAACGTCATAGTATAGTAAGGCGTTTTTTTCGGCCAAAAAAAGTCAAAAAAATTTTCGACCTCAAAATGTCATAAAAAACGTCATAGTATAGTAAGGCGTTTTTTTCGGCCAAAAAAAGTCAAAAATTTTTTCGACCTCAAAATGTCATAAAAAACGTCATAGTATAGTAAGGCGTCAAAATCTGCCAAAAAAAGTCAAAAAATTTTTTTGACCTCGAAATGTCATAAAAAACGTCATAGTATAGTAAGGCGTTTTTTTCGGCCAAAAAAAGTCAAAATTTTTTTCGACCTCAAAATGTCATAAAAAACGTCATAGTATAGTAAGGCGTTTTTTTCGGCCAAAAAAAGTCAAAAAAATTTTCGACCTCAAAATGTCATAAAAAACGTCATAGTATAGTAAGGCGTTTTTTTCGGCCAAAAAAAGTCAAAAAAATTTTCGACCTCAAAATGTCATAAAAAACGTCATAGTATAGTAAGGCGTTTTTTTCGGCCAAAAAAAGGCAAAATTTTTTTCGACCTCAAAATGTCATAAAAAACGTCATAGTATAGTAAGGCGTTTTTTTTCGGCCAAAAAAAGTCAACATTTTTTTCGACCTCAAAATGTCATAAAAAACGTCATAGTATAGTAAGGCGTTTTTTTCGGCCAAAAAAAGTCAAAATTTTTTTCGACCTCAAAATGTCATAAAAAACGTCATAGTATAGTAAGGCGTTTTTTTCGGGCAAAAAAAGTCAAAAATTTTTTCGACCTCAAAATGTCATTAAAAACGTCATAGTATAGTAAGGCGTTTTTTTCGGCCAAAAAAAGTCAAAAAAATTTTCGACCTCAAAATGTCATAAAAAACGTCATAGTATAGTAAGGCATCAAAATCTGCCAAAAAAAGTCAAAATTTTTTTCGACCTCAAAATGTCATAAAAAACGTCATAGTATAGTAAGGCGTTTTTTTCGGCCAAAAAAAGTCAAAAAATTTTTTGACCTCAAAATGTTATAAAAAACGTCATAGTATAGTAAGGCATCAAAATCTCCCAAAAAAAGTCAAAAATTTTTTTGTCCTCGAAATGTCATAAAAAACGTCATAGTATAGTATGGCGTTTTTTCGGGCAAAAAAAGTCAAAAATTTTTTGACCTCAAAATGTCATAAAAAACATCATAGTATAGTAAGGCGTCAAAATCTGCCAAAAAAAGTCAAAAAAATTTTTTGACCTCGAAATGTCATAAAAAACGTCATAGTATAGTATGGCGTTTTTTTCGGACAAAAAAAGTCAAAAAATTTTTCGACCTTAAAATGTCATAAAAAACGTCATAGTATAGTAAGGCGTTTTTTTCGGCCAAAAAAAGTCAAAAAAAATTTCGACCTCAAAATGTCATAAAAAACGTCATAGTATAGTAAGGCGTTTTTTTCGGCCAAAAAAAGTCAAAAATTTTTTCGACCTCAAAATGTCATAAAAAACGTCATAGTATAGTAAGGCGTCAAAATCTGCCAAAAAAAGTCAAAAAAATTTTTTGACCTCGAAATGTCATAAAAAACGTCATAGTATAGTAAGGCGTTTTTTTCGGCCAAAAAAAGGCAAAATTTTTTTCGACCTCAAAATGTCATAAAAAACGTCATAGTATAGTAAGGCGTTTTTTTCGGCCAAAAAAAGTCAAAAAAATTTTCGACCTCAAAATGTCATAAAAAACGTCATAGTATAGTAAGGCATCAAAATCTCCCAAAAAGAGTCAAAAAATTTTTTGACCTCGAAATGTCATAAAAAACGTCATAGTATAGTAAGGCGTTTTTTTCGGCCAAAAAAAGTCAAAAAAATTTTCGACCTCAAAATGTCATAAAAAACGTCATAGTATAGTAAGGCGTTTTTTTCGGCCAAAAAAAGTCAAAAATTTTTTCGACCTCAAAATGTCATAAAAAACGTCATAGTATAGTAAGGCGTCAAAATCGGACAAAATAAGTCAAAAAATTTTTTTGACCTCGAAATGTCATAAAAAACGTCATAGTATAGTAAGGCGTTTTTTTCGGCCAAAAAAAGTCAAAATTTTTTTCGACCTCAAAATGTCATAAAAAACGTCATAGTATAGTAAGGCGTTTTTTTCGGCCAAAAAAAGTCAAAAAAATTTTCGACCTCAAAATGTCATAAAAAACGTCATAGTATAGTAAGGCGTTTTTTTCGGCCAAAAAAAGGCAAAATTTTTTTCGACCTCAAAATGTCATAAAAAACGTCATAGTATAGTAAGGCGTTTTTTTTCGGCCAAAAAAAGTCAACATTTTTTTCGACCTCAAAATGTCATAAAAAACGTCATAGTATAGTAAGGCGTTTTTTTCGGCCAAAAAAAGTCAAAATTTTTTTCGACCTCAAAATGTCATAAAAAACGTCATAGTATAGTAAGGCGTTTTTTTCGGGCAAAAGTCAAAAATTTTTTCGACCTCAAAATGTCATTAAAAACGTCATAGTATAGTAAGGCGTTTTTTTCGGCCAAAAAAAGTCAAAAAAATTTTCGACCTCAAAATGTCATAAAAAACGTCATAGTATAGTAAGGCATCAAAATCTGCCAAAAAAAGTCAAAATTTTTTTCGACCTCAAAATGTCATAAAAAACGTCATAGTATAGTAAGGCGTTTTTTCGGGCAAAAAAAGTCAAAAATTTTTTGACCTCAAAATGTCATAAAAAACATCATAGTATAGTAAGGCGTCAAAATCTGCCAAAAAAAGTCAAAAAAATTTTTTGACCTCGAAATGTCATAAAAAACGTCATAGTATAGTATGGCGTTTTTTTCGGACAAAAAAAGTCAAAAAATTTTTCGACCTTAAAATGTCATAAAAAACGTCATAGTATAGTAAGGCGTTTTTTCGGGCAAAAAAAGTCAAAAATTTTTTGACCTCAAAATGTCATAAAAAACATCATAGTATAGTAAGGCGTCAAAATCTGCCAAAAAAAGTCAAAAAAATTTTTTGACCTCGAAATGTCATAAAAAACGTCATAGTATAGTATGGCGTTTTTTTCGGACAAAAAAAGTCAAAAAATTTTTCGACCTTAAAATGTCATAAAAAACGTCATAGTATAGTAAGGCGTTTTTTTCGGCCAAAAAAAGTCAAAAAAAATTTCGACCTCAAAATGTCATAAAAAACGTCATAGTATAGTAAGGCGTTTTTTTCGGCCAAAAAAAGTCAAAAATTTTTTCGACCTCAAAATGTCATAAAAAACGTCATAGTATAGTAAGGCGTCAAAATCTGCCAAAAAAAGTCAAAAAATTTTTTTGACCTCGAAATGTCATAAAAAACGTCATAGTATAGTAAGGCGTTTTTTTCGGCCAAAAAAAGTCAAATTCTTTTTTTGACCTCGAAATGTCATAAAAAACGTCATAGTATAGTAAGGCGTTTTTTTCGGCCAAAAAAAGTCAAAAAAATTTTCGACCTCAAAATGTCATAAAAAACGTCATAGTATAGTAAGGCGTTTTTTTCGGCCAAAAAAAGTCAAAAAAATTTTCGACCTCAAAATGTCATAAAAAACGTCATAGTATAGTAAGGCATCAAAATCTCCCAAAAAAAGTCAAAAAATTTTTTGACCTCGAAATGTCATAAAAAACGTCATAGTATAGTAAGGCGTTTTTTTCGGCCAAAAAAAGTCAAAAAAATTTTCGACCTCAAAATGTCATAAAAAACGTCATAGTATAGTAAGGCGTTTTTTTCGGCCAAAAAAAGTCAAAAATTTTTTCGACCTCAAAATGTCATAAAAAACGTCATAGTATAGTAAGGCGTCAAAATCGGACAAAATAAGTCAAAAAATTTTTTTGACCTCGAAATGTCATAAAAAACGTCATAGTATAGTAAGGCGTTTTTTTCGGCCAAAAAAAGTCAAAATTTTTTTCGACCTCAAAATGTCATAAAAAACGTCATAGTATAGTAAGGCGTTTTTTTCGGCCAAAAAAAGTCAAAAAAATTTTCGACCTCAAAATGTCATAAAAAACGTCATAGTATAGTAAGGCGTTTTTTTTGGCCAAAAAAAGGCAAAATTTTTTTCGACCTCAAAATGTCATAAAAAACGTCATAGTATAGTAAGGCGTTTTTTTTCGGCCAAAAAAAGTCAACATTTTTTTCGACCTCAAAATGTCATAAAAAACGTCATAGTATAGTAAGGCGTTTTTTTCGGCCAAAAAAAGTCAAAATTTTTTTCGACCTCAAAATGTCATAAAAAACGTCATAGTATAGTAAGGCGTTTTTTTCGGGCAAAAAAAGTCAAAAATTTTTTCGACCTCAAAATGTCATTAAAAACGTCATAGTATAGTAAGGCGTTTTTTTCGGCCAAAAAAAGTCAAAAAAATTTTCGACCTCAAAATGTCATAAAAAACGTCATAGTATAGTAAGGCATCAAAATCTGCCAAAAAAAGTCAAAATTTTTTTCGACCTCAAAATGTCATAAAAAACGTCATAGTATAGTAAGGCGTTTTTTCGGGCAAAAAAAGTCAAAAATTTTTTGACCTCAAAATGTCATAAGAAACATCATAGTATAGTAAGGCGTCAAAATCTGCCAAAAAAAGTCAAAAAAATTTTTTGACCTCGAAATGTCATAAAAAACGTCATAGTATAGTATGGCGTTTTTTTCGGACAAAAAAAGTCAAAAAATTTTTCGACCTTAAAATGTCATAAAAAACGTCATAGTATAGTAAGGCGTTTTTTCGGGCAAAAAAAGTCAAAAATTTTTTGACCTCAAAATGTCATAAAAAACATCATAGTATAGTAAGGCGTCAAAATCTGCCAAAAAAAGTCAAAAAAATTTTTTGACCTCGAAATGTCATAAAAAACGTCATAGTATAGTATGGCGTTTTTTTCGGACAAAAAAAGTCAAAAAATTTTTCGACCTTAAAATGTCATAAAAAACGTCATAGTATAGTAAGGCGTTTTTTTCGGCCAAAAAAAGTCAAAAAAAATTTCGACCTCAAAATGTCATAAAAAACGTCATAGTATAGTAAGGCGTTTTTTTCGGCCAAAAAAAGTCAAAAATTTTTTCGACCTCAAAATGTCATAAAAAATGTCATAGTATAGTAAGGCGTCAAAATCTGCCAAAAAAAGTCAAAAAATTTTTTTGACCTCGAAATGTCATAAAAAACGTCATAGTATAGTAAGGCGTTTTTTTCGGCCAAAAAAAGTCAAAATTTTTTTCGACCTCAAAATGTCATAAAAAACGTCATAGTATAGTAAGGCGTTTTTTTCGGCCAAAAAAAGTCAAAAAAATTTTCGACCTCAAAATGTCATAAAAAACGTCATAGTATAGTAAGGCGTTTTTTTCGGCCAAAAAAAGTCAAAATTTTTTTCGACCTCAAAATGTCATAAAAAACGTCATAGTATAGTATGGCGTTTTTTCGGGCAAAAAAAGTCAACATTTTTTTCGACCTCAAAACGTCATAAAAAACGTCATAGTATAGTATGGCGTTTTTTTCGGCCAAAAAAAGTCAAAATTTTTTTCGACCTCAAAATGTCATAAAAAACGTCATAGTATAGTAAGGCGTTTTTTTTTTTCGGCCAAAAAAAGTCAAAAAATTTTTCGAACTCAAAATGTCATAAAAAACTTCATAGTATAGTATGGCGTTTTTTTGGCCAAAAAAAGTCAAAAATTTTTTCGACCTCAAAATGTCATAAAAAACGTCATAGTATAGTAAGGCGTTTTTTTCGGCCAAAAAAAGTTAAAATTTTTTTCGACCTCAAAATGTCATAAAAAACGTCATAGTATAGTAAGGCATCAAAATCTGCCAAAAAAAGTCAACATTTTTTTCCACCTCAAAATGTCATAAAAAACGTCATAGTATAGTAAGGCGTTTTTTTCGGCCAAAAAAAGTCAAAAATTTTTTTGACCTCAAAATGTCATAAAAAACGTAATAGTATAGTAAGGCGTTTTTTTCGGCCAAAAAAAGTCAAAAAAATTTTCGACCTCAAAATGTCATAAAAAACGTCATAGTATAGTAAGGCGTTTTTTTCGGCCAAAAAAAGTCAAAAATTTTTTCGACCTCAAAATGTCATAAAAAACGTCATAGTATAGTAAGGCGTCAAAATCGGACAAAAAAAGTCAAAAAATTTTTTTGACCTCGAAATGTCATAAAAAACGTCATAGTATAGTAAGGCGTTTTTTTCGGCCAAAAAAAGTCAAAATTTTTTTCGACCTCAAAATGTCATAAAAAACGTCATAGTATAGTAAGGCGTTTTTTTCGGCCAAAAAAAGGCAAAATTTTTTTCGACCTCAAAATGTCATAAAAAACGTCATAGTATAGTAAGGCGTTTTTTTTCGGCCAAAAAAAGTCAACATTTTTTTCGACCTCAAAATGTCATAAAAAACGTCATAGTATAGTAAGGCGTTTTTTTCGGCCAAAAAAAGTCAAAATTTTTTTCGACCTCAAAATGTCATAAAAAACGTCATAGTATAGTAAGGCGTTTTTTTCGGGCAAAAAAAGTCAAAAATTTTTTCGACCTCAAAATGTCATTAAAAACGTCATAGTATAGTAAGGCGTTTTTTTCGGCCAAAAAAAGTCAAAAAAATTTTCGACCTCAAAATGTCATAAAAAACGTCATAGTATAGTAAGGCATCAAAATCTGCCAAAAAAAGTCAAAATTTTTTTCGACCTCAAAATGTCATAAAAAACGTCATAGTATAGTAAGGCGTTTTTTTCGGCCAAAAAAAGTCAAAAAATTTTTTGACCTCAAAATGTTATAAAAAACGTCATAGTATAGTAAGGCATCAAAATCTCCCAAAAAAAGTCAAAAATTTTTTTGACCTCGAAATGTCATAAAAAACGTCATAGTATAGTATGGCGTTTTTTCGGGCAAAAAAAGTCAAAAATTTTTTGACCTCAAAATGTCATAAAAAACATCATAGTATAGTAAGGCGTCAAAATCTGCCAAAAAAAGTCAAAAAAAATTTTTGACCTCGAAATGTCATAAAAAACGTCATAGTATAGTATGGCGTTTTTTTCGGACAAAAAAAGTCAAAAAATTTTTCGACCTTAAAATGTCATAAAAAACGTCATAGTATAGTAAGGCGTTTTTTTCGGCCAAAAAAAGTCAAAAAAAATTTCGACCTCAAAATGTCATAAAAAACGTCATAGTATAGTAAGGCGTTTTTTTCGGCCAAAAAAAGTCAAAAATTTTTTCGACCTCAAAATGTCATAAAAAATGTCATAGTATAGTAAGGCGTCAAAATCTGCCAAAAAAAGTCAAAAAATTTTTTTGACCTCGAAATGTCATAAAAAACGTCATAGTATAGTATGGCGTTTTTTTCGGCCAACAAAAGTCAAAAAAAATTTCGACCTCAAAATGTCATAAAAAACGTCGTAGTATAGTAAGGCGTTTTTTTCGGCCAAAAAAAGTCAAAAATTTTTTCGACCTCAAAATGTCATAAAAAACGTCATAGTATAGTAAGGCGTTTTTTTCGGACAAAAAAAGTCAAAAAATTTTTCGACCTTAAAATGTCATAAAAAACGTCATAGTATAGTAAGGCGTTTTTTTCGGCCAAAAAAAGTCAACATTTTTTTCGACCTCAAAATGTCATAAAAAACGTCATAGTATAGTAAGGCGTTTTTTTCGGACAAAAAAAGTCAAAAAAAATTTCGACCTTAAAATGTCATAAAAAACGTCATAGTATAGTAAGGCGTTTTTTTCGGCCAAAAAAAGTCAACATTTTTTTCGACCTCAAAATGTCATAAAAAACGTCATAGTATAGTAAGGCGTTTTTTTCGGCCAAAAAAAGTCAAAAAAATTTTCGACCTCAAAATGTCATAAAAAACGTCATAGTATAGTAAGGCGTTTTTTTCGGCCAAAAAAAGGCAAAATTTTTTTCGACCTCAAAATGTCATAAAAAACGTCATAGTATAGTAAGGCGTTTTTTTCGGCCAAAAAAAGTCAAAAAATTTTTCGACCTCAAAATGTCATAAAAAACGTCATAGTATAGTAAGGCGTTTTTTTCGGCCAAAAAAAGTCAAAAAAAATTTCGACCTTAAAATGTCATAAAAAACGTCATAGTATAGTAAGGCGTCAAAATCGGACAAAAAAAGTCAAAATTTTTTTCGACCTCAAAATGTCATAAAAAACGTCATAGTATAGTAAGGCGTCAAAATCGGACAAAAAAAGTCAAAAAATTTTTCGACCTCAAAATGTCATAAAAAACGTCATAGTATAGTAAGGCGTCAAAATCTGCCAAAAAAAGTCAAAATTTTTTTTGACCTCGAAATGTCATAAAAAACGTCATAGTATAGTATGGCGTTTTTTTCGGCCAAAAAAAGTCAAAAAATTTTTTGACCTCAAAATGTTATAAAAAACGTCATAGTATAGTAAGGCATCAAAATCTCCCAAAAAAAGTCAAAAATTTTTTTGACCTCGAAATGTCATAAAAAACGTCATAGTATAGTAAGGCGTTTTTTTCAGCCAAAAAAAGTCAAAAAAAATTTCGACCTCAAAATGTCATAAAAAACGTCATAGTATAGTATGGCGTTTTTTCGGGCAAAAAAAGTCAAAAATTTTTTGACCTCAAAATGTCATAAAAAACATCATAGTATAGTAAGGCGTCAAAATCTGCCAAAAAAAGTCAAAAAGTTTTTTTGACCTCGAAATGTCATAAAAAACGTCATAGTATAGTATGGCGTTTTTTTCGGACAAAAAAAGTCAAAAAATTTTTCGACCTTAAAATGTCATAAAAAACGTCATAGTATAGTAAGGCGTTTTTTTCGGGCAAAAAAAGTCAAAAATTTTTTGACCTCAAAATGTCATAAAAAACATCATAGTATAGTAAGGCGTCAAAATCTGCCAAAAAAAGTCAAAAAATTTTTTTGACCTCGAAATGTCATAAAAAACGTCATAGTATAGTATGGCGTTTTTTTCGGACAAAAAAAGTCAAAATTTTTTTCGACCTCAAAATGTCATAAAAAACGTCATAGTATAGTAAGGCGTTTTTTTCGGCCAAAAAAAGTCAAAAAAATTTTCGACCTCAAAATGTCATAAAAAACGTCATAGTATAGTAAGGCGTTTTTTTCGGCCAAAAAAAGTCAAAAATTTTTTCGACCTCAAAATGTCATAAAAAACGTCATAGTATAGTAAGGCGTCAAAATCTGCCAAAAAAAGTCAAAAAATTTTTTTGACCTCGAAATGTCATAAAAAACGTCATAGTATAGTAAGGCGTTTTTTTCGGCCAAAAAAAGTCAAAATTTTTTTCGACCTCAAAATGTCATAAAAAACGTCATAGTATAGTAAGGCGTTTTTTTCGGCCAAAAAAAGTCAAAAAAATTTTCGACCTCAAAATGTCATAAAAAACGTCATAGTATAGTAAGGCGTTTTTTTCGGCCAAAAAAAGGCAAAATTTTTTTCGACCTCAAAATGTCATAAAAAACGTCATAGTATAGTAAGGCGTTTTTTTCGGCCAAAAAAAGTCAAAATTTTTTCGACCTCTAAATGTCATAAAAAACGTCATAGTATAGTAAGGCGTTTTTTTCAGGCAAAAAAAGTCAACATTTTTTTCGACCTCAAAATGTCATAAAAAACGTCATAGTATAGTAAGGCGTTTTTTTCGGCCAAAAAAAGTCAAAAACAATTTCGACCTTAAAATGTCATAAAAAACGTCATAGTATAGTAAGGCGTCAAAATCTGCCAAAAAAAGTCCAATTTTTTTTTGACCTCGAAATGTCATAAAAAACGTCATAGTATAGTATGGCGTTTTTTTCGGCCAACAAAAGTCAAAAAAAATTTCGACCTCAAAATGTCATAAAAAACGTCGTAGTATAGTAAGGCGTTTTTTTCGGCCAAAAAAAGTCAAAAATTTTTTCGACCTCAAAATGTCATAAAAAACGTCATAGTATAGTAAGGCGTTTTTTTCGGACAAAAAAAGTCAAAAAATTTTTCGACCTTAAAATGTCATAAAAAACGTCATAGTATAGTAAGGCGTTTTTTTCGGCCAAAAAAAGTCAACATTTTTTTCGACCTCAAAATGTCATAAAAAACGTCATAGTATAGTAAGGCGTTTTTTTCGGACAAAAAAAGTCAAAAAAAATTTCGACCTTAAAATGTCATAAAAAACGTCATAGTATAGTAAGGCGTTTTTTTCGGCCAAAAAAAGTCAACATTTTTTTCGACCTCAAAATGTCATAAAAAACGTCATAGTATAGTAAGGCGTTTTTTTCGGCCAAAAAAAGTCAAAAAAATTTTCGACCTCAAAATGTCATAAAAAACGTCATAGTATAGTAAGGCGTTTTTTTCGGCCAAAAAAAGGCAAAATTTTTTTCGACCTCAAAATGTCATAAAAAACGTCATAGTATAGTAAGGCGTTTTTTTCGGCCAAAAAAAGTCAAAAAATTTTTCGACCTCAAAATGTCATAAAAAACGTCATAGTATAGTAAGGCGTTTTTTTCGGCCAAAAAAAGTCAAAAAAAATTTCGACCTTAAAATGTCATAAAAAACGTCATAGTATAGTAAGGCGTCAAAATCGGACAAAAAAAGTCAAAATTTTTTTCGACCTCAAAATGTCATAAAAAACGTCATAGTATAGTAAGGCGTTTTTTTCGGCCAAAAAAAGTCAAAAAAAATTTTCGACCTCAAAATGTCATAAAAAACGTCATAGTATAGTAAGGCGTTTTTTTCGGCCAAAAAAAGTCAAAAAAATTTTCGACCTCAAAATGTCATAAAAAACGTCATAGTATAGTAAGGCGTTTTTTTCGGCCAAAAAAAGGCAAAATTTTTTTCGACCTCAAAATGTCATAAAAAACGTCATAGTATAGTAAGGCGTTTTTTTTCGGCCAAAAAAAGTCAACATTTTTTTCGACCTCAAAATGTCATAAAAAACGTCATAGTATAGTAAGGCGTTTTTTTCGGCCAAAAAAAGTCAAAAAAATTTTCGACCTCAAAATGTCATAAAAAACGTCATAGTATAGTAAGGCGTCAAAATCGGACAGAAAAAGTCAAAATTTTTTTCGACCTCAAAATGTTATAAAAAACGTCATAGTATAGTAATGCGTCAAAATCGGACAAAAAAAGTCAAAAATTTTTTCGACCTCAAAATGTCATAAAAAACGTCATAGTATAGTAAGGCGTTTTTTTCGGCCAAAAAAAGTCGAAATTTTTTTCGACCTCAAAATGTCATAAAAAACGTCATAGTATAGTAAGGCGTTTTTTTCGGCCAAAAAAAGTCAAAATTTTTTTCGACCTCAAAATGTCATAAAAAACGTCATAGTATAGTAAGGCGTTTTTTTCGGCCAAAAAAAGTCAACATTTTTTTCGACCTCAAAATGTCATAAAAAACGTCATAGTATAGTAAGGCGTTTTTTTCGGACAAAAAAAGTCAAAAAAATTTTCGACCTTAAAATGTCATAAAAAACGTCATAGTATAGTAAGGCGTCAAAATCGGACAAAAAAAGTCAACATTTTTTTCGACCTCAAAATGTCATAAAAAACGTCATAGTATAGTAAGGCGTTTTTTTCGGCCAAAAAAAGTCAACATTTTTTTCGACCTCAAAATGTCATAAAAAACGTCATAGTATAGTAAGGCGTTTTTTTCGGCCAAAAAAAGTCAAAAAAATTTTCGACCTTAAAATGTCATAAAAAACGTCATAGTATAGTAAGGCGTCAAAATCGGACAAAAAAAGTCAACATTTTTTTCGACCTCAAAATGTCATAAAAAACGTCATAGTATAGTAAGGCGTTTTTTTCGGCCAAAAAAAGTCAAAAAAATTTTCGACCTCAAAATGTCATAAAAAACGTCATAGTATAGTAAGGCGTCAAAATCGGACAAAAAAAGTCAACATTTTTTTCGACCTCAAAATGTCATAAAAAACGTCATAGTATAGTAAGGCGTTTTTTTCGGCCAAAAAAAGTCAACATTTTTTTCGACCTCAAAATGTCATAAAAAACGTCATAGTATAGTAAGGCGTTTTTTTCGGCCAAAAAAAGTCAAAATTTTTTTCGACCTCAAAATGTCATAAAAAACGTCATAGTATAGTAAGGCATCAAAATCGGACAAAAAAAGTCAAAATTTTTTTCGACCTCAAAATGTCATAAAAAACGTCATAGTATAGTAAGGCGTTTTTTTCGGACAAAAAAAGTCAAAAAATTTTTCAACCTCAAAATGTCATAAAAAACGTCATAGTATAGTAAGGCGTTTTTTTCGGGCAAAAAAAGTCAAAATTTTTTTCGACCTCAAAATGTCATAAAAAACGTCATAGTATAGTAAGGCGTTTTTTTCGGTCAAAAAAATTTTCGACCTCAAAATGTCATAAAAAACGTCATAGTATAGTAAGGCGTCAAAATCTGCCAAAAAAAGTCAAATTTTTTTTTGACCTCGAAATGTCATAAAAAACGTCATAGTATAGTATGGCGTTTTTTTCGGCCAACAAAAGTCAAAAAAAATTTCGACCTCAAAATGTCATAAAAAACGTCATAGTATAGTAAGGCGTTTTTTTCGGCCAAAAAAAGTCAAAAAATTTTTCGACCTCAAAATGTCATAAAAAACGTCATAGTATAGTAAGGCGTTTTTTTCGGCCAAAAAAAGTCAAAATTTTTTTCGACCTCAAAATGTCATAAAAAACGTCATAGTATAGTAAGGCGTTTTTTTCGGCCAAAAAAAGTCAAAATTTTTTTCGACCTCAAAATGTCATAAAAAACGTCATAGTATAGTAAGGCGTTTTTTTCGGCCAAAAAAAGTCAAAATTTTTTTCGACCTCAAAATGTTATAAAAAACGTCATAGTATAGTAAGGCGTCAAAATCGGCCAAAAAAAGTCAAAATTTTTTTCGACCTCAAAATGTTATAAAAAACGTCATAGTATAGTAAGGCGTCAAAATCGGCCAAAAAAAGTCAAAATTTTTTTCGACCTCAAAATGTCATAAAAAACGTCATAGTATAGTAAGGCGTCAAAATCTGCCAAAAAAAGTCAAAAATTTTTTTGACCTCGAAATGTCATAAAAAACGTCATAGTATAGTAAGGCGTTTTTTTCGGCCAAAAAAAGTCAAAAATTTTTTCGACCTTAAAATGTCATAAAAAACGTCATAGTATAGTAAGGCGTTTTTTTCGGACAAAAAAAGTCAAAAATTTTTTCGACCTCAAAATGTCATAAAAAACGTCATAGTATAGTAAGGCGTTTTTTTCGGCCAAAAAAAGTCAAAAAATTTTTCGACCTCAAAATGTCATAAAAAACGTCATAGTATAGTAAGGCGTTTTTTTCGGACAAAAAAAGTCAAAAAATTTTTCGACCTCAAAATGTCATAAAAAACGTCATAGTATAGTAAGGCGTCAAAATCTGCCAAAAAAAGTCAAATTCTTTTTTTGACCTCGAAATGTCATAAAAAACGTCATAGTATAGTAAGGCGTTTTTTTCGGCCAAAAAAAGTCAAAAAAAATTTCGACCTTGAAATGTCATAAAAAACGTCATAGTATAGTAAGGCGTTTTTTTCGGCCAAAAAAAGTCAACATTTTTTTCGACCTCAAAATGTCATAAAAAACGTCATAGTATAGTAAGGCGTTTTTTTCGGCCAAAAAAAGTCAAAAAAAATTTTCGACCTCAAAATGTCATAAAAAACGTCATAGTATAGTAAGGCGTTTTTTTCGGCCAAAAAAAGGCGAAATTTTTTTCGACCTCAAAATGTCATAAAAAACGTCATAGTATAGTAAGGCGTTTTTTTCGGCCAAAAAAAGTCAACATTTTTTTCGACCTCAAAATGTCATAAAAAACGTCATAGTATAGTAAGGCGTTTTTTTCGGCCAAAAAAAGTCAAATAAATTTTCGACCTCAAAATGTCATAAAAAACGTCATAGTATAGTAAGGCGTTTTTTTCGGACAAAAAAAGTCAAAAAAATTTTCGACCTCAAAATGTCATAAAAAACGTCATAGTATAGTAAGGCGTTTTTTTCGGCCAAAAAAAGGCAAAATTTTTTTCGACCTCAAAATGTCATAAAAAACGTCATAGTATAGTAAGGCGTTTTTTTCGGCCAAAAAAAGTCAACATTTTTTTCGACCTCAAAATGTCATAAAAAACGTCATAGTATAGTAAGGCGTTTTTTTCGGCCAAAAAAAGTCAAAAAAATTTTCGACCTCAAAATGTCATAAAAAACGTCATAGTATAGTAAGGCGTTTTTTTCGGCCAAAAAAAGTCAAAATTTTTTCGACCTCAAAATGTCATAAAAAACGTCATAGTATAGTAAGGCGTTTTTTTCAGGCAAAAAAAGTCAACATTTTTTTCGACCTCAAAATGTCATAAAAAACGTCATAGTATAGTAAGGCGTTTTTTTCGGCCAAAAAAAGTCAAAAAAAATTTCGACCTTAAAATGTCATAAAAAACGTCATAGTATAGTAAGGCGTCAAAATCTGCCAAAAAAAGTCCAATTTTTTTTTGACCTCGAAATGTCATAAAAAACGTCATAGTATAGTATGGCGTTTTTTTCGGCCAACAAAAGTCAAAAAAAATTTCGACCTCAAAATGTCATAAAAAACGTCGTAGTATAGTAAGGCGTTTTTTTCGGCCAAAAAAAGTCAAAAATTTTTTCGACCTCAAAATGTCATAAAAAACGTCATAGTATAGTAAGGCGTCAAAATCGGACAGAAAAAGTCAAAATTTTTTTCGACCTCAAAATGTTATAAAAAACGTCATAGTATAGTAATGCGTCAAAATCGGACAAAAAAAGTCAAAAATTTTTTCGACCTCAAAATGTCATAAAAAACGTCATAGTATAGTAAGGCGTTTTTTTCGGCCAAAAAAAGGCAAAAATTTTTTCGACCTCAAAATGTCATAAAAAACGTCATAGTATAGTAAGGCGTTTTTTTCGGCCAAAAAAAGTCAACATTTTTTTCGACCTCAAAATGTCATAAAAAACGTCATAGTATAGTAAGGCGTTTTTTTCGGACAAAAAAAGTCAAAAAAATTTTCGACCTTAAAATGTCATAAAAAACGTCATAGTATAGTAAGGCGTCAAAATCGGACAAAAAAAGTCAACATTTTTTTCGACCTCAAAATGTCATAAAAAACGTCATAGTATAGTAAGGCGTTTTTTTCGGCCAAAAAAAGTCAACATTTTTTTCGACCTCAAAATGTCATAAAAAACGTCATAGTATAGTAAGGCGTTTTTTTCGGCCAAAAAAAGTCAAAAAAATTTTCGACCTTAAAATGTCATAAAAAACGTCATAGTATAGTAAGGCGTCAAAATCGGACAAAAAAAGTCAACATTTTTTTCGACCTCAAAATGTCATAAAAAACGTCATAGTATAGTAAGGCGTTTTTTTCGGCCAAAAAAAGTCAAAAAAATTTTCGACCTCAAAATGTCATAAAAAACGTCATAGTATAGTAAGGCGTTTTTTTCGGCCAAAAAAAGTCAACATTTTTTTCGACCTCAAAATGTCATAAAAAACGTCATAGTATAGTAAGGCGTTTTTTTCGGCCAAAAAAAGTCAAAATTTTTTTCGACCTCAAAATGTCATAAAAAACGTCATAGTATAGTAAGGCATCAAAATCGGACAAAAAAAGTCAAAATTTTTTTCGACCTCAAAATGTCATAAAAAACGTCATAGTATAGTAAGGCGTTTTTTTCGGACAAAAAAAGTCAAAAAATTTTTCAACCTCAAAATGTCATAAAAAACGTCATAGTATAGTAAGGCGTTTTTTTCGGGCAAAAAAAGTCAAAATTTTTTTCGACCTCAAAATGTCATAAAAAACGTCATAGTATAGTAAGGCGTTTTTTTCGGTCAAAAAAATTTTCGACCTCAAAATGTCATAAAAAACGTCATAGTATAGTAAGGCGTCAAAATCTGCCAAAAAAAGTCAAATTTTTTTTTGACCTCGAAATGTCATAAAAAACGTCATAGTATAGTATGGCGTTTTTTTCGGCCAACAAAAGTCAAAAAAAATTTCGACCTCAAAATGTCATAAAAAACGTCATAGTATAGTAAGGCGTTTTTTTCGGCCAAAAAAAGTCAAAAAATTTTTCGACCTCAAAATGTCATAAAAAACGTCATAGTATAGTAAGGCGTTTTTTTCGGCCAAAAAAAGTCAAAATTTTTTTCGACCTCAAAATGTCATAAAAAACGTCATAGTATAGTAAGGCGTTTTTTTCGGCCAAAAAAAGTCAAAATTTTTTTCGACCTCAAAATGTCATAAAAAACGTCATAGTATAGTAAGGCGTTTTTTTCGGCCAAAAAAAGTCAAAATTTTTTTCGACCTCAAAATGTTATAAAAAACGTCATAGTATAGTAAGGCGTCAAAATCGGCCAAAAAAAGTCAAAATTTTTTTCGACCTCAAAATGTTATAAAAAACGTCATAGTATAGTAAGGCGTCAAAATCGGCCAAAAAAAGTCAAAATTTTTTTCGACCTCAAAA
Source organism: Toxotes jaculatrix (assembly GCF_017976425.1). NCBI lineage: Eukaryota > Metazoa > Chordata > Actinopteri > Toxotidae > Toxotes > Toxotes jaculatrix. The sequence continues at coordinate 6,508,704 of NC_054412.1, forward strand.
TGTCATAAAAAACGTCATAGTATAGTAAGGCGTCAAAATCTGCCAAAAAAAGTCAAAAATTTTTTTGACCTCGAAATGTCATAAAAAACGTCATAGTATAGTAAGGCGTTTTTTTCGGCCAAAAAAAGTCAAAAATTTTTTCGACCTTAAAATGTCATAAAAAACGTCATAGTATAGTAAGGCGTTTTTTTCGGACAAAAAAAGTCAAAAATTTTTTCGACCTCAAAATGTCATAAAAAACGTCATAGTATAGTAAGGCGTTTTTTTCGGCCAAAAAAAGTCAAAAAATTTTTCGACCTCAAAATGTCATAAAAAACGTCATAGTATAGTAAGGCGTTTTTTTCGGGCAAAAAAAGTCAAAAATTTTTTCGACCTCAAAATGTCATAAAAAACGTCATAGTATAGTAAGGCGTCAAAATCTGCCAAAAAAAGTCAAAATTTTTTTCGACCTCAAAATGTCATAAAAAACGTCATAGTATAGTAAGGCGTTTTTTTCGGCCAAAAAAAGTCAAAATTTTTTTCGACCTCAAAATGTCATAAAAAACGTCATAGTATAGTAAGGCGTTTTTTTCGGCCAAAAAAAGTCAAAATTTTTTTCGACCTCAAAATGTCATAAAAAACGTCATAGTATAGTAAGGCGTTTTTTTCGGACAAAAAAAGTCAAAAAAAATTTCGACCTTAAAATGTCATAAAAAACGTCATAGTATAGTAAGGCGTTTTTTTCGGCCAAAAAAAGTCAACATTTTTTTCGACCTCAAAATGTCATAAAAAACGTCATAGTATAGTAAGGCGTTTTTTTCGGCCAAAAAAAGTCAAAAAAATTTTCGACCTCAAAATGTCATAAAAAACGTCATAGTATAGTAAGGCGTTTTTTTCGGCCAAAAAAAGGCAAAATTTTTTTCGACCTCAAAATGTCATAAAAAACGTCATAGTATAGTAAGGCGTTTTTTTCGGCCAAAAAAAGTCAAAAAATTTTTCGACCTCAAAATGTCATAAAAAACGTCATAGTATAGTAAGGCGTTTTTTTCGGCCAAAAAAATTCAAAAAATTTTTTGACCTCAAAATGTAATAAAAAAGGTCATAGTATAGTAAGGCATCAAAATCTCCCAAAAAAAGTCAAATTTTTTTTTGACCTCGAAATGTCATAAAAAACATCATAGTATAGTAAGGCGTTTTTTTCAGCCAAAAAAAGTCAAAAAAAATTTCGACCTCCAAATGTCATAAAAAACGTCATAGTATAGTATGGCGTTTTTTCAGGCAAAAAAAGTCAAAATTTTTTTCGACCTCAAAATGTCATAAAAAACGTCATAGTATAGTAAGGCGTTTTTTTCGGCCAAAAAAAGTCAAAATTTTTTTCGACCTCAAAATGTCATAAAAAACGTCATAGTATAGTAAGGCGTTTTTTTCGGCCAAAAAAAGTCAAAATTTTTTTCGACCTCAAAATGTTATAAAAAACGTCATAGTATAGTAAGGCGTCAAAATCGGCCAAAAAAAGTCAAAATTTTTTTCGACCTCAAAATGTTATAAAAAACGTCATAGTATAGTAAGGCGTCAAAATCGGCCAAAAAAAGTCAAAATTTTTTTCGACCTCAAAATGTCATAAAAAACGTCATAGTATAGTAAGGCGTCAAAATCTGCCAAAAAAAGTCAAAAATTTTTTTGACCTCGAAATGTCATAAAAAACGTCATAGTATAGTAAGGCGTTTTTTTCGGCCAAAAAAAGTCAAAAATTTTTTCGACCTTAAAATGTCATAAAAAACGTCATAGTATAGTAAGGCGTTTTTTTCGGACAAAAAAAGTCAAAAATTTTTTCGACCTCAAAATGTCATAAAAAACGTCATAGTATAGTAAGGCGTTTTTTTCGGCCAAAAAAAGTCAAAAAATTTTTCGACCTCAAAATGTCATAAAAAACGTCATAGTATAGTAAGGCGTTTTTTTCGGGCAAAAAAAGTCAAAAATTTTTTCGACCTCAAAATGTCATAAAAAACGTCATAGTATAGTAAGGCGTCAAAATCTGCCAAAAAAAGTCAAAATTTTTTTCGACCTCAAAATGTCATAAAAAACGTCATAGTATAGTAAGGCGTTTTTTTCGGCCAAAAAAAGTCAAAATTTTTTTCGACCTCAAAATGTCATAAAAAACGTCATAGTATAGTAAGGCGTTTTTTTCGGCCAAAAAAAGTCAAAATTTTTTTCGACCTCAAAATGTTATAAAAAACGTCATAGTATAGTAAGGCGTCAAAATCGGCCAAAAAAAGTCAAAATTTTTTTCGACCTCAAAATGTTATAAAAAACGTCATAGTATAGTAAGGCGTCAAAATCGGCCAAAAAAAGTCAAAATTTTTTTCGACCTCAAAATGTCATAAAAAACGTCATAGTATAGTAAGGCGTCAAAATCTGCCAAAACAAGTCAAAAATTTTTTTGACCTCGAAATGTCATAAAAAACGTCATAGTATAGTAAGGCGTTTTTTTCGGCCAAAAAAAGTCAAAAATTTTTTCGACCTTAAAATGTCATAAAAAACGTCATAGTATAGTAAGGCGTTTTTTTCGGACAAAAAAAGTCAAAAATTTTTTCGACCTCAAAATGTCATAAAAAACGTCATAGTATAGTAAGGCGTCAAAATCTGCCAAAAAAAGTCAAATTCTTTTTTTGACCTCGAAATGTCATAAAAAACGTCATAGTATAGTAAGGCGTTTTTTTCGGCCAAAAAAAGTCAAAATTTTTTTCGACCTCAAAATGTCATAAAAAACGTCATAGTATAGTAAGGCGTTTTTTTCGGCCAAAAAAAGTCAAAATTTTTTTCGACCTCAAAATGTTATAAAAAACGTCATAGTATAGTAAGGCGTCAAAATCGGACAAAAAAAGTCAATTTTTTTCGACCTCAAAATGTCATAAAAAACGTCATAGTATAGTAAGGCGTCAAAATCGGACAAAAAAAGTCAAAATTTTTTTCGACCTCAAAATGTCATAAAAAACGTCATAGTATAGTAAGGCGTCAAAATCTGCCAAAAAAAGTCCAATTTTTTTTTGACCTCGAAATGTCATAAAAAACGTCATAGTATAGTATGGCGTTTTTTTCGGCCAACAAAAGTCAAAAAAAATTTCGACCTCAAAATGTCATAAAAAACGTCGTAGTATAGTAAGGCGTTTTTTTCGGCCAAAAAAAGTCAAAAATTTTTTCGACCTCAAAATGTCATAAAAAACGTCATAGTATAGTAAGGCGTTTTTTTCGGACAAAAAAAGTCAAAAAATTTTTCGACCTTAAAATGTCATAAAAAACGTCATAGTATAGTAAGGCGTTTTTTTCGGCCAAAAAAAGTCAACATTTTTTTCGACCTCAAAATGTCATAAAAAACGTCATAGTATAGTAAGGCGTTTTTTTCGGACAAAAAAAGTCAAAAAAAATTTCGACCTTAAAATGTCATAAAAAACGTCATAGTATAGTAAGGCGTTTTTTTCGGCCAAAAAAAGTCAACATTTTTTTCGACCTCAAAATGTCATAAAAAACGTCATAGTATAGTAAGGCGTTTTTTTCGGCCAAAAAAAGTCAAAAAAATTTTCGACCTCAAAATGTCATAAAAAACGTCATAGTATAGTAAGGCGTTTTTTTCGGCCAAAAAAAGGCAAAATTTTTTTCGACCTCAAAATGTCATAAAAAACGTCATAGTATAGTAAGGCGTTTTTTTCGGCCAAAAAAAGTCAAAAAATTTTTCGACCTCAAAATGTCATAAAAAACGTCATAGTATAGTAAGGCGTTTTTTTCGGCCAAAAAAATTCAAAAAATTTTTTGACCTCAAAATGTAATAAAAAAGGTCATAGTATAGTAAGGCATCAAAATCTCCCAAAAAAAGTCAAATTTTTTTTTGACCTCGAAATGTCATAAAAAACATCATAGTATAGTAAGGCGTTTTTTTCAGCCAAAAAAAGTCAAAAAAAATTTCGACCTCCAAATGTCATAAAAAACGTCATAGTATAGTATGGCGTTTTTTCAGGCAAAAAAAGTCAAAATTTTTTTCGACCTCAAAATGTCATAAAAAACGTCATAGTATAGTAAGGCGTTTTTTTCGGCCAAAAAAAGTCAAAAATTTTTTCGACCTCAAAATGTCATAAAAAACGTCATAGTATAGTAAGGCGTTTTTTTCGGCCAAAAAAAGTCAAAATTTTTTTCGACCTCAAAATGTTATAAAAAACGTCATAGTATAGTAAGGCGTCAAAATCTGCCAAAAAAAGTCAATTTTTTTTTTGACCTCGAAATGTCATAAAAAACGTCATAGTATAGTAAGGCGTTTTTTTCGGGCAAAAAAAGTCAAAATTTTTTTCGACCTCAAAATGTCATAAAAAACGTCATAGTATAGTAAGGCGTTTTTTTCGGCCAAAAAAAGTCAAAATTTTTTTTGACCTCAAAATGTCATAAAAAATGTCATAGTATATAGTAAGGTGTTTTTTTCAACCTCAAAATGTCATAAAAAACGTCATAGTATAGTAAGGCGTCAAAATCGGACCAAAAAAGTCACAATTTTTTTAGCCTCAAAATGTCATAAAAATGGTCATAGTATAGTAAGTCTGTAAACCTGTAAAATTGTAATCTGTCCCCTTCAGCCCAAGGTGGTGACAGACACGGATGAGACAGAGCTCGCCCGGCAGCTGGAGAGGTTAGAGCGGGAGAACGCTGAGGTGGACGGAGATGATGACGACGAGGAGATGGAGGCCAAAGCAGAGGACTAGAGTTGTTCATTGGAAGAAGGCTGGTGGGAAAAACATCAATGGAGAAAATGTGGACGGACATGGCCACAGTCACTAGGTCCAACAGATGTTAACTTTCACATTGCAAACATTAACTGGTGTTAATAGTTCATTGGCAAACATCCAGGTTTGTTCATTAGCAGGGTTTGTCTCAGAGGACAGTCACTCAAAATACTGTTTTCGTATCCAGACATGGACACATGGAGAGTTAAATTTCCAATTACACATCAATATAGTTTCTATTTTTAAGTACACCGATTTGAATAAATGATAATTCTAAAAAAACAAAAGCTGTTTACAAGCAGTGGCCTTCACTTGCGTTTTGCTTCAGAGCCCAGTGTCTTCAGTATCCATGGCGCTTCATCTCTGGCTGGTCACTGGATGTGATTGATTAAAGGGGAAACGCATAGGCTCGTCTGTCTTTGCACCAGTCAGTGGTGACTTTATTTTTTGCTGTTTCTCTTCCAGTTAGAGTTTTTACTGGCAAGATCTGCTCTTGTTTAGCTCACATGACATCAATAAAGTTCTGGAAGTTTTGATCTCAATGCGTCTTTGTCTGCTGTTATGAGTAGACTGTTAAGTAGACTTAACCTTACACGCTGATCAATGGGTAAATTAACCAAAGGATTTGTGAAGTGCTGATTCTAAGGTCAAGAATTAATTTTCACTTGCAGTAGTTTCAATTACATTGCTAGCTGTTTTGGAACTGTAATACATTTTGCCAAATTTCTACTGTCTAACTGCAAAAGGAAACAAGGTTGAGGGAAAACAAAAGGCAGTTACCGTTAGTTACAAAAATCAATTTTAATCAAATGTTCACCGATACAAAAACGAATGGACAGCATCCTCACAACTTCAGATCATTTTTCCCGTTCTTAGCTCATTTTCCTATAGTGGTCATGATGTGTGTGTGCTTTTGGGGCTGCTGGGATGTCACCACCTAAGACATTCTGTGGGTCCTGTCAGACGCATTTCAAATGACAACTAGGTGTTTTTGAGAAGGTCTGAGGATAGGAACATGCCAACACGTTTATCAGGAATGTGACAAGGAAAAATGAAGCAAAGTATGTTAGTAAGTTGGAGCTGAATCCAAAACCCTGAATAAATAACCCTGTAAAAAAATCATATCCTTATTGTAGTTATGCATACTGTAAAGTCTGTCTGCTTAACCAAGCCAGATTTCACACCTTAGTTACTTTAAAGAAAAGCTTGTAAGACCAGTAAACTGGCTCCCTGTCACAATCCTGCAGACAGACTTTTTCCACAAAATGTGTGTTGGCATGTATGTAAATCAAAAAGTCTAGGACCAAGAAGCATTATCTGGTAACACAACAACAGTCCTGGGTGCCTGTCAGCAGCTTTCTCTCAGAGTTATTTTATCATAGTAAAATAATGACGTACTGTATATACACGAAAGTACACCAATACAGTCAGCACCTGCAAACAGTGAGGAGAGGTGAATGCAGCCTGAGTATGCTGAGACAAAAATAGACAAGACGTGAACAACTGGTGCAAATGTGAGAATGAGCAGAATTTGCAGTTACAGTCTGTGCTGGTATGGACAAGTTGCTTAGTTTGGGGTGACATAACCGCGCTACACTATTATACACTATGTATGAAAAGAACAAAATAACAAAAAACAGTTGATCTTCATTCAGTGGTTAATTTACTTATTTCACCAGTCCAATTTTTTTTGCCTCCGTTTCATAAATGAGTAACCGCCACATCTTCACAATGAAGACTTCAGCCTCTTCATCAAGAACCTAAGCAGGAGCAAAAAGAAAATTTAGCATGTCGCACAAGAACAAGTTAGAAGAGACAAAGTTAGAAGTCCACAGGGTCCTCAAGCAGATTTCCAAAGTCCGTCTGGGGTTCAGACATTGCTCAGATTACTTATAAATCATAGCAATATTAAAACATATAAGACAGGAATAATGATGGCAAAGCCTGGTTTTCATTAAAAAAAAATTTTGTATGAAAATTTGTTCAAAGTTTTCATTCAAATTCATGGAAATGGATTACCAGGCCTGATATTGTGAAGGTGACCATGTCACGGTATGTATTACTGCAGGCAGCATGTCCAAAAAATGGACATTTGGATTCAGACATAATTTCTCACGTCACAATTTTAAAAAAATGTTAAATTTGCAAGTTTGTAGAGTAACGCCCACAGATTTGACCCTTTCATTATTTGACTATTACAAGAATTGAACTGAATATTCCAATGAGAACTGCCCGTCTCTCCATAACATCACCAAAGTTAACATGAACATAACATAAAACCATTTAACAGTGTGAGAGATTACTTATAAACAACGTTACTCACCATAGCAACATCATCCAAGATACTCTGTGGCATACTGTGAGCCATCACCTGAGAAAACAAAGACAAAAACATCAGGATCATTTAATTTTCATGGTTTCACTTTCCTTCCAAATCTGAATGAAGTCAAACGTATAAACATGATCAATACCTTGGAGCAGACAAAGTCCACTAACGTCGGCTCTTCCTCTCCGATGTACTCAATGATCTTTTTATTGATCCAGGGCCGAACACGTCGTTCCATTAATGTCTGTGAAAGAAAAAAATAAAAGCACTGGTTACATCTGCAACCATTTCTGCACGACTACTACAGTTTAATTGAGATCAGGAAGTGATAAGTGAATAAATCATTTTTCTGTCTGCTCTCTCGATAAATATAAAGCGTGAAGCTGCTCAGATGTTAGGAGCGCAGTTTGTGAATACACTCACTGTTTATTTTTTTTTTATTAAACCATGTCACCCCTTTATAATTACTCCTCGAGGCCAATATTCTAAATAACTTCTATACTTGGAAAGGTATTAAAAAGATTCCATGAACTAAATCTCTTCCTTTCCTCACCGTATCAACCATCGACCAGTCCAGCGGGTAGGAGAACAGCTCAGGTTTTGCCGTGGGAATCTTTTCGATCAGGCTCTTAATGTGTTTGCGTTTCTCTTCGGCATTAGCTCCCTTTATGCTGGAGAGCCCGGCCCCGTCCACCCCGAGGCTCTTGTCATCGTCGTAATCCAGCGGCACCAGTTTCCTCTTGCGGGGCTGTTCGTCGGCCTCCTCGTCATCGAACTTGTCGAAGACGCTGTCCACGGGCAGCTTCTTCCTTTTACCTACGTTGGGCTGACTTGGGCTTCCTGTGGCACCTGGAGAGAACAAGGATTTTAAAAATACAATTTTCACTTAGAAATGCTAAAGTTATAGGAATTTATGTGTGCACTTAAATTAAGAATTCACCCTGAAATACTGTTCAGTCTCATAAATTGTTGGTTTTTCATGATTTAGTTTTCATAAGCATTAATTTGACCTCTTACTTATCCACATCTTCTTCAGTTAGTGATTTCCCACATTACCCAGACTAAATTTCAACTGAGAATTTGTGCTCCATACATAAAGGTGGAAAGAGCAATCACAACAAAGAACGCTTTGTGCGTTTTTCCAGTCGAATGAAAGTGTGTGTGAAAAGACAGTAGAACTATGGTGTGTGGTGGGTGGTTGTGAAAATGGCAAAAATCCATTCAAGAAGAAACAGCACTGACAACAGGCGTGCTAAGTGTGCATTGTGGTCTATGCAGGCTACAGTAAGAGGAGAAAATTCTACTGTATCTGAATCTTGAGAATTTCTCCCCATTTGGTTGCTGAACATTATCATAAAGGGACGTCTTCTAACCCACATCAACCAGTACATTTATATTTATACTTTCTATATTAAAAAAAGAAAAAAACTAAAAGCCGAAATTAATTCTCGTTAAATGTACAATAAAACAGAGAAAATCTGACATTTAAGAAGCTAAACAAATTGAGTGTTTGGTAGTGAAGTAGGCAGTCAGAAAAGTGAGTTAACATTTAACTGATACTCAAAATTGTAGCACATTAAATTTCTGTTAAATCGACCGACTGACAGTCCTCTCTGTGCGTGCTTTAACACATTTCGTTTAAACTCACCGAGTTTGAGGCTGAGGCCGATCTTTGGCCGGTGTTCCTCCTGTGGCAGGGCCTCTGGGGGCGAGTTCTCGTGGGGGATGATGATGCCACAGGGCGATTCGTCCCCGGGTGTGTTGGGGGACACGTTGCCACTGGCCGATGACACTGAGGGTGCTGCTGTGATGGGCCGCATCGTGGGCTTCAGGCACGGTTTTGCATCAGGGTTATCTTCATCGTTGTCATAGTCCTCCTCCTCACCCTCCTCCACCTCGTCGTCTGAGTGGGCGGGCCTTGAACGGGCGTCTCCTCTGTCCTGTTCCCCTCGACGGTCCCGGTGGTCTCGTGGAACCCTGTGGCGTTCCCGTTCCTCCTCGGGCTCTGGCTCTTAGTAGTCATAGTATAGTAAGGCGTCAAAATCTGCCAAAAAAAGTCAATTTTTTTTTTGACCTCAAAATGTCATAAAAAACGTCATAGTATAGTAAGGCGTCAAAATCGGACCAAAAAAGTCACAATTTTTTTAGCCTCAAAATGTCATAAAAATGGTCATAGTATAGTAAGTCTGTAAACCTGTAAAATTGTAATCTGTCCCCTTCAGCCCAAGGTGGTGACAGACACGGATGAGACAGAGCTCGCCCGGCAGCTGGAGAGGTTAGAGCGGGAGAACGCTGAGGTGGACGGAGATGATGACGACGAGGAGATGGAGGCCAAAGCAGAGGACTAGAGTTGTTCATTGGAAGAAGGCTGGTGGGAAAAACATCAATGGAGAAAATGTGGACGGACATGGCCACAGTCACTAGGTCCAACAGATGTTAACTTTCACATTGCAAACATTAACTGGTGTTAATAGTTCATTGGCAAACATCCAGGTTTGTTCATTAGCAGGGTTTGTCTCAGAGGACAGTCACTCAAAATACTGTTTTCGTATCCAGACATGGACACATGGAGAGTTAAATTTCCAATTACACATCAATATAGTTTCTATTTTTAAGTACACCGATTTGAATAAATGATAATTCTAAAAAAACAAAAGCTGTTTACAAGCAGTGGCCTTCACTTGCGTTTTGCTTCAGAGCCCAGTGTCTTCAGTATCCATGGCGCTTCATCTCTGGCTGGTCACTGGATGTGATTGATTAAAGGGGAAACGCATAGGCTCGTCTGTCTTTGCACCAGTCAGTGGTGACTTTATTTTTTGCTGTTTCTCTTCCAGTTAGAGTTTTTACTGGCAAGATCTGCTCTTGTTTAGCTCACATGACATCAATAAAGTTCTGGAAGTTTTGATCTCAATGCGTCTTTGTCTGCTGTTATGAGTAGACTGTTAAGTAGACTTAACCTTACACGCTGATCAATGGGTAAATTAACCAAAGGATTTGTGAAGTGCTGATTCTAAGGTCAAGAATTAATTTTCACTTGCAGTAGTTTCAATTACATTGCTAGCTGTTTTGGAACTGTAATACATTTTGCCAAATTTCTACTGTCTAACTGCAAAAGGAAACAAGGTTGAGGGAAAACAAAAGGCAGTTACCGTTAGTTACAAAAATCAATTTTAATCAAATGTTCACCGATACAAAAACGAATGGACAGCATCCTCACAACTTCAGATCATTTTTCCCGTTCTTAGCTCATTTTCCTATAGTGGTCATGATGTGTGTGTGCTTTTGGGGCTGCTGGGATGTCACCACCTAAGACATTCTGTGGGTCCTGTCAGACGCATTTCAAATGACAACTAGGTGTTTTTGAGAAGGTCTGAGGATAGGAACATGCCAACACGTTTATCAGGAATGTGACAAGGAAAAATGAAGCAAAGTATGTTAGTAAGTTGGAGCTGAATCCAAAACCCTGAATAAATAACCCTGTAAAAAAATCATATCCTTATTGTAGTTATGCATACTGTAAAGTCTGTCTGCTTAACCAAGCCAGATTTCACACCTTAGTTACTTTAAAGAAAAGCTTGTAAGACCAGTAAACTGGCTCCCTGTCACAATCCTGCAGACAGACTTTTTCCACAAAATGTGTGTTGGCATGTATGTAAATCAAAAAGTCTAGGACCAAGAAGCATTATCTGGTAACACAACAACAGTCCTGGGTGCCTGTCAGCAGCTTTCTCTCAGAGTTATTTTATCATAGTAAAATAATGACGTACTGTATATACACGAAAGTACACCAATACAGTCAGCACCTGCAAACAGTGAGGAGAGGTGAATGCAGCCTGAGTATGCTGAGACAAAAATAGACAAGACGTGAACAACTGGTGCAAATGTGAGAATGAGCAGAATTTGCAGTTACAGTCTGTGCTGGTATGGACAAGTTGCTTAGTTTGGGGTGACATAACCGCGCTACACTATTATACACTATGTATGAAAAGAACAAAATAACAAAAAACAGTTGATCTTCATTCAGTGGTTAATTTACTTATTTCACCAGTCCAATTTTTTTTGCCTCCGTTTCATAAATGAGTAACCGCCACATCTTCACAATGAAGACTTCAGCCTCTTCATCAAGAACCTAAGCAGGAGCAAAAAGAAAATTTAGAAGAGACAAAGTTAGAAGTCCACAGGGTCCTCAAGCAGCTTTCCAAAGTCCGTCTGGGGTTCAGGCTTTGCTCAGATTACTTATAAATCATAGCAATATTAAAACATATAAGACAGGAATAATGATGGCAAAGCCTGGTTTTCATTAAAAAAAAAATTTTGTATGAAAATTTGTTCAAAGTTTTCATTCAAATTCATGGAAATGGATTACCAGGCCTGATATTGTGAAGGTGACCATGTCACGGTATGTATTACTGCAGGCAGCATGTCCAAAAAATGGACATTTGGATTCAGACATAATTTCTCACGTCACAATTTTTAAAAAAATGTTAAATTTGCAAGTTTGTAGAGTAACGCCCACAGATTTGACCCTTTCATTATTTGACTATTACAAGAACTGAACTGAATATTCCAATGAGAACTGCCCGTCTCTCCATAACGTCACCAAAGTTAACATGAACATAACATAAAACCATTTAACAGTGTGAGAGATTACTTATAAACAACGTTACTCACCATAGCAACATCATCCAAGATACTCTGTGGCATACTGTGAGCCATCACCTGAGAAAACAAAGACAAAAACATCAGGATCATTTAATTTTCATGGTTTCACTTTGCTTCCAAATCTGAATGAAGTCAAACGTATAAACATGATCAATACCTTGGAGCAGACAAAGTCCACTAACGTCGGCTCTTCCTCTCCGATGTACTCAATGATCTTTTTATTGATCCAGGGCCGAACACGTCGTTCCATTAATGTCTGTGAAAGAAAAAAATAAAAGCACTGGTTACATCTGCAACCATTTCTGCACGACTACTACAGTTTAATTGAGATCAGGAAGTGATAAGTGAATAAATCATTTTTCTGTCTGCTCTCTCGATAAATATAAAGCGTGAAGCTGCTCAGATGTCAGGAGCGCAGTTTGTGAATACACTCACTGTTTATTTTTTTTTTTTATTAAACCATGTCACCCCTTTATAATTACTCCTCGAGGCCAATATTCTAAATAACTTCTATACTTGGAAAGGTATTAAAAAGATTCCATGAACTAAATCTCTTCCTTTCCTCACCGTATCAACCATCGACCAGTCCAGCGGGTAGGAGAACAGCTCAGGTTTTGCCGTGGGAATCTTTTCGATCAGGCTCTTAATGTGTTTGCGTTTCTCTTCGGCATTAGCTCCCTTTATGCTGGAGAGCCCGGCCCCGTCCACCCCGAGGCTCTTGTCATCGTCGTAATCCAGCGGCACCAGTTTCCTCTTGCGGGGCTGTTCGTCGGCCTCCTCGTCATCGAACTTGTCGAAGACGCTGTCCACGGGCAGCTTCTTCCTTTTACCTACGTTGGGCTGACTTGGGCTTCCTGTGGCACCTGGAGAGAACAAGGATTTTAAAAATACAATTTTCACTTAGAAATGCTAAAGTTATAGGAATTTATGTGTGCACTTAAATTAAGAATTCACCCTGAAATACTGTTCAGTCTCATAAATTGTTGGTTTTAATTTGACCTCTTACTTATCCACATCTTCTTCAGTTAGTGATTTCCCACATTACCCAGACTAAATTTCAACTGAGAATTTGTGCTCCATACATAAAGGTGGAAAGAGCAATCACAACAAAGAATGCTTTGTGCGTTTTTCCAGTCGAATGAAAGTGTGTGTGAAAAGACAGTAGAACTATGGTGTGTGGTGGGTGGTTGTGAAAATGGCAAAAATCCATTCAAGAAGAAACAGCACTGACAACAGGCATGCTAAGTGTGCATTGTGGTCTATGCAGGCTACAGTAAGAGGAGAAAATTCTACTGTATCTGAATCTTGAGAATTTCTCCCCATTTGGTTGCTGAACATTATCATAAAGGGACAACGTCTTCTAACCCACATCAACCAGTACATTTATATTTATACTTTCTATATTAAAAAAAGAAAAAAACTAAAAGCCGAAATTAATTCTCGTTAAATGTACAATAAAACAGAGAAAATCTGACATTTAAGAAGCTAAACAAATTGAGTGTTTGGTAGTGAAGTAGGCAGTCAGAAAAGTGAGTTAACATTTAACTGATACTCAAAATTGTAGCACATTAAATTTCTGTTAAATCGACCGACTGACAGTCCTCTCTGTGCGTGCTTTAACACATTTCGTTTAAACTCACCGAGTTTGAGGCTGAGGCCGATCTTTGGCCGGTGTTCCTCCTGTGGCAGGGCCTCTGGGGGCGAGTTCTCGTGGGGGATGATGATGCCACAGGGCGACTCGTCCCCGGGTGTGTTGGGGGACACGTTGCCACTGGCCGATGACACTGAGGGTGCTGCTGTGATGGGCCGCATCGTGGGCTTCAGGCACGGTTTTGCATCAGGGTTATCTTCATCGTTGTCATAGTCCTCCTCCTCACCCTCCTCCACCTCGTCGTCTGAGTGGGCGGGCCTTGAACGGGCGTCTCCTCTGTCCTGTTCCCCTCGACGGTCCCGGTGGTCTCGTGGAACCCTGTGGCGTTCCCGTTCCTCCTCGGGCTCTGGCTCTTGGATGATGGGAGGTTGTCTCAGACGCTCCTCCTCTTCCTCTTCCATCTGGACCAATAAGATGAACATATGAAGAAAATAAACATCCAATCGCTGTGTTTTCCAGAAAAGAAGGTCAACACACAATGAAAGCTGGACACCCCTGACAACCCCTGGACAGCCTGTGCAGAGCTACAGAGAGACCCAGATGATAAAGTGACCTTCACAAAGACAACAGACAGCATGCTCACTCGCTACAGATATACAGGCAAACACACACAGTATTATTATAAAGAAGCATACCCTGCGTAGCTCTGCGTCTGGGTCTGGATGTCCCTCGTCTAACAGCCTCTGTCTGATTTCCTCCAGCTCCTCCTTCTCTCTCTTCCTGTCACGCTCGTCCGCCTCCATCTCCTTCTCTCGGTCTCTGAGACGCTTCTGCAGTGCACTGCCCCTAGGGGTCACACCAAAAATAACAGCCTTCAGAACAATGGCCGTAGCTGCAGTATTGCATCTGCTACAAGTCAAATATAGGTCACAGAGCATCTGCTGTGACTTTTTACTATGTTTTTACATGTTTAGGTGCCAAATGGCAGAGATCTCTCACACAGAGCAATGAAATAAATACCATGATGTTTAGGAACATACATTCTTGATATGTTTACTTAAAATTCACAGCATTTCTGACAAATTCAATTGAATTATTATAAAAAGTGTAAATTCAAGCCACTGAAAGGCTGTCAGATGCAAATCCTCTTTACGGAGGCACAGGTTTGCATTTATTTTCAGTTGCTCACCTGTAGTACTTCGGGTCATCTCTGTCATCATCATAGTCTTCAAGAAACTCTTTTAGCCTTTTGCCCTCTTTCACCTGAAGACACAAAGGACCACGCTTAACCTTTTTCAAGAAAAATTCACTCACAAACTGCATGCATTTATATTTATATGAAAACATGGCACCACATTAAAGTTTTCTTCAGGAAAACACCGTAACATATGCACATTTAATAGTGCTGTTTAATGGGGAAAAAAATATTGAACAGACCTTGAAACAAGTTATAAAATATATCCATCAAGGAAAATCCATTTCAAATTGAAACTCTAAGCTCAAACAGATTCTGTCGTAGAATGATTGTGCTTAGGGTAAAACTAGGTAACATTCTGGACAGTTAAACGAGGATAATGTGTACACCAAGTGTTCATGAACGTCACTGGACATTCATTCCTCTCACCATTTCTCGTCGGCGCTCGTCTTCCCTCTCGGTCTCCTTGGCATAATCCCGTGCCTTCTTCCTCTCCCTGAGCTCCCAGTTTTTGAGACGCTGTAGTAAACAGAGTGTTAGGTAAGCCACAACCAAATACAAACACACCCCACAACACACAAAGCTACCAAAAGTATTACGTGAGATGTTATTCTTAAAAAAAAAAAAATCGGACTAAAAGACCCTGTAATGTGATATGTGAAGATTTAAACATTAAAGTCTCCTTTAAGTCTCACTGTTATCCTTAATATTTAAGATGTAGGAGCTGTGATTGACAGTTACAGTTACAGCTATGCATCAGTCTCCAACCCTCCAGGTCACCATTCTGCCTTCCCCTACCTCCTGATATGCTGCTTCTTTGTCTCTGAGTTTCCTCTCCAGCTTCCTGCGTTCATACGCCTCCTCTTCATCCTCTTGGTCGCGTTTCTTTTCTCTGTCTCGGTCTCGACTCACTTCCCTGCAAAAACAAAGGTAAAAGTATATTATCAATGAATCTGATTTGGAACAGTGGTCAAAAATATACAATCTGTATAGGCCCACAACAAAAGTCTTAACATCTCATCAATTTTTAGACTTGCTGCAGACAGATGATCCCTCACAGCCATTTACACAGCTCTAATGTATTTCTATTTCAAACCTTTGACGTGACTGTTTTTTCCCCTTTACCTGGATCGGCTGCGGTCAGTGCTCCTGTCTCGGCTTCTGTCTCTGTCCCAGTCTCTGTCTCGCTCTCTTTCTCTGGTCTTGCGGTCACGGTCTTTGTCTCGGTCTCTCTCCCGTTCTCGCTCCCTTTCCCTCTCCCGCTCCCGCTCTCGCTCCTTCTCCCTTTCGCGGTCCCGCCGCTCTCTTTCCCGCTCTCGCTCTTTTTCTCGCTCCCTCCTTTCCCGTTCAAACTCCTGCCGCTCCTTCTCCCTCTTGTCCTTCTCTTCCTCCAGTTTCTGCAGAGCAAAACACAGACAGGTTCAGCCGATGCCACGTGTGGTCCAGCGAGTCAATTTGCTACTGTGCACAGATCAAGTGGTTTCCAGATTTTGAGGATAGACTACGAGATTTCATATGGTAACATGCCCTATACTAATCAGTGCAAGGCCTGTAAGAGAAGCTGGAATCCTAGAACTCAAACTGGGGAAAACCTGGAAGGATCAAAAGGCTCTCCATCACAGTGAGACAGCTTCAACATACATCAAAAGCAACACAATGAAGTGTTTTTTTGCTTCAAACTTATAGTGTAAACTACGGATTAAAAAGGATGTTACTGGAAACCACTTTAAACGTCAAAAAGATCTGTGGAACATGTTCAGCTTGAGGCATTCATAATGAGAAAAAGGCGCTGCAAAAGACAATGCTTTTTCTCTCCTTAAGAGTCCTCCTCTCAGAACAAGGAAAACAAAAACAGAAAACAGGCGTCAGTCTTTTGTTGAACTAGTTGTTTGTGACTTACAGGTGTTGAACTACGGACTCAGCCCTTCGCTGCCCCTACAAGCCTTTTAAGTTAGGCCTGGGAGGAAAGCAGGTCACACGGTATACAAGGGAAAAACGTTATGGGATTCTGTCTTGCTTAAGCATCATCATCATCATAATAATCATCATCATCAATAGCCTTTACTTCAATGTCATTCAGTAAAGTGCTAAATCAAGAAATGAACATAAGGAACATCAGTTACATTTCTGCACAGATATATGAAATTGTAGAAGCAGTCTTACCCTTGCAGAAGTCTTCAGCAGATCTTCATGACTCACTACTCAGACTCACACACAAGCACCACAACTTTGCCTTTGTGAGCATTACACACAAGGCTTAGAGTGCATTTGGTAACATATATAGTTCAAATGAAATCTGATTCAGAACAATAGCCATGTACATAATAAAATAAAATTCAATTTTCAATGTGTTATATTGCTTTTAGGGCATCTGTGTGAGTACAACAGCAGAATTAACTCAGTTTAATGTGAACTAACTGTTCACACGCTCATATGACGTCAGCTGGTCTTAAGCAAGAAACACAGACCTAAAAAGCCTTGGGTGTAATGCAAGTCCAGAGAAGGAAAGGCAGGAGATGTTTATATTACTAAAATATTCAGGTTAAGTTTCATTATTTATTACTTCATTGCCTTGCCTCTACTACAAATCTGTTTTATTTATTTAATTTCAGGTATCCAATTTTGATATCTATTTTGGTCTATTTTACTTACCTCTGTATAGTGTCAACCTGGGCTCCTTAAACAAATACTTGTCCGATTGCACTGTTCTGAGCAAAAATTATCTTAAGATTATTTTGCTATTACAATCTAACAGTCTATCAGACACTGTAGAATTTATTCATCATCTGTGGTGCTTTTTTAAGCAGCTGTTTCATTATTATAATAGATCTTTTACTTATATATAAATCATATCTTACTAAAAAGAAAAGAGGCAGAGTGTCTCATACTGATGGAGAGCAAGAGATGGAAGAGAGAAAGAAAAAAATCACACAACAACACATACAGAGAGCACGTACCTTGTCAGTCTTCAGTTCAGCATGCTGCTGTGGACAGGGCGCCCCCCCACACTAGCATAATAAAGGCTACAGCCAAAGTCACTGCAGTGGTTATTGACAGAGTCCTTGTGCTTCAACATGAACACCAGTAAGACAGACCATAATTCATAGAGGACTCGCACAGGTTCACTGACTTTCCAGCTTTCTGGGGAACTGCCAATGCTGTCATAAATTCAGGATCAAGTAGAGAAGTTCCTTTATAGTGTCAAAGGGTTGACTGAATAACGAGCATCATAAGCTCAGGCCAACACATGCAAACGCGCAGTGCAGTTGCCCCTATGCAAGTCCTCAATAGGGGGACGCCCAGTATATGTATATAGTAAATGAAGGCTGATACTTACATCCTATCCTCGTAACTTTTTCCAAAGCTCTGAGATTCATCTTGCTTTAGTCACCATATGATCACTATCATAATGGTGGGGTTTAATGAATAGATTAGCTTTTAAGTAACTTTACATCGTCTCCATGCATTTTTGTGTGATGAATGAAGAATGGATCTATAATGGTCACACCTAGATAGTTTCACTACGGTGGTCACAGGTGTCAAATCAGGCCTGAGAAAGGTGAGAAAAATACTAGCTGTCTGCCTACTTGTGGTGTCTGAGCACTGAACATGAAACATTTCATATAATATGGGGCGAATTAAGATGCTTGGTTGAGTAAATTTTAAGGAGTGCCAATTTGTAGCGAGGAATGCATGTTACTGAGATCAAGAAAACCTTGGTAAATGTGTCAACTAAATGTGCAAGCTCTAGGAGTGAACTATGTGAGCAGCTGCTGTCCAAAACCTGTAATATCAACTACAAGATCAAAGGAGCCACTTTACCTTGTGAGTGTCACGAAATTTACTAATCTCTCTGGAAATCAGGTCTCTCTTGTCCTCCTCCATATCAATGGTGTTAATGTCATCCTATGTGAAAAGGAAGGAAAAGTCAGCTCTCAGTTTGAAATAATGCTGCTCATTTTTACTTGCAAGTTCCAAGAAAACAATGGTACAAAGTTGGAAAATAATTAGTTAGTGTACCTCTTCTTTTTTCTCCTTTTTTCTCTTTCGTCGCTGGGAGTCCTCGTCCTGTGAAGGTGCGTTGAGCTCGGCAGCATATTCCCGCATCAAGCCATCGATCGCACCTTTAATAATCTGATCTTTCTTCTTGGTCTCCTCGTCTAGAACCTCTTCCTCTTCATCTCCTCCATCTTCAGCCTTTTTATTCTGCCAGTTCAAAAAACAACCTTGTTTATCTAATTTAATTATTGCAAAAAAGAAACATGCATTTGAATCCGTTAAAAAATTTGTGAGAATGAAATGTGGTCATCAATTCAGAGGTCTGGAATGAATCTTGGTATATGATCAATTCCTGAAGCAGCATATCATACCCCATTCGCGGTCTTCTTCTTAGCCTTCCACTCATCTAGCTGAGCTTTTGTCTTGGCATCCACCTTCACCAGGAGATTTTTGTCTCCAATCTGCAGGTCATGAAGCAGCCGCAGGGCTCGCAGCGTAGACTCTGGCTCCTTGTACTCACAAAACCCAAAAGCTGCAACAGATATTGACAAAGAAATATATATTGAGGCAGGTTAAAATGTGGTCATTTATGATTTAATAAGATAATAGTTTCAGACCTCATGTCTCATGTCATTACTGATTGGTTTAAAGTAAAAATGTCTTGTGTATTTAGAGATGATTACCCAAGTTAGCAAAAAATGAAAGTATTTCTTGATCTATAGATGCTTGATGCATATATTATGACTTACCTTGAAGCTTGCCAGAGGCTCCTTGGACTCTCTTCCAGCTCAGAACAATTCCACATTTCTAAAACAGTTGCACAAAGGGAAAAAGAGTTCATGACTCAAGTGGAAGTGATTTTTTTTTAACACAACAGCAAAGAATTCAATCTCAACAGGCTGCCTAAGTACTTTGGTAATACAGTTCTCTCACACACACACACACACACACATATATATATACATATACATATATATATAATGCAAAGAGGATATATGTTACATCTATTAAAAACTAATCAAAGTGTGTAGATTTGACTGTTTGAAAAAAAGGACCGTAAAATAATATCTGTGTTGTTTCAGATAAATCTTGGATGCAATTTCCATGCTCAGAGGACAATTCTCTTTGGAATACATAAGTATTCCACAACCGAGTGGCTATATGCTATGTTTGTAAAGCCTTTTCTGTTGCTTACCGCCAGCAGCTGTCTGATCAGCATATCTGAAGCTTTTTCTGATATGTTCCCCACAAACACTGTGGTGGTGGGGCCACTGCTCTCATCGTTCTCTTTGGCTCGCATGTCAGCAATTTCCTTCTTATGAACTGCAGGCTTACTGACCACCGACACAGAAGGCACCATCACTGCCGGGGTGGGCGTCATGATGCCCATGTGAACTGGGATCATTGGAGCTCCTACAACCACCAAAGGAAATGAACATCAAAGAGAGACAGGACAATCTGGAATTAAATACTTTGATTGAAAGAGGCTGACTAATATCAGTACAATATTTTAACTTCCAACAGATAGTTTCTTAACAATCAGATAATAAAAGTATAGAGCCTTACAATGACAACCCTCCTTCTCAGAACCTTAGGGCTGCTAATCTTAAAATTCTTTGTGCAGCACTGAATGAGGTGAAACAGCATGTCATACAAGTTTATGGCAGAATAGATAAGTGCTTACCTGAGGGGAAGCCAGCATACTGAGGGGGAATACCAGGAGGGGGCAACAGCGGCCGGTTTAAATGAGGAGGGAAGGACATTCTGGGTGTGAATCAGACCGACCTGAAGGGAACAGTGAGAGTCAGCAGTCTGTGTATGCCTGATATGCTAAATTCACAATTGGACTGAGTCCTTTAAACAACGTAACGTCGACGTTAGAAATACGGTTCAAACTTTTGCCAGCAACAGCTAACTTTGTTAAAAACAAACATTAAGTGAAATACTGACAAACTGAGGCGCTAGTTTACTCTAACGTTACAAATCATATTTGAGACTTTTACTATCCAGCTGTTAGCTTAGCGAGGTAACGTTCATTAACCCAATATCACGAAGTCCCACAGTTCGTCTGTTATTACTTTCATCTGTTGCTGTACAAAGTTATGTAGCAAAGTAACTCAACCTCAAATTAAGTTACTAAAAAACTAGTAGCTTAGTTAGCTATAGCTAGCATTAAGCACGCTACCGTACCCGGCAAAGCTAAATCTGGCTAAGCTAACATTAG
Organism: Toxotes jaculatrix; assembly: GCF_017976425.1. Taxonomy (NCBI): domain Eukaryota; kingdom Metazoa; phylum Chordata; class Actinopteri; family Toxotidae; genus Toxotes; species Toxotes jaculatrix. The sequence continues at coordinate 6,529,446 of NC_054412.1, forward strand.
CTAGAGCTGATGTTACCTAACAGGCAAAACTCACTTTTGCGGACTAAATATGGATCCAGATAAATGTGAAAATGTCCATATATACATACCCCGAATCAGGTGGCGTATAACCAAGCAGAAACAGCTTGGGGGTTATTAATTATGAAAATGTTTGTAACGATCCGTATGTTGGGTTAGCACGCTGGCTAGTCACGGGCCTTCAAAAACATTGACGCAAGCGCATTACGTACTAGATCGTAAGCGCGCTTGGTTTGTGTGTAGGGACGCTACCGCTGGGCGGGGCAAGATAGAGGTAAAAGGGCGACTAGTGGTACTAGCTGGTACTGCTCTAACATTACTACAACTAGTCATTGTAGTTGGAAATTACAATTTCTAACAACAATAATAATCGGATAAATATTTTATTTAATAATTGGAATTGAGTTCAAGCTTTTAGAGTTACTTTGAAACAATCATCAGCTGTCCCTGACACAGGTAAAGGCGCCAGGGACAGCTAACAGGTACATACAAAGTGTGTCAGCTGATTGCTCAATTGCAGCAGTTAACTAAGCAATCAACAGTGATATTGTCCCTTTGCAGTAACTAGCTTTAAATATCAGTGGATCTCCTGGTTTAATTGTGCCTTCATGTCAAGGGCAAGATGATGATTGACCTACCGATTATTTTATTTTCTCAGTCAATCTGTTTTGTCAATAAAATGTCACAAAAATGTCTACAATGGTTTCCCACAAACCAAGGTAACATTTCCAGATGTTTTGTTTTGTGCAACTGTTTCGTGGTTTTACTCGAAAAACTTTTCAAACAACAATTCAGTGATTACAGAAGTAAATGCTTATTAATCTTCTTGCCACTCACTAATCAATTAATCAACCAATCTGTCAAGCTTTATCCATGTCTTTATTTGCGGAAATTTAAAAACACAATGCATTAGCAGCTTTTCGGGACTGTGTAATGCAAATAGTCTGGAAAGACAAGCAGTCTACTCTGTGTGGCTTAGCAAACTTTACCTTTAAAATGTGTATTTTACCAGGCGCTATAATCCTAAAATATCTGTAAGACATTTTTATTTTAATGAAGAAACAATTACACCATCTGCCCATGCCGCGTTGTAACGCAGCTATTCGTATATTTTAACATTACAGAACGCTTCAATGTTTGGTTACCATGGTGTTTTGTTCTCTCTGACAGCAGCTGTGCTGCGAGCCGCGAGGGCTGCATCTGACAAGTCAGTGACGTCACTTTAGGCGGTTTTTTTTTTTTTTTTTTTTTTTTTCGTGGAAAGTGCTAGAAGAAACGAAGCACACCCTCCTGCTTTTCAAATATTCCTCCATCGGATTAAAAAGACCCTCAATCTTTGCTAATTTACCATTAAACAAACAATGTATTTGTCATTTTTATTGATGAGACTACTTCAGTCGATGCTGATATTTATGCCACGATAGTAAATGGCGGCAGCTATGGCACCTAGTCTGTCACCAAAAATCTGGTCTCTGACTAAAATTATCCTTCGGTAATAAACAGTCGAAAGGTGGCAGCAAAGGTGCGCTGGCCACAGGGCTTGACTTCATTATTTTAATATTGCAGTATTTTCAAAGGTACAAGCTTTATTACCAGCTTTTACCTTGGACGAATTATGATAAACCTGGTGCCTGGACGCAAACATGAAAAAGGCCAAATACCATTCCTTTACAGGAGCATGTGCAAGAGATATAGTGTCTGTCTGTGGCAGTTTTGAGTCTCGTTGTCATTTTAAGTGTCTTTATTGTTGTTTTGTGTCTCTTTGTGGTAGTTGGCCACTGGGTCAGTGCCTGATAGGCCAGTTCCTCATCCCTGACTACTGTGTACATTGTGTTCAATTTGTAAACTAAACATATAGCAAATTCAGACTTGATTTCTCATTGTCATGATTTACACATCACCATGCTCTAGAGAGGTTGTTACTAACATTTAATACACAATTGCAATACACTTATATCAGTTATTATTATTATTACTATTGTTATTATTATTAACTATCGCTTTATATATCAATGTAATTCCAAATTGTAACTGTCGTTGTCTGCTTCAGTAAAATAATCATTTTACTGACTGTCTTTTACCCACAGACTAGTTTTAGTGGTAGATGGTGCGCCGCGGACGGATACGGCCTCACGTAGAAACGCATGTGTATAAAGATTCCGGTCTATTAAAAGGAAGTCCCTTTCCATTTCCCTGCGTCAGAGAGCACAAGGGACATAACATTGGTTGCATTTTATTCAAGAAAAGTCAACGGAATTAACAAGGTATGTTCACGCTTGTTTTCCTTGTGCGTAGAATACTTTCTACTCCGTTAATATCTGAGTTTTGTCAGCCCGTCACTGAACTATTCCATGAATGTATCTATAATGAGAGCTCATGAGTCACGACGATAACCTTAGCATCATTACTGTCTTGTAGGCTGCAGTTAGGCTATTAATGTTATCACTTAATATCTCCACCAAACTCTCCATACACGTTAGATAATAATGCTTAATCCTTACACAGTGATTGTTGTATACAGACCGACAATTTGCGATGCTGAACAGTGTATATGCTGCACTCTGCCGCACTGCTAGGCCAGACTTGGGTTGCACCAAGGCAGGTGTGGTGGAGATGACAACGCCGACTTGGTTTATTTTACGGATCTAGGCGTGATAATTCACACTCCATCCGACTGGGCCAGATCATATAACGACCCTCATTAAATCCCCCACCTTACTCGCCAAACGTGTGAATTTTAAGATTGTTAGAGTAATGGCTGATTAGGTGGAGTTTGCGCAATGTGGTTGGTGTCCTTAACGGCCAGTTAACGGTTACATAACTTACGTAAAAGAACGGATTTGGTTAATGTTAATATAAACGTAGTTTCAGATTTATTTTTGATTTATTCAGTATCGTTATCTTACAGGCAAGCGGCTGGTTTGGTTTTATCTTTGTTTCAGGGGATAAAGCTGCCTCATAGTAACACTACGCTAACCACCGTCCTCGTCATTTTCTTGTCTTTTAACTTATATTACACTTACACACATTAACGTTTTAATCTAGAGCGGTCGTTTAGGGCCGCATTTCCCAGCGGTGTCGTTGTTTTCGTCTCTGGCCGTTCCTCAGCACGTGTTTGCGGAGTCCATTGTCTGTCGGTCGACGCCATGTTGGTTAAGGGCTACTTCCGCCGATTTGTAGTAACACGATGGCAACGGTCCAGTTTTACAAAACCGGCTTGTGGGCTTTTTCAAGTTGTGATTCCGCTTCACAATCAATGAAACCGAAAGAGTGAATCCTCACTCTTCACAAATGACAGCCTTCCATGTCTGGTAGTCTTAGGTGGAGTCATAATTTATCATTTCCTGACAACAATGTACATTTGCCTCAGTTTGTGCTTTTTCAAACTTAAGTCAGTTCACAAACATTTGTTTTTTTTGTTTATTGATTAATTGATTGATTGATTGTGCCTCTTTTGTGCAGATGCCTGAAGAAATGCACCAAGAGGAGGAGGCTGAGACCTTTGCCTTCCAGGCAGAGATCGCTCAGCTCATGTCCCTGATCATCAACACCTTCTACTCCAACAAAGAGATCTTCCTCAGGGAGTTGATCTCCAACGCTTCTGATGTAAGTCTTCAGGAGCTTGGTGGTGGCCTCTCATCTCACACCATATTATGGCTCTTTCTTAAGTGATTCTGTGATGAAGGGGCATGCAATACCCAAACTAAAAGTTACAAATATAATTTTTTCTTTTGTAAATATAAGCTGTAGTCTTGACATATTTTGTCAATGTGTCCTCATAGGCTTTGGACAAAATCCGCTATGAAAGCCTGACTGACCCCTCCAAGCTGGACAGTGGCAAGGATCTGAAAATTGACATCATCCCCAACAAAGCTGATCGCACCTTGACCCTCATCGACACTGGAATCGGCATGACCAAAGCCGACCTCATTAACAACCTGGGTACCATCGCCAAGTCTGGCACTAAGGCCTTCATGGAGGCCCTGCAGGTACTGCAACAAAACATGATCTAGATTGCAGCATGTGGGAAATGAGGGCAAACGGCATGTAACAAGACAAGATCACTTCCGTGTAACAATATAAAGTCTACAGTTGCAACACAAAGATCTGCGATTATGATGTTTACCTTCAGTTATCAAAGTGTTCAAGACTGTTTTGACTGCTATAATCTGAAGTTCAAAACTGTGTTCCCTTTAGGCTGGAGCTGACATCTCCATGATTGGTCAGTTTGGTGTCGGTTTCTACTCTGCCTACCTTGTTGCCGAGAAGGTCGTTGTCATCACCAAACACAATGATGATGAGCAGTATGCCTGGGAGTCCTCTGCTGGAGGTTCCTTCACAGTCAAGGTTGACAACGGTGCGTGTCCTGGCGTCATTACAGTATCAGTGCAGCTGAAATGGCAAAATTTTCATTAATTTGCTACTTGTTCGATCTATTTGACAAAGTATTTCAAATGTTTGACAGCTTTTTGTCATTCACTATGCTTGCATTAGAACTTAGAAAGTTTAGTCAATAAGTAAATTAAAGTGGCAGCTGTTTTGACAGTTATGTTGTTCAGATAAAATTCTTTGAAGATAAAATGTCAAATTTAGTTGTTCCAGTAGTATTTTTGTTTTATAGTATTTTATATGTTTCATCTTTCAACATGGTATTTTGTTAGGACAAACTGTACTAATGGCTGTAAAACTGTAAACAGGTGAGCCTATTGGCCGTGGAACAAAGATCATCCTGTATCTCAAGGAGGACCAGACAGAGTACATCGAGGAGAAGAGGATCAAGGAGATTGTCAAGAAGCACTCTCAGTTCATCGGCTACCCCATCACCCTGTTTGTAAGTACTTACATTTGACTTGACCTTGTTCCACTTTGCTTTAGTTCAGGCAAGTTAAACTGCTGCCTTGTCAGTGAAGGTAAACTCTGGATATTTTGATTTGCAGGTGGAGAAGGAGCGCGACAAGGAGATCAGCGACGACGAGGCAGAGGAGGAAAAGGCAGAGAAGGAGGAGAAAGAGGAGAAAGAGGACGGTGAGGACAAGCCAAAGATCGAGGATGTGGGCTCAGACGATGAGGAGGACTCCAAAGACAAGGACAAGAAGAAGAAAAAGAAGATCAAGGAGAAGTACATCGACCAGGAGGAGCTGAACAAGACCAAGCCCATCTGGACCAGAAACCCTGATGACATCACAAACGAGGAGTATGGCGAGTTCTACAAGAGTCTGACCAACGACTGGGAGGATCACCTGGCTGTCAAGGTAAAGGATGCAACACCAAAACAACTGCTTCGTGTATATATTCCTCAGGCAGCACGTTGCCTAAAAAAAAAAGAAAAAATACAAGGTAAATTTAATTCAAACTCTTTTCCCATTCACAGCACTTCTCCGTGGAGGGCCAGCTTGAGTTCCGGGCCCTGCTCTTTATTCCCCGCCGTGCACCTTTTGACCTCTTTGAGAACAAGAAAAAGAAGAATAACATCAAGCTTTACGTCAGGAGAGTCTTCATCATGGACAACTGTGAAGAACTCATCCCAGAGTACCTGAGTAAGCTGATGGTCTTTTCTTTTTCCCCCTAAGGACTAAAATATTCTCACTTCTGCACTGACCATTACTCTGTCTACAGGGAAGTCTTTAACTGCTAAACCTCAATGTAATATTGCAATATGTTGCTAAACTGTACCTATTGCACCTATTTCAGACTTTGTCCGTGGTGTGGTGGACTCAGAGGACCTGCCCCTCAACATCTCCAGAGAAATGCTGCAGCAGAGCAAGATCCTCAAGGTCATTCGCAAAAACATCGTCAAGAAGTGTCTGGAGCTCTTTGCTGAACTGGCTGAGGACAAGGAGAACTACAAGAAGTTCTATGAAGCTTTCTCCAAGAACATCAAGGTATCTAAAATAAATTTCTGTTGTGCAGCATTCATTTTTTAATTAAAAAAAAAAAAAAAAAAAAAAAATCTCAACAAGCTCTTAATGAAAGTTCCTTCTCCATGTTGCATTCCTTGTATCTTCAGTGCATCTCCATGGATTCATAAGGTTTACTTCTGTTACTTCCAGCTTCAAATGTACTACATAGTTGAAAAGTTGGAGTTTTTGTGTTCAGTCAACTAAAAAATTGTATGTACTTAAGCATCAGTTAGTGTACAGAATTTTGTTTACGTAATAAGTTACAAGTCTTATGTACTGTAGACTTAAGTCGCTTAGTGTTTTAGTTACTTTAGTATTAAATTAGTAACTAGACTTGCACCTAGTTGTACTAAATTACTTCAGTACTACTAGCCTGTGACAACGGATCTAATCTGAAATCAAATAATCTCACTTTGATACTGACACATGGGGTTTGAGTTTCTGAGTATTGAACCACTGTCCATTATCTTGTGTCTCTGTAGCTGGGTATCCACGAGGACTCTCAAAACCGCAAAAAGCTGTCTGAGCTGCTGCGTTACCACAGCTCCCAGTCTGGAGATGAGACAACCTCCCTCACAGAGTACCTGTCCCGCATGAAGGAAAACCAGAAGTCCATCTACTACATTACTGGTGAGTCTGTCTCAGAGAAAAGCTTTTTGTTTTTTGTAGTAAAAAAAAAAAAAAAAAAAAAAAAAATTACATTTGTAAGTAAAATTATTTTGTTTATCTCCAGGTGAGAGCAAGGATCAGGTGGCCAACTCTGCCTTCGTCGAGCGTGTCCGCAAGCGTGGCTTCGAGGTCCTGTACATGACAGAGCCCATTGACGAGTACTGTGTCCAGCAGTTGAAGGAGTTTGACGGCAAGAGCCTGGTTTCTGTCACCAAAGAGGGCCTGGAGCTGCCAGAGGATGAGGAGGAGAAGAAAAAGATGGAGGAGGACAAGGCCAAGTTCGAGAACCTCTGCAAGCTCATGAAGGAGATCCTTGACAAGAAAGTGGAGAAGGTCTGTGATCCTGAAATTTTTTTTTTCCCCTTCAGCTAAAATTTCCTTTCATATTTTAGGGTACAGGCTCTTAAAGTTCATAACTGCAATTGACTGTTTTGTTTGATGACAGGTGCCCTAATTCGTCCCAACTTGTATTGTGGTGAGTTCCTGCAGACTTGAGGTGGCACTTTAGGTCATCTCTGTTATCAGGCGTACCCCCGAATGATTTGCAGTTTGTCCCAAATGTGTTTTGACTAGTTATGGGTTTCAGGTGATAACATAGAGATGCTGAAAGCCCAGAACCTTCTGAAAACCTAACTCATGAATGTGATTTTTGATTCTGGTTTAACATGCCTGGATTTCAGTTTGCATACTTGGTTTTGTAGAATGTGACTTTTCAATTTCTGACGCTAGTGGAAGTTTAACCAATTGGTTTAAATATGTATTGGCCAGAATTGTTTGTTTGTTTTAACATGAAATTGGTTTACACAGACTGAATATTTCAAGTTATTGTAGAACAAAAGATTGCTCTGGACAAGCTGGTGTGTTATTTCTAACATGACTGTTCTGCATGCGTTCATTAACTCGAATTCACCCTCATGAATTTTTTTAAAGTAGGCCAGCCTGCTGTTCAAACACTACGCATGTCGTCCCCGCACCCCCATCTCCCTCTTAACATTCACTGTTTGGCTGTCTCATCCAGGTGACAGTGTCCAACAGACTGGTGTCTTCACCCTGCTGCATTGTGACAAGTACTTACGGTTGGACAGCCAACATGGAGAGGATCATGAAGGCCCAGGCACTCAGGGACAACTCCACCATGGGCTACATGATGGCCAAGAAGCACCTGGAGATCAACCCTGACCACCCCATCGTGGAGACTCTACGGCAGAAGGCTGACGCTGACAAGAACGACAAGGCTGTGAAGGACCTCGTCATCCTGCTGTTCGAAACCGCCCTGTTGTCCTCAGGCTTCTCCCTGGACGACCCACAGACTCACTCCAACCGCATCTACAGAATGATCAAACTCGGACTGGGTAAGTGCACACAGAAGATAAACATTGGTAGTTATCACACTGGTTATTTGAATTGATCTCTAACAAATAACATAATCCTTTGTATCTCTAGGTATCGACGATGACGATGTTCCCACAGAGGACACCACTTCTACATCCGTCCCAGATGAGATTCCTCCCCTAGAAGGCGATGGTGACGATGATGCTTCACGCATGGAAGAAGTTGATTAAACCAACCCCCCCCCCCTCTCACAGATTTCTAACACTTAGTCTCACTTTCCAATTGTTCATCCTTAAAACTGCAGTAACTGCAAAACAAATAGTCATTCATGTTGTGTGGTGGACCAGTGTTGCTCGTGTCTAGAGCGTTACTCTGCAAGACCTTTTTAAGAAAAGCAGTTTTGGTTTTTGCTGTATAAGTTCATGGTGACAGCACATTTGTTTTAACAAAGTATCCTGTTGCACTGAGTGTTAAATGTTGGCGTGGTAAATGTGTGAACATGGGAATGGCACATTCCATTATCGGGTTTGGGGAGGTTCTGCTCATGTGCAACACTGCACGCTGCATGGAGAGAGGACTGTATGATTCCTTTGCCTGAGTCCAGGCTTGTCTGTATTCCAAGTCTTGTTTTGCAAAAAATTAAAGATGTAATACCTTATTTGACTTTTTGTTGTCGTATGTCTTAAACAGAGGGAGACTTAAGTTAAAATCCATAAACATATTTTGTGAGACCAAAAAAAGGAACCAGTTATTTTTACTCCAGCCTCAAAAGTCTGTTCCTCCCAGTGGCCACTAGGTGGAGACATGCTACATACAGTTTCAAGTAGTATTGAAGTCACTTTCTTAGGTGAGATCATGGCAGAAGTATCACAGGTATCACCCACACAGACATTTAAGATTCCAAAGAAAACTCCTGCAGTGGCAAAACAAATTGTCAGATGTTAATGGAGCTTCTTTCATTACTGTAAACAAAGAACTTTTTCTCCTGTCTGAGGGTGTTCAACTGAAATCAGCCACATGAAAGTTTCACTTACTGAAACACAACACAACTTTCTTTAGAAGTTGACATTTTACTGAAGCGTAACCCTTACTATATCCTAATAGCCAAAAAAAGTCAATCTTAATCCTCACCATAAAAAGCCTATTCAGAAATCCATTCTATACAAAGAATTAGAATCATGCCTGTACCGGAGATTACAAAGATTTAAAAGTCATTAAAATATTTTCCTGGTCACCTCTGTTGGTGACTGATTTTGTTTCTATAAGACTTTGTGTTTTGTTCACAAGATGATTGTAAATGGAACCAGATCTGCCTGAGCTAAAAATAACAAATGCTGTAGAAGTGGTCTTATGGATTCTAGTATGAATCTATAGGCACTTCATTTAGATTAGAAATGTATTGTTATAGTATTTTTTTATAGGTTTTAAGAAAACTTTTGTGTGTGGTTACAAATATACTATCAAAGGTTTTAGAATGCCTCCATTTTTACAGCTGTTATTTAAATTCACATAATTCAACAACTCCGTCTCTCTGAAATTAAATCACAGAACAAATAAACAATTGGAGATTTTAAATCCAAGGAATCTTGGAATCATCTTCTTGTACTAAATTTAATCTAAATTTTAGACCCATTCAGTAGCCAAACACACTCGTGATGTTCTCTCTACAGTGGAAATGAAACTGTTCAGAAAGTTTGGCCCAGCACTGCTCCAGAAGATCAGTGGGGTTTGAAGCCATTGTTTGCTTCTTTGTTTCTAATGCTTTGGGTCATTATCTTGCTGTAGGATGAACCCCTGACCAACCAGTGTGTCTTGCTTTGTTATTTGCCTTTTCCTCACCATTCTGATGGCCATATGCAGTACTGCTTCCTGCAGTATAGTATTGTCCTAATAATAGATCAGAAGGTGTAGTAACACAGTTTGTTCCAGCACTGCCTTTGTACAGACAGAGGGTTTGTAAGTCATCAGCAAAAGTCAAGGCACCTGTAGGAAGTGCTTTAACTTGTACAACTTCCATTGGTGCAGAAAATCTATAGGTCAAGTAATTTAACAATCTCTGAAAGAGATCTGTTTTCTGTGAAATTTACATGATTTTACTTTTCTAAACTTTACTTTTACCTCACTGTTTACCTTTGTACTATTTAGGGTTATTCACTGGATTTGAACTGCTTAAATTTCAATAAAAAAACAAAAAAAAATGGAGGTGTTGTAAAACGTTTAACCAATGTAACTGTTACCAGCAATAAGTCACGTGGTACAGTAGAGAAAGCAGAGTAGTAAGGAACAGGGCATTTAGAAAAGGAAACATGCACATGACTCCTTCCCGCTAATTCGTCAATCAAATAAGCAAGCGGACAGAATGATGTTATAAAATGCAGGCACGGTCTGAACGCACGGGTTTCTTGAAAGTGTGAGGCATCATCAGCTGAACACTTTGGGGGAAATGTAAAGCTTGTAGTTTTCCTGGAAGTCATGTGTTTTGTTTAAATTTTGAGGAGGCGGCAGCAGCTTTTCTGCACTCGTCAGTAAAACAGTGAAGTGTGGGTGTCTGTCCCTCCTGAGCACACACTCGCACACACACTCGCTCCAGTCAGACTGATAGCGGGGGAACTTCAGCTGTGTCATTCAGAAACATGCTAAAGACTACAGGGTTTTTGTGCCACCTCTGACAGCTTAACTTGACCACCTCCTTACGTTTGCTGTATTTAATAATCCTTGGAGAGGAAAGTTTAACACATAGTGCCCATGACCAAGTACCAACTTCATAATGGAAATAAATGTGGAAATATTGCATTTCGAAGTGAGTTTACACTAAAATTCCATACATGTTATTCTACTATAGGTCTCTGGCCATAGTCTCTCTTTTTGTAAAACTGGCACATAAACCTGTCTTCTGCTTGACATCAATAGTCAAAGCCTTGTGACAGAAAGAAAGATATAAGAACGTGGGCACTCAAACATTACGCCTTCTGTGTGACTGCTGAACAGACCCGTGGACGGTAATCTGCTGTTATGACAACTTCCACTCTTCTCTGAAATCTGTCCACAAGAGTTTGCAACCTCGCTGCAGGGATTTGCTCCTACTCAGCCACAAGTGCACAACTGAGATCAGACACTGATGTCAGGTGATAAGGTCTGGGCTGCTGTGCAGACGATTTTAGTACTGCCACAGAAACCAGGAAAACCAATTCTTAATGGACCTCACACTCAGTACATGGACACTGGGAAGGACACTACTGTGTGTAATATCATTGTATTGTGTACAGGAGCATCCACATACTTTTGGCCCTATAGTGTGAGCTTAATTGGTGCCAAGTCTACAAAAAAATATCTCAACAACTTCTGGATGGATTGCCATGGCATTCGTGGCACCCAGAGGATGAATCCTAAAGGTGATGCTTGTGATCCCCTGACTTTTTCCTCCAGCACCACCATGAGGTTCACATTTGTGATTTTAAGAGAAATGTCTCAACAAATGTGAGATGGACTGCCAAGAAATCTGGTACATACACATTAGCATGATGAGATTAGCATTTAGCTCAAAGCACCAGGATGTCCAAGTACAGTCTCACAGAGCTGCTAGCATGGCTGTGGACTCATAAGCTGGTTTGTTGACTTATGTTTCCAAGGTCAAGAATGAACTTCGAAGCTCAACTATTAACTATTAGCATGGACAGGAAGTCTTCAACATGCTCAGAAGAATCATGGCAAGTCGTGTCATGGAAATCTCCATATCAACTAGTCACATCTTCTGATGATGATCATGTGATATGATCGAAAGCGCCACAACAGCTTTCTGCGTGGACCTTGTGTTTCCAAAGACAACAACGACATTTCAGTCTCAGTCACTGTATATGTTGTATACAGGGTTGTCCACATACTTTCAGCTACATAGTGTAAGTTTAATTGGTGTACAAAAATTTTGTTTTGAACTTGATTTTGATGGAGACAGACTGTAGTCTGAAACAGAAAATCAAGATCTTAAACATGCAGAAGACTGTACCTTTAAGATGGACTGATGAAATCTTGATGTTGTGCAGGATGCTGATCTCTAGGTTACGGCTACACAAAGGTCACATATCACAACAAGTGTCTGAACACTGATGGTGTATCATCATCTAAAACCAAATCAATGTAGGTGTAACAGACTGTTGTGCAATTTCTTTCTATCGATTTCAGAGAAAATTGAAATCTGAGACATGTTTTCCACTTTTCTTCCCTGAAGTGATGAGTTTGGTCAAAGGCTGTAGAGAAGATGATTCTTTTTAAGAACACAAGGTCTACACTGAAAAAAAAATTAAATGCAAATTAGGCAACTAGGAATACTACTGACAGGTGACTTAAAAGGACTGAGTCTGTAGCAGTGTCAGTCTGGTTTCAGCTGGTGGAAATTTCTTCATGAAGTTCAAGAGTTATCACAGGTTTCCCTCGTGAAGTTGAAAGGGGCATCTGATCTGACATGCCCTTTTATTTTTTTAACAAAGGACTTCCTGTGGAAACAATTGTCTCCCTTGTGTAAATCTACTTTCAACCCACAAATGCTGAGTGCATCAACTGGGAGGGGAGGGGGGGGGGGGGGGGGGGGGGTTCCTGGTGATATAGTGGGCTGTGGTGTGTGACAAAGTCACCACTCCAAATGTGTCTTGTGACCTTTGTATCTCTTCTTTCTTTATTGTGTGTCTGCTTCCAGTTCTTGCTGTCAGTGTAGACATGCTGAGACATCAGCTTAAAATATGTTAACTGGTAGACTGCACGTCCTACTTAGAAAGAGTTCTTGTTCAGTCACACAGACTTGAACGTTTTCTTTGATTGGATCCAGATGATTCTGGACCAACTTGACAACATTTGTTTGTATGGTTGTCTCTGTGTGTCCCTGCATATGAACCTTAGTTTATTAGTGCCCCAGCAATGATAACAGACCACCACAGATAAGGGCGGTTTTTCAATCATTGAATAACAAGATCTGCAGATAACAAGATAAAAAAAGTTGTAGCTTGGCATGGCATTATACACCTGCAACCACAACATCCTGCAGGCATGTGTGCAAAGCTGTACTGTGTGTAATTTAGTTTCAATGACATCTAGAATGGTAAATGCCAGAAAAAAACATAACTACTACTCATGATCTGAGACAGTTTTGTTGCACACATCAGGCACAATGATACCACTTGGTGAATGCTAGAGACAGTAACAGGATTAACACCCACACAGAGTAGGAAGGAAGCAAGATATACAGATAAAAGGCCCTACATGAGAGAAATAAAAACCTCTATAGTGAAGCATAAAATACAGCAACCTACGAAAACGATAACCTTTATGACGAGGTGTAAGAGAGTGGAGAGTCACACGTGGTCTGTCTCACTGTGTTTATGTTCCACATGTACAGTAAAGGGGTGCGTGGTGGTGGACTAGAAGCTAGAAAGGTTGTCTTGTGGTCACGATGCTGCTTGTTCCAATCCCGAGAAGCAATCTAAAGGTTTGACATTTTGGGAAACACATTAATTCGGTTTCTTTCCAAGAGTTTGATACTACTCCCATATCTGTACAGTAAAAAAGCTTCCTCTTAGCACAAAGCCTGGAAATAGGGTGAAACGGCTCACCTGGTTTTGTCCAAAGTGTAACAACCCATTATCTCCTTTGTTTGATTGTAAAAACAAACATATGTCATTCTTTGACAGGGGTTTTTGTGTGAGACTCTTTCTTGGTCGGGACCAGTTGCTGCACAACCAGCAGAGACTGGAAGACCAGAAATTACAGGTTCTGGCCAAGAAGTAGTCCGGTCTTTTTAGTTTAATCTGTCCAAATGTGTAAAGTGGAAAAATGTCCTGTTTTAGGAAATTAGGGGGATATCTGCAGGACTAATTGTTGTTCTCACACTTTAGTTTTGTACAATTTAAACAAACAAATTATAATAGAGGTGTTGGTAGGCACATTTTGTTATCTTTGGAGAGAAACCCATTTCCAGTCTATGTGGTAAGTTGGCTAGCAGTAGCGTCATATTTAGAATACAGACATTACAGTGGTATTAATCTTCTCGTATACCTTCGGGAAAGAAAGCGAACAGGCATATTTCCAAGAATGTCAAACTCCAGTTCGTGCCGGGCATTGCCAAAACAGTCAAATGTTCGTGCTGGCTAATAAAAGTTCAAATAAAAACACTCAGCCTGTGTCATCCAGTCAGAGCGAGAGCCCAGAGTGACTGGTCTGGCTGGAAGCTGAGAGTGAAGGTCTACACGTCTATGGCCTCTTTTAATGCCCCCCCGACCGTCACCTTTCTTGTTTGTAATGTCATTTGCAATATTGAGAAGAGGACTGGAGATGCTAACATTATGGCGCGCTGCTCCAAACCAGATGGGGTGTAGGACGTTTTGAAATGAGAGTTGCGGGGAAATTCCCCCATTGAGCAGCTGTGAGATTGATAAACCAGGGAGAAATGTTTTCTCTCATTTCAGTCAAACCCAGTCTTCAGTTTGATGTTCAGTGAATAATAGTGGTCTGGTTTATGAATCAGTGCAGAGCGGCAACAGTAGCTCGGGTGTTTCGAAAATAAAGTATCCTGTCTTCTCTTTGTGAGACTCGAGAGTGGAAGGAGTGCAGATACATGACCGAAAGAAAAAATCTACAGTCAGGGCAGAGACATGCTCCTCAACTCACAGCATAACTACAGGTGAACAAAGAAAGAACAGCATCGTGCTGTTGTAAGATCAATGCTCGCGCTCACTTTTTTTGACAGCTTATCAACTTTAAAACTTACTTGCAGATAACACCCAGCTCTATTTAGCTGTTGATCCTGTTAACCTGAGCTCCTTTATCCCCTTAAATAATTTATGAACAACCCAAAACGTTCTCCACTTGAGAACAAGCCACATATAAGGGACACAACAAGAACAAGAGTCCATTATTAAACAAATATTGCCAAGGTCAGACATGCAGTTGTGTTGTTCTCAGGCCTCTCAAAAGAAGTCAGCAAATTAAATACAGGTCATGCAGAGCACAGACAAAACAGAAGAGTTCCCATCACTCCTAAGCCAAAGTCTCTGAAGTGGCATCCAGTTTGTGTACTTGTCAATAAAAAGATATTTATAATTGTTCAAACTATTTGGCTCATATCTGGTAGAGTCTGCTAGATCTGGTAGAGTAACTACAGCCACTGACTCTGCTGCTCGGCGAACCAAAACCAAACACCTGCGATGAAGCTGCCGTGTGTAGTGTTGGATCCAAAACTGTGGCAAAAAATTACAGCTGTTATATGGTTTGGTTCCAAATGGTTTTAGTTTGTTTTAAGCCATTCTTCTTTATGTAAAAGCACCCCCAGCTGCAGTCTGTGTACAAATAATCATTAAGAATTATTAACCTGCAAAACAGCACTGACCACACAGCAATTCCTTTGGCACAATGGTAAACAGTAAAATCAAACCGCTGCACTTCAAAGCTTCAAGTTAATTTAATATGTTTTATTAATAATCCAGTTACCAGAGGAAATAGTCAAATGATAAAAACAAGGTACCTATAACATTGCATTTCCCTTGTATTGACGGCGATGCGCATCATCAGCATCCATTCAGTATTCCTCCAAACATTCACATGGAACGGTGAAACACATGATGCAGTCCTTTTACAAAAGTACACAACAGACAAGCGGGTTGTAAATAAACAATGACTTAGAGATATATTTACATTATTTTTAGCCCAATTTTAAAACATTAAGTAAAATCTGTGTTGTGAAGACAACAAAAAGGTATCTTATAAAATAATGCAGCAGCATCTTGTTCAGTGATGTCGAGGCAAAATTATACAATTTGTAAGTAGTGTGTGCTCCTTATTACACAAACCGTTGTTTACCACCCCCATTACAGATGGTAGCATCTGGAACATGTTAATATATCTTAAATCAAACTAATGTATGCACCTTGTGTTCAGGTTATGTTTACAGTTTAACAAGATAAAATCCCACATGAAGACATAAAGGCCCCTGCTCTCCAACATGGAGGACTGTGAGATAAGCATCTGGCTATTGTGACTGAAAGATAACCTAAGATAGAAAAAGCTGACTGTTTTGTTCAAATATTTCGGATACAGCTAAATAAGGGGCCTTGTCACAAAATCTTGAAAATTAATGCTTAGCCATACAGCTCACATACCTTATCTGGGATCACCGTAACCTTAAACTGGCTGCGCAAGCCAGATATTGCAGTTTAAGAAAAATTATTCTACTGTTAGACTGTGAAAGAGCTGAGGAGGCAGTTTGAAGTTCGGGACTCGTGTATTAGACAATCTTACAGGCACTCAAATCACATGGACCCCTTGGGGGCATCTTGGTGTAAGAGTCAAAACTGCAGAATCCCTTTCTGTACCATTGCTAACAAAAATAAAAACCAATGGAAAAGAACAGTTAAAAAAAAAAAACGGATACAGATACACACAAATAGACAAAAAGCACCACAGAAAACGTGGTCTCAGTTCCCAGTTTGGTGCGACTTTGGAGTGCTACACCTTCTGTGCAATCGGCTGCGCTGGCCGTCGCCCTGACTTCATGCGGCTACGCGCATACACCCGTAGGAAAAGTGCCAGGAAAACTACGGCAACGCCAAATCCACCGACTATGGTGACAGCGTGACCATAAAGGAAACAAGAGAGGAGAATGGCGATGGCCTGCCTCAGGGTCATAATGATGGTGAAGACCGCAGCACCAAACTGATTGATGGTGAAGAAGATGAAGAGCTGGCCACATGCTGAGCACACGGACAGCAACACAGCATGAAAGGCAAACTCGGAGTGACGCGTCATGAAGGCCAGAGAGTCGAAGAAGGCACCCTGCTCAAGCAGCGAGCCGACGGTGAAGAGGCAGGAGAACAGGTTGACTCCAAACATCATCTGCACTGACGACATCTTGTACTTGAACAGGTTGTCCTGCCAGTTGGAGGTGAAGCTGTCGAAGACAATGTAGCCAATGAGGATGATGATCCCACTGAAGGTGGTGACAGTGGACGGGTGCTTGCTGGTCGTGCTGGACAGCAAGAACATGCTGACACCCACTGAGATCAGCACAGCGGTGAAGTACTCCCAATATTCGTAGCTCTTACGGGAGACGATCTTACCCATGAGCATGACAGGAATGACTTTGGAGGCCTTGGCCAGGACTTGAGTGGGGAAGCTGATGTACTTGAGGGCCTCATACTGACACCAACTGCTCAGGATGTTGGAGAGCGAGGCAAAGGAGTACTTGTACATGGGTGCTCCATGGCGAGGCTGCTTGAACAGGATGCACCAGAGGCCCGACACGGTCAGAGCCAGGATACGGTTCATGAAGACCAAGAACTGGGAGTCCTTGAATTTCTCTCCTTCCTGGTCTGGAGTCGTGGCTCCATAGGAACGAGTCATTACCCTCTCCTGCAGGACCCCCCATGTCAGATACGATGCCTAAGAATAAGAATACCGACTTAAGCTTTTCCGGGATACAGCTCATGTTATACATTTTCTTGCAGTAACCTGTTAAAATTTTGAGCACTAGGGTTCATTCTTGACCTTTGAGTTTAGATTTTGTCACATATACTGATAACAAATGTTGACTATGGATTTTGGCCCCCATTTCTTACAGTATAGTCACATTAGGTTGGGTATTTTTTTTTACTTGGAGTCATGTTTCTGGCCACCTGCCAAATATAAGTACAAATTTTACTCTCCTTTTATCTTGGTTTTTGGTCTCCACCAACTCCTGAGGTAAATATCTGGCTCTTTAGCTGCTACAGGCTCCACTATATTCATGAGCAGACACTAATCTATCTGTCTGCAGGTACAGTAGGTTAGGTAGAGCAGAGGGGAATTGCAGAGTCAGGTGATAATTCTCTGTGGGTTTGTTACTACTAGCGACGCCTTTCACATGACACATAATTGTTTGGTCTATTGTTAATATAAAAACACTGATTAATGCAGCTTTAAGACAGACCTATCCTATAACGTAGAGCTTGATTTCATAGATGGTGAAGTTCTCTTAACCAGCGCTTCCCTTTATACAAACATCACTGAGGCATCTTTTAAAATAGCCAGTGAGCTGAGAGCAGACCAAACTGATATAATCCCATTTGAACAAAACAAACATACAACAATCCACCCAACAGCTGCACAAACAGCATAAAGAACATAACAGGGTGGTATCATAGGGAATAGGCCACGTGTAGCTATATGTGTTCAATGACTGTATTTTTTGGGGGAGGATCCTCACCTGAAGTCCAGCAGCACAAAAGATTAATTTGATGGCCTGTCTGACTGACGAGCCTGACTCTCCCTCGTTCCTGGATGCAACCGACACGTCATCCAACAGACTTGTTTTGGCCTCACTGCCAAACACGCAGGTTCTTATGACAGGGTAGCAAATCCCACTACCTGAAAGCAAGGGAAACATAAAAAATATATATAAATGAACTTGCATCCAATTTAATACATCCAAATGAAATGTCTGCATTTGTTTTCATGAGTCCAAACCTGTTTCTAAGTAATTGGTGCGCTTGAAGTAGCTAATGAGGAGGTAGCCAGGGATGATGATGGTGGAGTATCCCAGCATGTTGACGAGGAAACGGAAGAGCCACACATCGTGCCAGCCTTCCAGCAGTGACGACTCTTCTGCAGCCACAGTGGAAGGGAAGAGAAGCAACACAAGTGCGGGCCAAACCCTAAGGGAGAAAATCATACGGTGTATCAGAAAAAAAAATCATTTTAAATCATAAACTAATATACATTTGACAAGCAAGGTATCTGTGTGTCTGCTTGAGTGAAAGTACTGTTTCTTTCCTCACTCCGACAGATGAATGTTGTGTTATCATGGTTCTCCCCTGGGCAGACATTTTGCAACGAGATGAACAACATTGGTGACACTAGAAATTTAGTACCGGCTTTGTAAAGTTGGGGTATGGGATTTAAAAAAAACAAAGGTATGGAATCATCTAAAACAAGTATAACCTGTTAAAATAGCTATGAAGATATGAAGTGATCTTCCTCAACAACCCCCACAAACAGCTTAAGTAACACTGGTGACTCAAGCGCACCTGCAGTGAAACCCTAGCTCCCAGTGAAAAAAGGTGTTCTCCTTGCCGTCGTGGCAATGAGTGTGTATCCCATTCGGAGCGAGGCCGGGCCTCCTCCCAGGGGAAGCCTGACTCACACAGAGCCTCTTTGTGTGGGATTCTGCTGTAGCCTGGCTAGCCAGTAGCCCACTGCAGCAAGACCTGGGCCCTGAACAAGCAGCTTATTACATGGAGGAATGCACTGCACTGGCTGGGCAGCCAACAAACAGGCTGCTACACCACAGGCACACACAAAAAAAGCACTGCCATGATTTACCTGAGGAGAGAATCAGTGCTCTTGCCTTGTATGAATATGTGACAACGGATAACATGGACTGAAACAAACAAACAACACAGCTTTCCCTTGATAAAAAGGGCAATAACATTAGCCAGCCCTCCATAACAACTGTGTAACTGTTACTGCCTTGCTGGGAAAATACAAATGCTGTGACCCCATCACATCCCTATCACTGGGGTAGGAATTTCACCCATACTGCCAATACATTTCTTTTTTTCACCATACTTTATGACATACTGTACATTTACATCATTGCGCTATGAATTATGTGACGCTCCGTGTATGTAGTATTTGAATATTACATTACATTAAATGTGATGTTTTAATCGACAGCTATCACACCTGTGAACCAGGGGACATCATTTATGGCAACACCTACCAAGACAAAGTAAGTACTAATGTGTGAAAAGAGGAAAATTAAAATACACAAACTCTTTCACTAGCACTGGGTCGACAGACGCCGGCTCCTGAGGTGCAGTTTTACTTTAGCCAGCAGGTTGTTTTCACACTTCAGCAACACGCCGACGGTCACTTTAACCACGCATAACGGTGCAAACGTTATCTACAATCGCATCGGTCGACAGCCAAGCTGAGCTCGTCCACACCTAAAACTCATCTCTAGCGTGATATAATGTCCAGTTAGCTCCTCCGGGTGTCTAGCGTTACCTCCATGAAAAAGATGGCATTTTCCCCCACACTCTGTGGCCCGACACCTGGCGCAGCTCACACGCCGACAGACTCAAACGTCTCCGCTGGAACTCAGCATGAAGCCGCGCACACCCGGCAGGTAACGATATTTTAATAACCAGGGGCTGTCTTCTTTCGGGCTAGCCGCCTTTAGCACTGATGTCTTCAACTTATCCTCAATAGCCGATGTGTTCACTTGAGCAGGAAAGGCCCCCCTCCACTTTACTCAACGCCAAACCATGCAGGGGACAGTGACCTCCCGGCGGCTCTGCTCCCTGTCGGTGTGGAGGAGGAACTGCAACGCTCGTACGCAACGTTCACTTAGTTCGTTTACTGAGATGCTGTACTTGTAACTTTGAGGTAACCTATTTGTATTTCACCTCTTTGTGTCAGTTCTGTGCTGTTTCTGTTTATATGTGCTTTTTATTTTTTTTATTTGACAGCTATAGTATAGTTACAAAATTCGATTTGTCCGTGCAGCCATGCAGCACATCAACTCTTATAAAACACGGTGCATTACCAGTAGTTGAGTACGTGTTCAGGTTCTTTACTCAAGTCCAAGAAGCAACACTATAGTTTAAAAATATCGCACTGCATGTAAAGGTTTTGCATAACTGATGCAACAGTTATGCTCATTATGCAGAGAGAATTGCATCTGTTAGCATTACATTAAACACTGGTTTATCATCGCCGATGTGTAAGCAACAGTAAGCCTCACATCACTGTATTAATCATGTGTTATGAAAACAGTACCTGGCTCATACAGAGAAGCAAAATACTGGATTGCATACGTAATGGTAACTGAAACTGGCTTATCTCTATTTTAAATTAAGGTTTGCACACTATAACTCTGTAAGGAGCTTTTTTTTTTTTTTTGCCAATGGAAAAAACTGCGAGACTAATACTAGTAATAGAATTGTCAGGGTTTCCCAGCCCATATGCTCAATGGGGAAGTAGGTATAGTTTCACAACTCTCTGTTCTAGCAGTTGACCACAGAAGTTGTCTGTTTTTTAGCTGTCACCACAGTAAGTGCAATCGTCAAACTCTTTAAGTGCCTCCGCTGTTTACCTGAAAGCAATTTTTGTGATTACTAGCAGGACCTACAAGGCTAATATCCCTATATGAATGTGAAATGAGGACCTTTTGCCAGCTTATTGTTCAACCTGTCTGGCTGTGGGTAAGTGCTTATTAAAGAAAGGCAGCTGAGTGGAATTTCCAGCCGTTCCACAGTCATTGTATTGCGGGAGCCATCAGGAGGAAGCCACTTACAGGAAAATAAAAGACATCCCTAACAAAAAGCAGCTGACAGGAAGCAAAGAAAAGCACAGGGTTGTTTTCATGAAACAGCTTTGTCATGTCTGCTCATTATAGTTAATCATTATAGTCCAGTAACCATAATATTCATATTGCTTCTACCTATGTATGCATTTCTGAAACCACAGTCATTTAGGAAGCTATTTGATAAATCTGGAGCTACCAGTGCAGAACAGATAGCAGATAATGTTCATTATCTTGAGTTTGGGTTTATACAGATTACATAAATATCACTGGTGCCCATAAACACAAATTAACCCCCCCCCCCCCCCCCCCCCCACACACACACAAAACAAAATCAAGAAAAGAGCACAGTATGCAGTGACTTTTTTTTTTTTTCATTTTATTACAAAATACATTAACTGCTTATATTAATGAGACAGGCCACTATAATTACACATCAAAGAACAGATTTCTGCAGGTGAAGGTTACAATGAGATAAATAGAGAAACCTGTTTCAAGACATGAAGCAGCAAATCTAAAAGATCAAAAAGATGAAGCTGCATTTTGTGTTTTATATTACATTTCTATATTGGTTTTCAGTTTTCTAAGAAAAAGCAGGGATTGTCATAAGATTCTTGTCTTTGGATTGCAGGTCTCTCTGGGTCACACAGTTTGCTTTACATTTTCCATTTAGTAAAGGAATTTTTTTTCCCCCTGCCTCTGATGGCATTCCTCAAAAAGCCTATTTGTGGCTACAATGAAAGGTCACGTTTGTCTGAAAAAAAAAAAACGGACACAGAAAATCGTACTTCCATTAAAATACAAAGGTTTTCATAGCACTGATTTTTGCATGTTCCTTTTCTAAACCATTTAAACTAGGTCAATAGGATGAAGAGGTAGAATTTTTAATGGACATTGAACATGCTGATAAAAAGTTTGACCCTCATGGTGAAGTGGCTTTTATAGCTCAGTAAAACACCTCTAGAGGCACCTAAAAAGAAGCTAAACAATTGAGTCAATGACTCAGAAATATTGAATTTTGTTTTTTTTTTTTTTAAATCAGTGTTCAATTAAGCAGAATCACTCTTTGTCAAAGGGAAGTAAGATTTATATGTTGCGCATATTCGTCTACACAATAGATAAATCAGAGTGTACTACAAATAGAAACACTATTTAATCAAAACGTCAGCGCTTAAAACTTTTTAAAAATCAACTCCAGCTGCAGTGAAGCTCCAGACAATTTCAGGACTGTGGTTCAGCCTATGACTCAGCTCAAAACTTCACACCAACCACTGACCTCCCAGAGATCTGGATGTCATCAAAAGGAAATAGAGCAAGAATCTGAAAGACAAAGAATCCATAAATCTTTAAAAATCTTTAAAAATAAAAGTGAAATAACTTCCTGAAACTGTTTCTATTTTAGCAAATATTACTCAAACAATACAAAATAGAGAATTAGCTGGGGACTATTTTCGGCCGCAGATTAATACACAATTGATGCTCCGGTGAGTATTTACTGCAGCAGAACAGCATATTTTAGACTGACTCAAAATAAACCACAGTGCCCATGTTCATCTTAAGGAAGGATCATATCACCCGTGTAATGCTGTGGTTCACTGATGAGTTTTTAATAGTGTTTGGAGATTTATAGCAAAGAGAGAGACTGACCAGGCCATACTTTATTATCGGTTTACTTTTTTCATAGGCTTTACTCACAGTAAAAAAAAAAAAAAAAACAGAATTTGTGGCAGCATTATCCTTTAAAATATGCACGGCGCTCCATCTCAACACATCACTGGAAACAATAATAATAATAACTTACATCATCATTGCCGTCAGCCAGATCCAGCGCCGTCTCGTCCTCCATATTTCGCAACATTGTGTCAGCGCCAGACTGGCAGAGGAGATTGGCGATGGTGGCGTCCTGCCTCCCCACCGCAAGATGCAGGGGCGTGCAGCCGTTAAACATGGTAGCATCCACTTTGGCTCCCCTGCTGAGCAGCAGCTTCACTGATGTGATGTCGTGCAGTTCAACGGCGAGGTGAAGAGCTGTTTTCCCGCTGGTACCTTCCTGCGAGGGGTGTAGATGGAAGAAGACAATGTGAAATACTCCAAAGAAAGCCAGAGCTACACACATGGGACAACAACATAAAGTAGGCCATTTTTAATGATTTTGTTAGTTTAAACACAGTGACCTGTATAATAATAGTAATGATCATAATAATAATAACAATAATTCAATACACCAGATGTGAGGCGGAGTGGTAAGTGAGGCTGGTGAGTTAGACTGAGAGGAATGTCGGGGGTAGTTTTGGGACTGACTGCCATGTTCCCTTCCTTCAATAGCAAGCTAAGAGTGGCTGGCCAGCCCAGCCTAATCATATCTCAAATCTAATTATGTCTCCAAGAATCCTGCAGGAAGCTCTGAGCTCTGCTTATATCACTATCCGCACTGCACAGGTGCAGCAGATTTATAGACTTGAACACAACATAAGTGAAACTGAGTAAACAGAGTTTGAAAGGGATAGGTGTGATTATAAATACTGGCAGGTTACTGGATGAAATGCAGTATACTGCAGAGTAATCCTACAGAGACTCATTAAAGTTACTTATAAACAAACAAAACTGTAATGTTTTATCATTTTCTCCTTCTTTCTTTTTCTTTCAGAGGTTTACTGGTTGAAATCAAGGACAAAACCAAATTACATAAGGCCAAAAAAAGGTCTATCTTCTAGTCTGAGGGTTCAAAGATTCAGTGTGGATTCACCCTTTAAGTAGAGCCTAAATATTGAAAATAGAATTCATATGTAAAATAAGGAGTGATTTGACAGACTAACCTGGATATTCAGGTCAGCTCCTTTTTTCACCAGGAGCTTCATAATCTGATGTTGCCTGTTCAGTACAGCCAAGTGAAGACAGGCAAGACCTGCAAGTACACATCTTTTTTGAAATGTGGAGCGTGGGCCTCATTTTAGCTCACTTTTAAATCATGTTTTCTTTTTTTCCAAAATGACAAACTGAGGCCAGAAGCAACATGGATCAACATGGTATCGCTTTTGCAAATTAACCACATCTGTGCTAATCCTACAAGTGTTTTTGTCATATCCATTGCTATTATTATTTTATAAGTTAGAAGGTTGAAGTCAAAATTAAATTGTTTCCTTGATGATTGAGCACAGTCAACCTAGTTAATTAGTTACTTTATAGAGTGCACTACATTAAGGACAAGTCTTGGCAGGAAAGCACCAAAAGGCCATGTTACATTTGGACACAGTGAAAAATCTGAGTTGCATAATCTGGGAAGTTCAATTTCAGCAGAGCCCACTGACAAATAATCACACAGATGATGCAGACACATAAATAAATAACAAAAATAACAAAATTGTTAGCTGATGATTTCCTCACCTCTCCAGTTCTGGGTCTCAAGGACAGGAGCCAGCTTGCTATGGGAAACATTTCTGGTCATCTCACTGGCGCACTCGTTTTGCCCGTGCTGGCAGGCCACATGGAGCGCTGTGTTCCCATCCTGATCCTGCAGCTCCAGGCTGGCCCCTTTCTCCACCAGGCTCTTCACCACATCTGTCAGGTTCAGATAGGTGGCCAGGTGCAAAGGACTCTGAGGGTCACAAAAGACACCGGAGGTGTAATGCAATCAAAACTTAGCAAAACTGATTTCCAGTTTCAGATTTCCTATTGCCAAACCATAACCAATGCATGCCAGATTTTTTTTTAAATTAACTACAGACCTGACAACATTTCAACATTTTATGACACATTTTACACACAAACAACTCATCACCAAAAACGGAATTATTCAATGATGAAAATAATTATTTGATGCAACCCTGATGAAGTATGTTTTGTGCACTTTTTGTCTTTCAACTGTGCCACTTCTATTCTCTGCATTTCTCAGGATGTCTTAGAGCATCCCCCAGAGCAACAGGCCTGTATCTGTTGCATTCAGCTGCTGGTTATACACATGAATAAACAAAAGTAAACAGAAAAAAATTCCAGCTGAGAAAGTGAGAGTTGCACCTTCTGTCCATAACAAACAAAGTCATGTGGTTGAACTGCATTCTGGTGCAAGAAAACTGCAAAAGTGCACCATCAGTGGCTGTTTTATTAATCGCTTTGCAAACATCTGAGGGGAGTTTTCTTTTAAAATCTAAAGGGGTGAACAAGAATTCTTCTTGGTAATGTCTCCAAGTACAAGGTCTCAGAATGACTGAAGAGGAAATTAGGCAACCCAAACGGACTCTGTAAGAGGTCAGGGATGAGTCAGTGCATGAATTGCTGAGTCTTAACTTCAGATGTTTCCTTATGACAGTTCTGTCAGTTGTGCTGTCCTCACTTTGGTTTGGTTTGTACACTAGCAAGAGCCTGGTCTGACATCTTGAATAACTGGAACAATTCCTCCACCCACATCCACACAAGGATACACTCCACAGCTCCCTGTGGTTCTATTTCTACAGGAGGTAGAGGAGGGGAGTTTCCATTCTAAGTCCCTTATGAGCTAACACTGGAACCACCCACAGTGACGTCCCAGAGAGAGGACGGACTGCAAATAAAGAGGAACAACAGTTCTCTGGAAGTACAGAGATAAAAATAATGCTACTGTTTCCACAATCAAGATACTGGCAATGAGGAAGTCTTTTTGGATTGAAAAATTCCCGTAGAGGCTGCAGCATGCTTGTGTAGTGGAAAGATTCTTGTTGCATTTACCTGGTATAAATTGTTTTGGATGTCCAGGATCTCTTTTGGGAACAACTTTATCAAGCTCTGAGTGATGAAATCGTCTTCATGGATGATTGCTAAGTGCAGGAATCTACAGGAGTGGCAAAAAATAAAAACATAAATAAACAAATGTCTCTGTTATACCTGCAAAAACTTGCAGGCCTACTTTACCTTATATTGAGCAATTGATCAAAAGCAGTAGAACTGAGTAGCATAGAAAAAAAACAGCATTTCAACAAGAGAGAAAATGTTACTTAACAATTTTCCTCAGTATTCATCTCAAGAGACTACCTCGAAATCTAACAGTGGGCTGAATGGCAAGATTGAGTGGCCGGGATACTGAGCAATGCAAAAAAAGTAAAATAAAACTTTAAAACAGATAGTACAGGAAGCTGTTTCACTAAAGGAGCATGTCAAAGCACACGTCAGCTGGCATATCTTTGTAGGCTTTAGAGTAAACACGTAAAGCAAATTACGAAACAAAACAAAAACACATTAACCTCAAACATGAGTGGGAAGTTGTAGCAATCAAATGTGTGCAAAAAGCAGGAAATGGAGCCGAGCATTAGAGCTTAATTTAGATTAACCTTGAACAACACATAGAGGGCCTCTTCAGTGAAAGGATTTTAATCGATTCAAGACAAAGTGGTGCTTAAATGTGTAAATTCATTTATGTCTTCAAATTCTCCAGCGTCCCCCTGCATATCAAAGGCTGAAGCTGATGTCTAGTCACAAAAACAGCATGAGGATGTTGCTGTAGTGAAGCACCCGCTGCAGTGTTAAATGTGCGTTACTGTGCTCTCTTCAGGTTCAGAAGTGCGCTCTTCTTCTTTCAGAATAAATGTCATTTGACCAGACCTTGGTCACCACAGTCTTATTCAGAGACAGACAGTGTGGGATCAAAAGTTTGAGCTACATTTCACTGCAGACCTTTCATTCAGATTTCTGCTTTGAAACAAGTCACTGACAATTTCAGAGAACCTGTTAAATGCTATACACATCAGTATCCTTTGGAAAGCAAAAACATTTTCTGTCTCACACGTATACCTGCAAAACAACAGTTCATTGAATTACCTCAGTGGCTTGTTAAATGTTAAATATGTTTATGTTATTTTCCATCAAATCTGAAAGGAAAATCATTCAATGGAGTGCTTAATCATTACCAAGAGAATACTAAATGAATAACAGCACAGTGCCTGATTGATTAAACGGGTGTATGCAATTACTGTGCAATTCTTTTTTTTAAAACTTGTCAATCAATATAACTTATGAGTTAAATATGTGAATGATATCTTCTTTGCAATTTTTCACACCCAGAATCACAAAAAATATATCACTAACGTAGGGACTTTACAACAATGACTGATTATGTAGGGATGGCGTGAGACAACCTACAACACGGTGCAACAGTGGTGTGCTCCCAGACGTTACCACCAAGATAAAGACGATTCTACAAATTCCTTGTAAGTTTTGCATGTAAACCACTACAGAAAGTCACCAATTCTGTGCAACTGGTTCAGAAACAACTTTCTGACATGGCAATGTATTTTGTGAAATTGAGGAACCGGTCACATAGTGCATGTGTGCTGAGTATTACTAAATATAACTGGAGCTGAAATAATGAATCAATTGGTGTCTTACCTCTTTTTTCAAGCAAAAACAACAGAATGTTGGCTGGTTCCAGCAGAGGATACTATGCTTTTTCTCCTGTTAAATCATAATTTATTGTATGTCTATGGTTTTTGGGCAAGAAAAATATAAAAGAAGAATATTAACTGAGAATGAGCACAATCAATTTCTGCTGCACTTAACTAAACCTGTGAACTAAGACATAAAAACATGTAGGCTAAGTACTTTATATATGCTATACCAATGTTTGGTATAAATGTATGCATAATGCATCACACAAACAATTGAATCATTTTTTTGTCCCACCCATAACTGTCAGCACTGACTGATTTAAATGCTTGCAAACTAACGGACCTGCTCCACCAGCTAATTAACTCTGTGAGCAAGCGCCTCAGTGTGAAAGGGACTTCCTGGTTTGAGTAAGACTTGAATGAATAAGAACTAAAAAAAAAATCCCACAGGGGAAAATTAATGTTTGCATGATTCTTTCTCAGTCTAAGCAGAACAGTGTGGTGTGTTTCAGGTGTTTTTTTTTTTTCCTCTCAGGTATCTATAGTTAGGGTGTGAGAATGAAACCATGTGTCTCCAACAATCAGCAAGCGGAAATGAAAAGAGGTCAGAGTCACAACAACACTGCAAGGCTGTGACTACATCAGTCGTTGGATTACACTAGTCCACAAGAGTCATTAACAAGCCTGCATCGATGCTAAAAGAGACTGATGACATGGCAACACTAGATGAGTGGGTCACAGAAGAAGTTCTGCATGGGCTGATAAAGCTGTGTGTGGAGGCTGATGTGTTTGGATTGTCTGCAAAAAGCTGCAGTTTCCTTGACTCAAAGTGAGAAATGAACAGAAGCAAAAAAGCAAAAAGCTTGCAGATAACCAACTGGCATTTTTAGACGTCTGGTTTGGTTTGAAAAAAAAAAAAAAAAAAAAGACCTACAGACAGCTTGTGAATTGCGGGATCCAACAATAAAAACACACGTACACACTATGCTATCCTGATCAACAAGTTTCTTGGATCAAAAGCAAGCCACACTGCTGCCTCACAGCATGTGCTTTGTCTGTGCTACATGGGGAAGTCCAGGCCTATCTGTTTCACTTCTGTTTTTCTGGCTGAGAGACGCCTCACAGGAGTCCATCTACATTCACATTCATGAGACGGCCAAAGTTCATTAAAAAAAAAAAAGAACTCTATGAAATCCCCTTTCAAAACCAGAATCATGGGAAAAACTGTGCCTCAAATTCAATGTGATTTACAACTCCATAAACTGCCCTTTATGAGCGTTTTACGTTTGTTGTCTTCAGTGGAAAAAGAGAATTTATTAGCTGCTTGAAGCTACAGTAGAGCTGAAAATATTAGTCGGTTAACTGACAAGTCGATCAACCAAAAAATTAATCTGCAACTGTTTTGATGATTGTCTCATCATTTAGGGCCATTTTCAAGCAAGAAATGCCAAATATCCTCTGAGTCAAGCTACTATAATGTTTCTAAAAAACGTTGCTTTTAACTTACTGTAAATGTCTTTCATATCTTTGGGTTTTGGACTGTTGGTCGGATCAAATTATACATTTTAAGGTGCGGCTTTGCATTAATGAAGGAAAGGAGCAGTAGATTAAACAGTGATTACAATGATCACTAGCTGCAGCCTTAAGCAACAGAGCTGCTGATGTTTAAGTAAACATCACCTGGGTGCCAACAGTGGTAATTACAGTTAATATAACTATGATCAGAGAGGGGTGTGTGTGTGTATATCACTCCCGTGGTAAATTGGAGGTTAAATTCAAATGCCCATTTTGCAACACCGCGGTCTACTTCATGAGAGACTCAGCAAATATTATTGGTGAAAAAAAACTGGTCAAAACTTTAAGAGAAGCAAAAGTTAATATGCACCATGGCACCATGTTTGCAGCCCCCCAGTGTGCAACACTGTGCCTGCCAGCAAAGAAGGCACAGTTTTCTAATAATAAGAAATATAGAAAGTAAACAAAAACCTACGTGTCTCCCTCTTCAGTAATAGTTGTGAGCGAGATCTCCTCCTGTTCAGAGAGTTCAGTGCTGTGTGTTTGCTCCTTCTGGGCGCTGGAAAGACTGCAGCTCTCCAACTCTGTCTGACTCTCCGCTGTGATGGACGTGGAGCAGTAGTCTGAGTCCAGGCGCTCGTCGACGGAGAACTTCTCCCGCGGCCCGCTGATGTCTGTGCTGGAGGACCCGCTGATGGGCTCCCGGGGCTCCTCCGACTTCAGTATGGAGCGGTACGAGTCAATGCCCGAGTCTGTGCGGTTCTCTCCTGCAAACTCCAGCGATTCATCTTTACAGCAGTCGTCGCTCGCCATGGTGGTGGTGGTGGTGGCCTGGCTGGGTTTCCCCCTCCCTCCTTCCCAGAGGACTTAAAGGCTACAAGCGGTTGTTGTCGCCGCTCGGTGCTCGGTGATGTGACCGGACTCCGAGGATCTCCTGCTGACACCTGAGAAAACCGCCGCTCCTTTGTGAACCCAGAGGAATGAGCCGCTGCGTTTCATTCCACTCACCGATAATACATTACCATTCAGCAACAGACCTCCAGTTTGTTTTTGTTTTTTGTTTGTTTTGTTTTTGGGTTTTTTTTTTCCAATCAACTATAGACTTTTAAAAAAAGTTTTAAAACATGTCACGGTCATCACAAACTTGGTGAAACTGGTTAAAAGCAAGCAAAAGCGAGGCGAAACGGCAGACCGTCGTCGAAATATCCGGTAACAGCGTGAGCTCCAGGCGGAGAGCATATGAGCAATGAAAGGCAGTAAGGGGAAGAGCTGACATGTGAAAGGCGAAGCTGTTTGTGTCACGCGGGGGAATCCCCAGTGCGCGTGAACGAGCACGAGCGCACGCACGCACACACACACACACACACACACACACACACACACACACACACGGACACTACACACAGCTGAGGAGTAAGAGTAAAAGCGGAAGTGAAACGTTTTCAAAATAAAGGTTGGATTAATATGAGATGGATTTTTTTTTTTTTTTACTTTTTTTTTTTAGGTGCAGCCCATTTTTGGCACTCAGTGATTTCCAGTAATTTCAGTACAGGATGAAAATCAACTAGCAGGGGCACTGACTGAAATCATAACCTCTGAACTTTTTCCTGAGAATCTGTGGGTGGGGGTGGTGGGGGCTTAGAGTCAAGCTTTAGGTCACATTGTACAATTCTACAACAGTAACTGCAGAATCAGAATTATTATAATTCCAAAAAGCGATCGATTTACACAGTTTCGGTGTTACTCTATTGCCTGTCTTTTGTTTTTGGTTTGAACTTCTCTGTTTTTCTGAGTTTGATCTTTACTGTAAATGGACAAATGTTCCTGGTTTCTAGGAAGCAGTTAGATCTGTCAGGAAACAAAAGTTATAGACAGCCGACTAAATAAATAAAACACTGAAAATCCAAATGATGAAATAATTTTAGAGGCCAAAGACTCATGGTCTCAGTATTTCTAAAATCCTAGCACCAGCCGTGCTTGAACTGTAATCCGCCACAGTGAACATCTTCAGCATTGTTTGTTAGAGTTATATTATTGTTATTATGCTGTGCAGATAAACTGCATAATAACAATATGTGCTTAAACTACACTATCATGCAACATTAATCTAACATTGGTAAATATGACTCAAGTCAGGACCAAACTGGTCAGCAAATATATTGAGAATACATGATTTGTAGTTAAAAAGCTGAAATCTAAAAAATGCACTGAAATGTTCCCTTAAGCTTCTGTCCAAGTTTTAAATTGAGAGCAAACCGCAAGTCTTTCAAATTGATAGCACACTTTCAGCAGACATGAGCTTTATTTTCACGGTCACCACAGGAAGTCTCATTCCTTATGGTAGCACACACTGGGAGCAGCTAGAAGCTGCAGACACATAATTATTCATGGGATTTTTGGTATTGTCTGAGAAGCTGCAAAACCTGAACTTGATTTACATATGTCTTGACTTACTTAATTCAGCACTGACACTGAATAATCATTAATACAGCAATGTGTGCTGTGGACTTATGTCAATCTGCACTTTGAAATACAATATTACAAAACACCTCTCCAGCTGTTTTGAATACTGGTGTGGCAGCACACTGAAACAGTAACGTAAGTTATCTTAGTCATTAAGGGGCACAATCCCCCCATTTGTCCAGTATTTTCTGTCTTGGGCTAAAGCCTGCATACAGGAAAATACAGGAAAAAACAATGCATGTAAAGCAGGGTTTAATGTGATCATTTTGAACTAACAAAAGTTCAAGAGAAACCCAGCGATCATTTCTTGTTTCCTTTTCTATTTTGGGAAAGGCTTGTTGTGGCTTGGCCTTTAGAGGGCTCACTTACACAGCTACTGTTCTCTGCTTTAGAGAGGGACAGACTCATCATAAAATACAGTCTACAAAACAATAGTGTTTGTCAGAGAGAAACCTTTACTGCTGCCAAGGTTTTTATGTGATGTGTACTGTTATATTTACTTATTCCACTTCATGCCAGCAGTCCAGTCCAATGTCCATACTGGGGACTATGATAAACAAAGGCTTGTGTGCCAGGATTATAAGGTAAATGGTTCTTGTGTAAACAGTGGTGCTTACACAAAGTAAAATCTTCTTTTATGTATGCATATTCCTCTTATTGTGTGTTATTTCATGCATTTCAAATTAACATGTCATGAAAATGTCATGTTATGGCCACATCACCTTTTGTCTTCTCATAACAACTTGTCAAAGATGTACCAGTTGTTGCTACATGTCCTTCTGGGCACAGGAGGCACAGTCAAAGCATATAAAATCAGTTAAACGCTAAATCGAACCATATTTCCGTTCACTCTGCAGCCTTTTAGCTTCATCTCAGGAACTGAGAGCTTTTGTGTAGGCTGCCTGCGGAGGAGTAAGGAGGTTCTGAGTGACTGATTGATTGACTGATTGATCAGATGTCCAAATTTGAATTTCCGTAAATGTGTCTAATCTTGCTAAGTATTTTTATAACAGGAAATTTTGACCTGGATGACTTTAAGTCATCACACTTGTCAGTGATAAACATTTGTAATGCATGAAAATATTGGCATGAGCAGAGCATGTCTTCAGAAGAAAAAGCAAAGCGTGCAATATCAGAGAGATCTAAGCTCTTTTGGTAGGATACAATATTAAAGAGGATAAAAGGATAAGGAGTTGTATTAATAAAACGGTAATATGCTGATGACTGATAATAACTAATTAACAGTTGTAAGTATAAAATATATGACAAAAAGAAAAACATACCTCCACCTCATTAACCACTCAACATTTTTTTTAAATGTTTTGCCTTGATGCCATAAAACACAAACTATGGTCTCAAAAATGACCACAGGGTTTCACCATCACCTCTGACACACGCTCAACCAAAACATGAACATTGTAAAATTCACAAAATTGTTGCAAAGCTATTGCACAATGTGAATTACATTGTTTTCTCCTGTACAGTGTATCTGTGAGGAGTTTTCTGTGGAAATGTAACATTATGGCTTTATCTGTAAAGATAAAAAAAGCCAAGCATGGGAATATTTACCTGAATATTTCTTAATAGCCAACTATTTCTGATTATTTTTCCCCACTATTATAACCTAATAAGAGGATATAATAATCTTTTGGTGCATAGAGACAAGGTCATGCAGGGGGGTGGGTTCCTGTGTGCAGCACCGCCTGTGTGTGCTGTTGTGATTTACTTGAACTGGGATGTGTGTGTGTTATTTACATTGTTGTGTCGGGGTGGCTGCTCACACGTGCCGCTGCCTGTCGTCTTTGTCCTGCTTCACAGCTTCACTGGCTGCCATGGGCACTGCCTACAGGGAGAGGAGCTGTCTGCCGCCTTTGCCATTTCCTAACATCGCATCCCTTGCAGCGGTCTTCTTCAGCATCAAGGCATTGCATCGCGGAAGGAGTCTCAGCCTATTCTGCGGGTCTTGGGAGGCACAGTGACCGGATTCCCGGGGGCTATAGCCCACCAGGCGACGTCTGCCCACCTGGAAGATTCTGGGATGGTGCATCTTTTGAGCGTTTCCATTTGGGCTGCGAGTGGACTGGTTTCTTATGGATGATGCGCAAAGGGGTTATCGGCGTGTTTATGTTACAGTCTGATTCGGAAAACCCCCGTCCCAACAGGAGATCCATGCCCCGGTTGTTGTACAGTTTTCATCATCATGTCCCCAGCATCGGCTGCAACGGCCAGTGAAAGCAGCACCACTACCACCGTCCCCGAAGAGGAGTCGGACAATCCCCGAGAGGAGGTAAGGAAACACTGTTTGCGGTTTGTAGGCCAATTTCCTTACCTTACCCAAACGCATATGGGGTAAATTCAGCCTTTAATTAGTGTGACATGTTTCATTCATGTAACAGTGGAATCCCAATAATCTCACTGTAATAATCAGATTTTGGAGATTGGGGTTTAACTGGGGCCAGTGTGCACGCAACTCTTGGGAATTAAACTGGATTTCTTACATGACTGTAATTGTATTAGTGGGCTAATATGCAGTGATACGCGAACCTGTGCGTGCAAGCGCGCGCCCGAGAGTGTTGACGTGCACGGATGTCCTCCTGTTTGTCTCTCCTCCAGACAAGTGTTTTCCAAAATGGGGTTCAGGGATCTCTTGTGGGTCCTGGAAAGGGTCCAAGCGGGTCCTCGGGAAAACGAAACTGCCTGCTGTCACTGTTACAATGAGAGAATATAAGAATAGCTGTTTTTTTTTAGTTATTTTCCTCACAACAACTGAGTCTATGTGGCTTTGTTACGTAGAAATCTTGTAGTAGACAGTAAGTTATACACTTTATGAGGGCAGATGTTATAATAACTGACCCTATTCTGCTCCTCAGCATCCTTAGATTGAACTGATGCCACTAAAATAGACAGACATTCCCCCCATAGTAAAATAGGGATTAAATTCATTTGGGATTTTCTGCCTAACAAATGTAATCCTTTAAAAAAAAAAAACAGTTGTTTTTTCTTTCTTATCACTGTGTAGACTTCCCCTACAGATACACATGTTGGACAAGTTACATATCCATTACACAAGAGGGTTTTTATGTAACCTAGCTGGTCTTATTATGTCAAGAGAAAGTGTCCGTGAGTGTGAGAGTCACTTAGTTAAAGGCACCACAGCGGTCTCACAGCTTCTCAGCTCTTTGGGGTTCTGACAGGAGTGTTATCCAAAAATACTGATCACATTCCTCAACAGGCTGTTTTTATGGATTTTATACTTCTCGAAACAACAACATTCACTTGTGTCTAATGTCTTTTTTTAAATATGTATTTTCATGTTCAAATGCCCATACACTGTATATGTACTCTGTATGTTTACTGTTCCTTTTTAAAGCCTGAACCTAAATTGTGTGTGTTCTTGTGTGAAAGGATGATACATTACACACAACACAATGAAAAAAATATATGTACATATATCAGAGCCTCCAGCTGACTGCACTCCTGAGGCCTTTTAGATCATTTTACTCCATATTTGTTTTGTTGTTTTGAATACGAATCTTCTCTCTTCCGGTTTAGAGGCAGATTTGAGATCACGCTGTAACCAAACATAATTTTGGACCATAAGCCCAATTTAACAGGCCACGTCTTGAATAAACTTCTTGATATTTTTTTTCCTGCATCACCAAATCCATGTCTCTCTGCGTCCCTGCATGACACACATATGAGGTATGCTCTATCCAAGTATGCTCAATAAGAAGTGCTTCCTATTTAGTCAGGCCAGAGGAATTTCTCTGTCAACACCACTGTGTTTATGTAGTGAGTCACTTTTCTGCTATCCATATAGGCCTAATGAATGACTCTGTTGTGAGCTCAGGGCCATATCAGCTGAAACATTATATGTTGCAATAAAATAATAATAATATAGATTGCCTACAGCTAACTGTACCTGACAGTTCACCTAATATTATTCTTTAGGTTAAGGGTGAAGCTTATGTACATGTTTTAATCAAATACTGCAGCATGCTGGTATATTTGCTTTCCACATAAATACAGGCACTTAAAAAAAAAAAACAAAAAAACAACTTGTTCACATTCAGAACGATGCTTCCTGCTAACTGCTAACAACTGTTCACCATTATTCCTGCTGCTTAAACAGAGGCTGTAAAATGTAACATGAGCCACAAAGTATGTCATGTTGTATTGATTATAGTTGTCAAGCCTGTACAGGATGTTAGTGAGTAAATACTCCTTCTGCAGTAGGTTCATCTCAATGGGGAATTTCAGTGTTAATCCCTTTTGCCCTGTGGGGTGTAGCCTTGGGTTGGTAAGGGACTTGGGGACCACGTGACCAAGGTGGGGAAGATAATTATGGAGAAAGAACATCTATTATTTATGCTCGTCTGTCACTTGAAGAGCACAGAGCTGACATGTTGAATTCAATACATCAATGCAGTGATGCTGGTTGTTTGACAGTTGTGGTCACTCATACGTTGGGGGATGACCCATGGGCTGTCCTATGTAATAGATGGAGAGGATAACCTATGTTCTTTAATTGAATCAGTGCTCCTAAGTGTTTGATGCCTATCCACAGCAGACTCTGCCTTAGTGTGATGTCTGTTATGCAAATTTTTTTTTTTAGAATGAATTTTGTTATAATCCATCTTTCCTGGGGCTCTGCCAGGTCTGTGTAGCAGTATTCCCAAAAGGCATGGCTCGCTCTTGATGCAGGCTTTGGGGCTCGCTGTGCCCTGAGGAGATAAAAGATGGCGCCAGATTTATGCTGCATTTGTCTGGCTGGCTTGACATTAAATGTGAGATCTACCCCTCAGTATATTTCTGTTTTCTTACTCCTTTTATGTTTACAGGTTTCATATTTATGTAAACACACGTACCATGTTCATGTGCACACCCACACACCGTCAAACAGAGGCTCACAGGGCTATTTACTGAAAACAAGGTATATACTTGACATTGTACTTTTGCATTAATCAAACATTTTTCTTGAATTTGATTACAGGAGTGGGCGAGTCTTTTGATTATAACAAGCACAGACCAAGACATGAGCAATTGGCTCACCGCTCATGCATAAACTATGCAAAAGCACTTACAACGCAGAAAATTTACCTAAATATTTTATATGTGGGAGCCACTGCTTTTGAACTGTTTCTAACTTTGTACCGAACAGATTTTTAGGTCATACTTGTGTTCATCAATTGAATTACAATTTTATATTAAAAAATGTGAAGTGAATATAACCTTTTAGACTCCTCATTGCCATTTACTTCTTGGTAAGAATGTTGAAAAAAAACAAAACAGATACAGTATTGTGCTGGTAACTTATTGCTTTTTTCTCATCTTGTAGCAGCGGCCCCAAAAACAGTCCCTGACTAAATCGTTGTGTCAGGAAACCCACTGGAAATGCCTGCTGCTGTCCCTGCTGATGTATGGCTGTGTCGGGGTGATGGCCTGGTGCCAGGTGACCAAGGTCACACGCCTCTCCTTCGACAGTGCTTACAAGGGAAAGTCTATGATGTACCACGACAGCCCCTGCTCCAACGGCTACATCTACATCCCTCTGGCCTTCCTGGTCATGCTCTACGTGGTCTACCTGGTGGAGTGCTGGCACTGCTACACCAGGAACGAGCTGCAGTACAAGGTGGATGTGGACACTGTGGCCGAGCGCATCCAGCGAATGCAACAGGCCACGCCCTGCATCTGGTGGAAGGCCATCAGCTATCATTATGTCAGGAGAACGCGGCAGGTGACGCGCTACCGTAACGGAGATGCCTACACCACTACACAGGTGTACCATGAGCGAGTCAATACCCATGTGGCGGAGGCGGAGTTCGACTATGGGAACTGTGGGGTTAAGGACATCTCAAAGCAACTGCTGGGCCTGGAGAGCTTCCCTATCACCAGGCTAAGGTTCACTAAGTGCTTTAGCTTTGCCAGTGTGGAGTCAGAAAACTCCTATCTGACCCAGCGGGCCAGGTTCTTCACAGAGAATGAGGGTCTGGATGACTACATGGAGGCCCGTGAGGGAATGCATCTGAAGAATGTAGACTTTAAAGAGTATATGATTGCCTTTTCTGACCCTAATCACCTTCCCTGGTACGCATCTAACTCCACTTTTTGGGTGGCAGCTGCTTTCACCCTCTCCTGGCCTCTGCGGGTGCTGACAGAGTACCGCACTGCCTGTGTACACTACCACGTGGAGAAGCTGTTTGGCTTTGACTTTGTGCCAGTAACACCATCTGAGGAGCGGCCGTATTGCCGACACATCCCACGAGTCAACACAATCGACAGCACAGAACTGGAGTGGCACATCCGGTCCAACCAGCAGCTGGTGCCCAGCTACTCAGAGGCGGTTCTCATGGACCTGGCCCAGCTCTCAGGGAGCTGTAACAGCTACTCCATATGTGGAGGCTACGGCAGCTACAGGCAGAACTGTGAACGCTGCCACCGCGCCATCAGCAGCTCCTCCATCTTCTCTCGCAGCGCCCTCAGCATCTGCAACACGGGGAGCCCCCGCATCCCCTTCAGCGCCAGCCGCTTCTCACTGGGCCGCTTGTATGGC
Organism: Toxotes jaculatrix; assembly: GCF_017976425.1. Lineage (NCBI taxonomy): Eukaryota > Metazoa > Chordata > Actinopteri > Toxotidae > Toxotes > Toxotes jaculatrix. Next base: position 6,567,573 of record NC_054412.1, read on the forward strand.
TCCAGGCGAAGCTGCCTGTGGAGGAGTAGCGGGAGCCTGAATGAGCAGTCCTGTCCCACAGAGAGCACGCGCTGTCTGTCAGGCCAGCAGACTAGTGAGGAGAACCCTCCAGCCTATCAGGACGCTCTGTACTTCCCAGTGCTCATTGTACATCGCAATGAAGGTTGCCTCAACCACGACCACCACTCCCTGCACAGAAACGGCTCCTGTGTGGAGACTTCACTATGACCCGAGGCTGCCACACTTGTCTGAGCAAAGAATATAATGACACAGGCACAGAGTATGAAACCTCTTAACCCCTGGGTTAGGACAATACTGACTTCTGCTTCTCCCTTTTTACAACAGAGGAAACTCAATCACCTACAAGCTACGACAAACAAGGATTTATTCAAGTTTCTAAAGCTACTGTACCCTCAAAGCAACAGGAAGCAAAGGATGTCCGGGGAAGCCCTAACAGTACAATTACTAAGTCAGGGAGAACAGACTTGATGGTCTTGATGAGACTGTTGTTTAAAATACAATGTGGCTTTAAAGGACCATACTGCCATAAAGAGTCAGATAACCAAGGAATACCCAGTGGAGTCACATCCTACTGCAAATGCCAAATTAGCAGATCTTAGTCACAGACAATTTGCAAGGACATGAGTAACACTTGTATTTGGAGCCTAAATTAGGTTTTGACTCAACGATAGCCTAGGAAAGACATGCCAAGACGTGAAAGGGATGTGACAGTTCATGAATGAATGAAGAAATGAAATACTGACAAAGGAATGACACATCACGTGAGTCGTGAACTGGGTGAATCATGAGGGAAAACGCGAAGATATCAGCCTCCTTATCAAAGCATAATTAACAAGACTAAGCAGTTTTGCTATGATAAAATACACGTCTCACTGCTCTTACAATGTGAAGTTAAATTGGGCCCAAATATAAAATATAAACATCTGCATGTAAAAAAAAAAAAAAAAAATCTGCTCATTCAGAGTCAGAGGTCTTGGAAATCCAATGAAAAAAAGAAATACATTTCCATAGTATAAAAATAATTGTCTGATACAGACTATAAAATTTCCAGCTATCTGAAATCAGCTTGGTTGCAATGACATTATACTTCTCGGCTTGCTAAATATAGTAACACAGTTGATGAATAATTTAGCACAGGAAGGCTAAAGGACAGGAGACCTTCAAACTGAATGGGCAGCACTTCTTCAAACTGTTTCTTAATCATTATAAACTGTACATTTTGTATATTGGCCGACTATATAGTAATAAACCTCACCATAACATTGATAGATCGGTGTCACCTCAGCTGGTTTAAAATCACAAAGATCCATTTAATTTCATATTTAGCAATATTTTTTATTCAGCCTACCTCTTTATTTAAGTGCCTAGTCAATCAACTGTTACTGACAAGCATAAGCTAAATCATCTCATCTCAACATCCACCCATTTAAACAAGTGAAATTTACCCTCAAAATAGCACATGGTATACAACGTATGTGAGAAACATGTTGCATTACCTGATCTCATTACTGTTTAAGATGTAAAATGTCCTAAGAATGAGAACCTTAAGCATTCAGCAGATGACTTTCTGTCCATAATGTAACACAGCTCTTATACAGCCAGCTCTGTGCTGCTACTGATGCTGCTGCTGATGCATATCAGAGAGACAACCAGAGAGCTGGCCATCAAAGACGCTAGAAATAGGCAGAGGCCTGGATTCACTACTGATAGTGTCAGATTTAATAATATGACAGGATTACTTTAAAGAACAAAAAAAAAAAAAAAACAACTTCCTCTCAACTGCTGAATTCTGTTTTACAGCCAAGCCATGCACAACAATAAATGTTTAAACAGAAATAAAAATCAGGCATGCTAGGACTTTTGAAAGAGATACTGGTAGGAATTAGCCTCCAAAATGCAACAACATTATTCCTCAATATTTGTGAGTAGTCTTCATCTTGTAAGACCCGCAGTGAAAGCTGAACTGGCATGGATCGTTGGTAGATCATCTTCCGCCATTAGGAGAAGCATTGAATTTCTAAGAATAGTGAAAATCTTGCCTGTGGTCAGACATTTAGTGTTTCTTCCTGTTACGACTCATTTTCACAATAATGGGCTTGTACTGTAAATTGTGACCAATTAGCCATACTCATTACATTCCATGTGTGGTGTTAGGTTTGGAGTTGTAGACTATCTTTATAGCAATACTAGAGAATGCACTGAAAATAGTCAAAGGGGGTGAGACATCATTTTAAAAAATACAGATTCGGTCAAACCTCACGTTTCATTCAACAAATGACAGTTCTAACCTGTTTTCACAACTCAGAGGTCATCTATGCAAGCCCCTAAAACTCAGGAGCAAATCCAGGGCAAGATTTCTGCTTGCAACAATATCCCAAAACTTGGTCAACTGTTCTTTTTCTCAGCTTTAGGTTTGTGCAGACATTCCATTTTGCATTTCAAAATCTTTTGCAAAGATCAGCTGCATAATAACTGGATTTAGGGGTTCGCAAACACAGGATGCTGAACCAAACTGTCATAACTTTGCTCATGTTCTCATTCCAGATAAATGAAGGAAAGGTAGAGAAGCAGGTTAGATAAAACTGAAAAAAATGTTGGATATCTGTAACTCCCTCCAGAATTTTGGTTGTAAATTCATCACTAAGTTTGTGTGTGTTCTTAGTAACTACTTGTTAGTCTCAAACTAGAGATTCACTAAATCGGGTTGCACATTAAAACTAAGGACTGTCTCAGCTTGTCAAGACCTTTGTAATGTGGAAACTGGTTTCCATGAAGCATCTGTAGCATGGTTCAATCAAAAGCTATCAACTATGTAAACAGGAAGTCACTGAAGCATCATGGGCTGTAAAAGAACTTCCAGATGCTTTAGGGGGGCAGCTTATATATCAAACTTAATGACAAAACCTTTGAACAAGTCGGTATTTACTGAACCTCCACTTAGTGAACACAAAGTGAAGTTTGAGCTTAGAAACAGCAGATGCAACCTGCTCCAGTTACTGTACAAACTGAGATTTCTCATAGAATATTAAATAAATCATCCCACAGTTTTGGAACTAAGCTTATTCGATTTCTTGCCAAGAGTTAGATAAGATTATTAATATCATTCTGATATTTGTTTGGTAAATTAGCTATTGTCTGAACCCGGTAAGTTTAGCTTAAGACCAAACATAAAGACCAGAAACAGGGAAACAGCTAGTCTGGCTCTGTCTGAAGGTAACAAAATGCACCTGTCGTCACATCTCAGTTAGGTACATAATCCCCTTAGCTGTTTTCACATTTTTAGTCTTTAAACTAGGCTAAGCTAAACGGCTGCTGATTCTAGCTTCATATTTAGGGGGCAGACTTAAAAAGTGCTGTCAATCTTGACATCTAACTCTTGTCAAGAAAACAACAACAACAACAACAACAATGTCAAACTATTCCTTAAACGGTTGTCCTAAATGGATTCATGAAGGGCTGGATCATATCTCAGCATGCATTAGTCAGAAGGGAGAGAATCATGGGGTTGTCTTGCATGTACTTGTATTGTAAATCCCAGAGGACACCACAAACAAGAGAATGCAAACTCCACAAGGGATTAAAATGTTCCGAAATGTCTATTTACTATCCCACTTGTTCCTACAAGTGGGATAGTAAATAGTTCCTACAAGTGGGAAGGCGGAGGTGGAGGAGCAAATGTTTCATACTGAAGTCATCACATATTCTCATTCATGATTAGCCAACAAGCCTCTTGGATGGCTTCACTGTGATATTCATACAGAATAGAAAAATGTGTTTACCAGTGCAATGTTTACGTAACAGTAACGTAGTGACAAAAACAACTATTTGGGGTATTGAAAACGGTTATAAATCTGAATGGAAGTTTCATAACCAAGCATTTTTCCTCCATAGATGACTGTTAGCATAAAGGCTTTTGTCATGCAAAGCACTGAACCCTTTATTGTGTCTATTAAGTAGATTAGGTTGTTATGATATGTACTCTTTCACTCAAGAATGCTCTGGGGCTCATCTTTTTATATTTTAATAATTTTTTGTGAATTTACAAGACTGTAGGGCAGAAAGGTTTTGTACTGTAAATACAAATAGAGATGAGAGGTTAGAATGACTGTCGATGTGGATCTTGTGCTTAGATGAATGTGTCACACACACTTAGTGGTAACCGGAGCAGGGGACATTTTTGATCTGCAGATATTCAAGGGTGAGGCCGTTAAGTCACAGATGGCAATGCAATCCCTTTTAAAATGCTACAGGCAAAGCAGCCTATAACATCTTTGTGCTGCTTTAAACTGACTTGCTTCTTTTTAGTCTATTTAATCTAATTATATTTGATACACTTTAATTTAGCTAAAATTGTTGTCAGAATGATTTGACTGATGTAGGACAGGGTGCACACACACATACACATAAACACCTATGGTACAAATCTTGTTAAGGGAAAGTTCAATGACTGTTGATAGTAATTACTAAAGATTCTCAGTAATTGTAGATTGATGTTCGTATTTTTGGCTGAATTAGTCCACAGTAAACCTACAGAATAGCTTTGCCTTTCTTTTTATGATTCTACAAAACCAGTTACTTCTGCAAGGTTAAAAATTGGAATTTTAGATTTTTTTGGTTGCGGCCTAGCAAAGATGTTACACTATTAACCAGTAGATATAGGTTAAGAAAAATACAAAAACAAACAAACAACGCAAGTCTGTATGTATTCCAACACCACCACAACGTTGCCTTGATGTTACATAAGGACTGAATACCAAATCTGTGTATCAAAATGGAAAAAAAAGCTCTTCAATAAACTGAAATGCTCACTAAAATATGTGTCAGAAATTAATTACAAAAATTGCTGTAACGGACTATGTTTTAATGTGTGGCATACAGCTGACAACATAATGACTGTTTTAGTGCTTGTAGTTTTTTTTTCAAGTTTTGTTTAAAGTTGTGACAGCATGTACATTTCCTGAATTATCTCAAACATCAAAATGGGCGCACAAATCCAAAGCAAATTAATAAGTATTATGATTATGAGTATTATTGCTATTATTATTATTATCTTATGAGAGTTTCCTTAAGCAGAAATACCTTAGATGAACACTAGAACGCAGCTATAACTTCTGTGGTGTAGATGAAATTTGGTTAAATTTAGCTGGTGGTTTGAGATGCAGTGTTGGCACATACTGCTTTCGAATTAATATATGCTTAAAGGATCAATGACTAATAAAGATTGATTTGTATTACAAAGAGGAACTGTTGGTGTCTACTTGGTTTTCTTCTGTTGAGCTTGTTTCTTTCGTTCTAGACTCTGGTTGGTCCAAACCACCTGGTTAATGAAGGAAACGACCTGCTCGTGAACCTCGGTCAGGCGGATATCACATTCTGTTACGCTGGTGTTGTCAGACATCGCCTCCTCCAGAGCCTTACCTCCATCCTGCACACACATGCACGGGGAGAGAGAGAACAAACAAACAAACACATTTGGCGCTGATGCATGTCCATGTTCAACACATCACAGGATGTTGTTTCTAAAACAAGGACAGTCTCTATAACCTTGAAAAATCACCCCTAAGCAGCTTTTGCTGTCCAAAATAGATCTTATTTTCTAAACTGCTTATTGTGTATTTGTGTATTGAGTGTCAACAGTGTTTTATTGTAATGTCTGAAACAGACGTTTCTATTTTTGTGAAGAGTGGACCAAGGTCAAAGATATCGATGATACTGCATGTTGTATTTCTGCTATGTGGGTGATTTTTGAGCCTCCACAGTGTATTGCAGTCAGAGATAGAGTATACAGTCAAATCTTGAGGAGGAGAGAGGATGAGGAGGGGAAAATTCAGATCTACCTCTCACGGGGAAACAACACTTACTCAGCTTTCCATTATTGCATGATTTCCACACTTTTATGAATAATTAAAAATCCTTGTACTTTACAGCTTTACTGTCAGTTTACTTCACTGTATTGTGTCTGTACAGACACTGGCATGCTTTGGGGTTGTAGAAATTCCAGCATTTCAAAGTACTATCGCTGATAAATATTTAACACAAAAAAACATTTTATTTTTCGCTTTGATACAGAGTGAAATATCTTGTGTAGCTGCTGGACATAGGACTGCAACTCATGATTAGTTTTATTTTTGATTAATCAGCTGTTTGTTTTCTCAGTTTATTAATCAAATATTTGTTACTGTCATGGAGTATTTCCCTGGACGCAAGTTTACATATTTAAATTGCTTCTTTTGTCTGACCAGCAAGCTGAAAACGCGAAATATTAAGTTTACTATCATAGACGACTAAGAAAACATTCAAATATTCACATTTTAGGGGCCCGTACCTGTGAATTTGGGGTATTTTTACTGTTTTACAACAATCTAAGAATAGAGTCTTTCATTTTTCATCGGTCCAGCATTTTTGTCTGTCATGAGCATATCCCAAAAGTCATATGTGATGAGACAAATTAATTATGGCTGCCTGACTTACCTCACCCAGGTTGTTGCAGGAGAGATTGATGCTCTTCAGGGTGTTATTCTGAGCTAGCACTTTAGACAGCGCAATGGCAGTAGGCCCTGTCACCTTGTTGCCTCCCAGGTGCAGGTGACGGAGGGTGTTGTTGTTCAGCAAGGTCTTACCTATGGCCCGACCCCCCTCATCTCTCAGACGGTTGAGACGCAGGTTGAGGGACAAAAGAGTGGAGTTCTTGGACAAGGCATGAGCTATAGCTTTGGCCCCTGGGTCTCTAATATCATTGTCACACACGTTCAGGACCTTCAGTTTACTCCTGGTGAGCAGCTTGCCGATGGCTCTGGCTCCTCTGTCACCGATCAGGTTATGAGAAAAGTCGAGCTCCCTCAGGGACGGGTGGTCCAGAAGGTATTTCACCAGCAGCCGGCACTTTTTATCCTCAATGTGGCTTTGATGGAGCCTCAGAAGCTGTAGAAACAGTATAGTATGAGGATTAACAAGATCCTGTGGTGAGTTTGTCCAAGTAGCATAACAAACTGAACCATTAGGAAAACATGTAAGGTGTCAAAGAACATAAGCCTTGAAAATAACTGGTCTTTAATTTTTTTTAAGTATGAATCTGCCACATGCAAGTGCTATTTACCTGCCAGCACTGCAGAACACCAAGGGACTGTGCTTTATGTAATGTAAAATAAAGTAAGGAAATGAAAAGAATATCAGTGCTCAAATGATTTGTAAATTAATTGATTAATTAATGAGCTGGAAAAAAAATCAACAGATTAATCAGTCATTATGTGTAGCCCTAATATCAACTCCAATAATCAGTGTGTACAGTTTCCTCATCACCTCTACTGAAACCAGTAGAAGATATATGTCATGTTCTCAAGCAAAAAGAAATAAAATCACATGACAAAACTATTGCATCAAACAGTGACTTATTTAGGTTGCAGCCAGAGGCTCTGCAGTTTTTTCTTTCATGTAAATAGAGCATGTAATTACGGTCCTGTTTCATGACATTGGGGACATTTCTGCAAACAATGCTTTTTTAACTGGCAAGAAAGTAAGGAGTGGAGGAATCAATATTCACCTTCAAAGTTTTACAGGACTTAAGGGCCTTAGCGAGGGACTCACAATCTCGGTCGGTCATCTCAAACATCTTCCATTCAAAGTTCATACCACACTGTTTGACTCTGTATACCAAATGGAGTTCCTCCAGGCTGGTCAGCTTGTCAAGCAGGATGCTAAAGTCAAAGTGGTCCATAGAGGGCCTATCATACTCATTCTCACTTGCCAAATCTGAGCCATGTTCCTCTTCCTCCTTCTGGGGCTCCTTGACAGGTGGTAGCAGCTGGGAGATATCCAGCCTCTTGATGTAGTTTTTGCAGAGTGGGACCATCTCTAGAACTGTCTCTGGCTCTGTTACATCTGGAATAAAAAGCTCAATAATGCTCTCCATGCGCCTCTCAAAGAACATTCGTTTCCAGCTGTGGCCATAATGTGAGACATCACAAAGGTCCCACTGCTGCTCGCAGCACCGCTTCCAGTAGACGCCATCGCTGATCAAGTTGGCTGTCACACACAGAGGCAGGGAAGTAGACAGTCTCTCCTGAATGAAGTCTCTCTGGTTGGGTGTAAGTTCTTCAAATATAGGCTTTTCTGTAAGAGGGTTAAGATCTACAGTCACGTTCCAGTTATATAACAAGTGAGCGTGTAAAAGAGTGTTTAATGATGCAGCTAAAAGCAAAAGCATACCCTCGAAGTTTCTCACAATGCTTTGCAGGCAGAGGTTTGATAGAAAAGGCACTATAGCCAGGGACCAGTCTGGATCTTCAGCAATGATCCTCCTCGTCTTTCTGCAGTCCTCAGGGGGCTTGAGGTTGGACCCTGTAGGATAAGGGGACTTGGACATAATTGCAGGAGTTCCTCTGTTTAAAAAGAAGACACAATAAAGTAACACATTAAAGGTTTCACATCCCAACAATAACAGACATAGCCTCGCTTATTTTCTGGTATTTTTAGCTGATGGTAGCCTAATTTCCTTTAAGTAAAGATTGAAAAGCAATTAAAATATACACTAGACCTCTAAACACCTCTAAAGTTCCAGCTAGCAGACCCTGAATGCTAATGTTAGCTAAACTGCGACTAGCTCACTACCATGACTATGCAGCGAATACCTGGAGAATAAACATTTAAATGTAGCTAAGCAACAAACATTTTATATTTGTTTTTCTACTGTTTATCTAACGATATGTTCAAGACTCACTGTTCACCGCTCAAACGTAAATGTATTTGTTACCTGCAGTGCGCTGGTTCTAAACTTCACTTGTCTCCATGGTGACAGAACGCTCCGTGTTTAGTTCAGGGTAGTTCGAATTTTGAGGCCCTCAACGTTGTCCGGCAAAAGCACCGGTGTATGTCCGAGCCGTACAGTGTCCATGTTTTGCAAATACCAAGTCCATTCATCAGTAATTACAGATTACCCCAAATGTATCATTATTTATTAATTACCTAATGCAGGAATACAAGACAACAGCCAGGGGAAAACCACAAAATTAACATTAAACTGTCAAGTAATTATTCAGTTAGAGTATAAATAAATAAATAAATAAATAAATAAATAAAATAACTAGGATTTAAAAGGCAAACCTTTATTTGAGTGCAGAGTGAGTGTGTTTTTAGGTCTGTGTGAAATCAGTGTTGCAGGAGGCTGTTTGCTGGAGCTGCTGCAGTCTTCAGTATGATCATGCTGTGAAGAACGTTTGGATTCTCTAAAGCTGGCAGATGGACCACGGATATGGACCATGGGCTTTTTGGATAAGAGCATGCTGGAGTGAGTCCATCTATCTTGCAAACAACACAACAAAGCAGGTGCACAGCTACAGTGTAGGAGGGGAGAAATCAGTATATAAAGAAAAATGTGAAAACTACAGTGTATATATCCTTCCCTATCCCACAAACAAATCTGCTGTAAAGCAACTCTGAACTAAATTAAAGTTCTTTTTACTTTTAAGTTGAGAGATAAATAAAATTACATCATTTACAGCCTCGGCTTTTTTTTTTTTTCAAAGTTTGGATTGCATCCATTTCCTGACCTGAGATGGATGCAATCCAGATTTTTGGTGTCATACTATCATCTGCAGTAGCAGGATATTGTATAGGTGGAGCAAAATATACGGAGAATGTTCACATGCTTGAGTTTTGTATAGCTCTTTTTCTTGGATCTGCCTTTCCTGACATGCTGTGGCACCGCACCACTCTGAGTGGGCTTATTTTTCTCAATGACTGCCCTCAATGGCAGACACAGTTTGCAAGCAGGGGGCAAAACACACAAGCCAAATTATACTATACAACTGTCAGCCAAAGAGTAAAAAAAAAAAAAAATCACTCACATTTTGATAAATACTGCGTGCTGTTTTATAGCAACAAACACTATCTGTATGGGTGTGGGAGAATGCGTTAGAAAATTATCTATAGACTCCAGTGATATCAAAAGAGGCCAAAGTGATGCATTCGGATTGCTGCCACCAGTCTAAAAATTAAGATTATTTGTTTACCCTCGTGTGTGTGAATGTTTGTGAATTTTGCCTCAGAAAAGCTATTTCGATAGTCGCAGATTAATTTTCTGTCTGCTGATTTAAGCGACTAATAGTTTCAGCTCTGGCTCTTGTTAATTATGTAATAATCTGGGTAAGATTTTCACATGGTCACACATTCAGGTACATGATGCAGCAAGACAAACTCTGTATCCATGTGGAGAGAGAGAGAGAGAGAGAGAGAGAGAGAGAGAGAGAGAGAGAGAGAGAGAGAGTGTTTGAGAGAGAGTGTTTGAGAGAGAGATGGCTTTTACTGACATCATGAGGTTGCTCCAGGAGTCGGATGAAGGGTCGGTCGGAGGAATAAGAGGCTCCAACTGTAGCCCAGAGGCGGTCCATCACTGTCGTCCTTATGTAATACGGTCTGACAGACACACGCTTCCCTCGTACTCCAGCTTTAATGGACTGGCGTGACATCAGCCCTCCACGGCACAGGAGGCAAACTCGCTCTGTGAGCTGCTGTTCCCGTGCACTCTTGGAAGAGGCTGTGTTGGATGATTCACGGCGTTGGGTGTTGCTGCATCTGCACCGAACAAGAACTGCACAGGTTTACTGATTATTTTGGCATGAGTTTGCACGACTCAGATGACAAACAGTATGTGAGACTGATTAAAAGAAACGTAAACTGCTTTTGTCTCACAAGATAAAAGTAATAAAATAACTAGCAACATTTTATGAGTTGCATAGTTTCCTGAAATTTCCCTATAAAGTAACTGATACCTGTGCTCAACTAGAAAAATAATGGGAAGTTTCCTACTAAAAAAAAAAAAAAAAGATGTCAAAAAAATGAGCTGCATCAGGATATTGGCTCACACATCTTTCTAAGTGAAGGGTGTTTCACATGAATAGCAGACTTGGTATTGGAGTATTGAATACATGCAGTGATTATTTATGGCACAATTAAAGCGGTCAGTCCTCCGGTGGAGCCCCTAACAGAAGCACAAACAGCTACAGCACCAACACTGTCTATCTACAGTGTGATGCCTGAGTGCATTACCCTCTGCCTCACTGTTACAGGCCGGTGCCATCACACATCCATTTGCTCTCAGAGCCCAAGGAGGTGTTGCATTAGTTGCTATGCGACTCAGCAAGTGTGTAATTACCAAAAGATGTAAGGATTTAGCAAAATGAAGAGTTCCAGGATGAAAATCTATTTTTGAATGTGACACCCACTCTGTGCTCAGCAGTGGCTGTTTATGTATGATTTAAATGTGATCTCTGGCCCATATTTCTCAGCAGCTATGCCAATAACTTTTCAGGATACTATTTAAAAATTTACAAATCTTTTTGAAATGGTGCCCTTGGTGTATTTTACATTAAAATTACTGCTGCATTGCATACTATTTCTAGATGTAAAGGCCTAAGACAAGTAGCTATACAAAAAATAAAACCTGAGCCTTCTCTTACTAGTGAACATAGTGTAAACTAATTTGTCACACCACCTTATGACGTCATTCAGTTGTTTGTTTTATGTAAGTCAGGGCCAGTGAGAGCTGAGGTCAACTCTGGAGTGATGCCAATGGGAGCGATTAACACTCCTCCTTTTCTGCAGCCCTGGAGCTTTTCAACAAAGTGCTACGGCTTGTGTGCCAGGCAGGCAGCTCCCAGGGGGGCATGTCGATGAATGGAAAGCAGGGCATCTCTATGGAGAGCATATAATAACAATGAAAAAAAAAAAAGTTACCCTTTCTGGTGATGCAGTGGGTTAGGCTATGTTTCAGGACACAGTTGTTGAATACAGTTGGAACATTTTTTTTTTCAGTTGAAACATTAGACTTTGCAGGTTGGTCCTAGAATTTCTTCTAAATTAATCTAATGGTTGTTGAAATATTTCAGTCTGGGCCAAAGTGATCGACTGACCAACAGATCACCAGCTCTGCTGGTAGCACGGCTAAAAACAAAAGCACTGGTGCTTTTGTATCTATGATTTCTGCCTGCCTTCCTCTGTCTCTCTGATAAAACTCCATGCTTTCAACCATCACGGCTTATGAAATCAGGGATCATCAAAGAACATTTCTATTATTTGGACAGTTTAGATGATAACTCTTACTGCACAAAGTTTACTACCACCTTATAACCATAAACATAATGAATCAGTGCTTGTACAAGGTCTATATGTGCATCAAAACATAAACAGCATATGACCATGAAAATGCATAGGCAGAAACTTTATTCCTTTTGCTGAAAATAAAGACCATAAGACAACTTATCATTTTACAAAAAGAAAAACTGAAATCTTAGCTGAATCTAGTTACTGGACTCATGATGAGACCAAGTTTTGCGTACTATCTTAAAGGTCCCAGGATCATTCCAAGGAAATGCAAACATCAACACCAAAAAAGTCCAATTCACATTACAACCCACCGGAGAACAGAGCTAATCCTCAAACTCGTCAACACTTTCATCAGAGTAACCACTGTAGGGAGAACTGGAGTCCAAGTGGATGCTGCTGTCTGTGTCCACAGAGACTACAGAGCTCAGGCTGCTATCTATGGACTCCATGCTGCTGTCACTTTCGCTGCTCCAGCTACTGTCGTCATCGTGGATCACCATCACCTCCGCAGCTGCAGAGTTAGCTGTTGAAAGTAGAGAAAAAATACACAGTGAGACTTTCTAGTTTCTCTTTGTAAACACTTTGAAAAAGCAGAAGCTTTATATCACTTGTGACGTTTTGACTGGTTTAAACTACAACATGTGGTTTAAAAATTAAGATGTAATACTGGGGGGAAAAAATGTTTTTCCCTTTCCCAAACATCTGGGTAGTTCTCAAGCATTTGGTTGCTAAGTCAGAGGAGTCTGGGTAAAAAAAAACAGCAAAAAAAACCCAAAAAACTAAATTCAGATCAAATCTTCCTGTGTCTCACAGTTTGTCATGTGACACATTTAAGGCTTTTGATTCATTAGTTTCATATTGTTTGTATTTTAATTCTCTTTGTTTGACCACTTCTTGAAACTGCTGTATTGTACAACAGTGTATGTGTTTGTCTGAAGCTCTCTGTGGTTTTGAAAGGTGCAATAATAACAAATTTTACCCACTCACAACTGAACTTTTTTTTCTGTATTCTGATCAATAATACTGAGTGTAAGTGCAGGACATGCATGCTATTTTTCCCCCTCTGTGCTTTTTTGGGGGATGAATGCAAATTTTTAAATACCACCAATGTTCAGTGCTACTTTCTTTATCTATATCTGTTTATGTTCTGTTGTTGTTTGAGCATTTATAAAACAAAACACAACAGAGAGAAAAGACAAATCAGTCCCACTCTACTGCCACCTTGTGTTTGCTATTTTCACTCTGCTCAACATTCTGGATGACCCACCCCCACCACTACTCACGCCACCAAGCATTTCTGAAAATCACGCAGCACACAGACATAGGCTGAGGCAGTGGGTGTAATTGCTCTTTAAACACCTTGAACACCACATTTCTTTTACAGCTGGAGAGCCTCCGAGCAGCTTCACCACACCAGCTGAGGGCTGAGCACTTTGCTCAAGGACACTTCAGCGGTTACTGCTGAAGGTTAGAGGAACATTAGTCACCGAGCTCACCCAGACATGTCAGAGCTCTACTGTCATTTGATCTGATGAATGTAGCATCGCACACCATTGCCAGTAAGGGCTTTACTGCTCGTCAGATATTGATGTGTCATCCATGTGTATGAGGGGGCCGTGTCACTATCACATACTGTAGTTTTATGTGAAATCTGAGGGCGAGTCCTCAGAGTTAATCACAAAGACAAACAGGAAAACCCACTGGAAACATAATATAACTGCTGCAGGTATGGGGCTAGGCAAAAATGATTAAAAAAAAAAAAAAAACAAGTAAACCAAGGTACTTCTAAGTACTTGTGAAATGAATGAATGAGACAACATCTGAGAAAAATAAGCTGTTTCAAAATGCATCCCCCAAAAGGATGATATATCACTGCACTTCTTCCTGTTGAATGATCAGACTGACACGTTTCTGCCCAAAGAATTCAAAGGCACTGACCTGATCTGATGGCATCATGGTCACAAGCTTGCTTGTCTGAAATTACAAAAAAAAAAAAAAAAATTTGAACAATTTGTTATAAAAATATTTTACGTAAGAACCAGGAAAGTAACCATTAAAATACAGTAAACTAACTTGTATTCTTTCTCATGTGTCTTATATGTCCTGTTCATGTTACTCTTTAAAATGAATAAAAATAAAATGCCTAGGTCTCTGACTGTATTAATTGTAGGATACTAGAGATGATGTTGGTAACGCACCTCTCACCTTTCCTCTCAGTGATGAGGGTCTGGCGCCACGCCTTCATATCCAGGCTCAGGTTTTCCACCATGCGGTCGATGCAGTTGTCCAGCGCCAGACAGCGGGTCTGAGACTGGATGGCCTGCTGGCAGATGGGACACACATCTCTCTTTTTGCGCCACTGCTTGATGCAGTAGCAGCAGAAGCTGTGGGCGCAGTTTAGGATGACTGCCTGTACAGGACAATAATACAGATTACAAAGCTAAGTGTAAAGTAGGATGAGCATGTCGCTTCTGGGGAGTACTCAGCCAAAACTGACCAAGCAAAAAACATTCGTGAAGTCTATCAACACTACCTCAATGAAGAGCTCGGAGCAGATGATGCATTGAAGCTCGTTCTCCAGAACTTCAGTCACTTGTGTAACTACTTCCTCTTTTTGGGCCCTCGCCTTTTCTTTCTCTTCCTGCAGAAATAAATACATAAATGAATGAAGCTCGGGCAATGCTGTGTCAAACTAATAGACCAATGTTAAATGAATATAGTCAAACCTTTGTCACTTCCAGCTCTTTGTTTTTGGCTAAGAGAACCTCTTCGAAGCCTTGGCGAGAAACGGCAAGTTCGTCTATTACTTTCTTTTGCTGTGGATGATGTTAACAGTTTAGCACTCTAAAGCATTCAATTTTAATATGTTCAAAAATCACATTTTTACAGTATAAATGTTGTATAAATGTGTCTGCTTTGTATTTGTGTTTCTGAAACTATAAATACAAGCTACACACCTCTTGCAAGGCCTCTTCCAGCTGTTTTTTCAAAAGCTCCTCTTGTTGCTGCGTTTTCTGGGCCTAAGCACATAGAAAGTAACACTGTCATTATGTACTATAGTGAATATACACTGTGTGCGTCCACGTCATAATATAGTGTACTGAAAGATTTTTTTCATTTCTTGTCAGCCCACACCACAAACAGAACAGAAATTTTAGGCCATAGTTATGGGGCAAGAAAAAGACGAGCGTTACTGTACACACATGCAGTCTTCTCTCTAAATGTTATGTAACATTTCTGTTAAGGAAGTTTGACATCAACAAACGTCTGCAATTTCTGGGTGTTTGGCGTCAAAAAACTGTTTCTGTGAATGTTCCATGATGATATTCACAAGAATTAATTCATCACATGAATGGAAAAAAAAAAAGTTTTCTGAGGTTCCGAACTGTTAGAGGGTCAGTTCACTGAAATCACCAAATGCATATTTTCCCTCTTACTGCAGAAGCTGTTTAGCCGAGCCAAGTTTCAGTGTTACGTGCCAAGGTTTCAAGATATAAACCCTCTTCTAAAATGTTTGTCTCCACCCACATGCAGTGGACTCAAACTAAGTTTCATGTGTGCTGATCAAAGCAGCTAAAAAGTACATCTGATGACATAAAACTTTCAAATCTTAGCATATGAAACTTACACTGTGTACATGGTTAAGTGGGGTTAAGTGGAAAAACATAATTCTTTTCTTTTATATGGGTGAAAAGACCGTTTGAATGTTCATGACAATATTTATTCACTTTTAACTTGTCTGTATTTTTCTGTATTTTTTTTCATCTACATTAATTCTTTAATGATCAATAGTTAGTTTGCATATCATTAATAGACAAACATGATGCCAAATTAACCCATTATTGAGTCAGTAACAGAAACACAGCTTTTGGTGACACATACTCCACATGTAAAAGCATCTACTGGAGCAACCTCTCACCTCTAGCTGCCTCTTAGTTTCGCTGAAGGATTTCTCTAAGGTTTCCATCTGGTGCATTTTGGCTCTGAGTGTCTCCAACTGACCCTGCAGCTCCCTGACCTGCTCCTCTCTGAGAGGGTCGGCCTGCTGGGGCTCGCCCTCCAAAGAAGCTACCTGCCTCTGAGTGTCGTCCACCCGCTCCCTCAGCAACAGGATGTTCTGGCTGTACCTGCCAAAATAAAAAAATGAAAAATGAAAAAAAAAAAACAACAACAACAAAAAAAAACAAAACAGATGGACTTGATCTTGTATCTTTAGCTCACTGGTTGTAAGACAAAGGAATGTGATAGTGTGTACATGTCCTAAGTAATAATATGTTTATATTTTTCTTGTGGCACACAGTTCAAGCATGGAGATAAGTCATCTGATGCTATCATTATAAAATTAAGTTTAGAGTCAAAACAATCCTTGCTTAGCACTGTGACTCAAATGCAATAACACATGAGTGGCATAAACTGGGGCTTACATCTGCAAGTTGTCCAGGTCACAGGGATTGCTGGAGCCATCGGAGGGTCGGTCTACTTCCTGGACTAGTCTGCTAGGCCCAGTTTCCTCCGCCTGGGTGTGACTGAGCCTCTGCTGATGTTTCACTTGAGACAGAGGGCAGGGCTTTGCAAATGACTTGTCTGCATTGGAGGAGCGGTAGAGCTTGGGCTTAGAGGTAGACGGCTCGACTTCTTCCACAGACAACTTCCTCTTGGGCTTCTTGGAAACATGAGCTGCTTTTGCACTCTCTTTGTGTCCCTTTGCAAGGTAGCGTTTAATGTCTTTGAGGGGCCGCTGTACAAGGATGTATTCAAACTCCACTTTGGTTCCAATTACAGGAACCCCAAGTTGTATGGAGTCTCCGAGCCTGAGCTGATGGGCTTCTTCAGCAGGAATCCGGTTTCCATTCACCCGCACGCCGTTGAGACTCTGAGAACAAAAGGCACGCTGTGTTTTATTAGCTGCTAATATTCATATAAAAAGAACATAAAGAGCATGCCACTAGATTTAAAAATAGGACTGACTCAAATTAAGATACAAATTTGTTTCCAGTGGACGCTCAAACAAAAGGTTTAGATGAAAATGCATGTGTTTGGAATGCCCCTTTGTCCAGGTGCAAGGTCAATAAATGTATTTGTGATTTTTCAAGTCACCGTTTTGTTTTCACACCTTGATCACATATATCACACAACCCACTCATTACAGTGGCTGTAGAGCTTCACATATAATGTAAATGTATAGGCAGGTTTCTGAGTGACATCATTGTGTGCAGGCAGAGGGTAGCAACAGGTCAAAACATAAATAAATGCAAAAATAAGATAGAAAATCTCCTGAAAAGAAAGCCTCTCTTTCAGGTCAGAGTGTAGAACTAACTATTAGCATCTAGCTATGTGGTTAAAACTGTGGACTAATACTGTTACTATATGCTTCTAGTTGCTTAATAATAATTGTAAAAGTTTATCAGGCTTATATAATCAGTGGTTATCAGTTTGACATGTGCTTAGTGTTTCATTGTGCGTCTATGTGACAGCAGATAAATGTGCGATGGCTTTGGATTTAAAACGTGTCATATTGCTTTGCAAGTCATTTTTCAAAATCACATAAGTGTTTTTCTTTTCATTATAAATTTATAATGAAAAGATTATAATACACTGTATACACTGCAGTCATCTATTATGAGGCTTGTTTTGTAGACTTTTGTGATCAGTTCAGCAGGCATAGAGAACACCTGTTTTGTGTTACCTGACTGTAGGATACAAGAACTGTTTGTGTCTTTTCAAATGTTACTAATGCAATGTCCAGAGTGAGGGAACTTCTCTGTAGGACAACATTCAGAAACAACTAGTGCTGCAAAAATTAGTCAATTAATTCACCTTGATCTGTGGGAAATTGTAGTGGGCATTTTTATTTATTTATTTTCACTATTCACTGGCCCTTCATACACAAAACGATTAATTAATTGAACAAATAAAACCTTCTTGTCTGTCACTGTCCACTGGCCATCCTCCCTCTGCTTGAAAGTACAGTGCAGTCTGGAGATCATGAGAGGACAACTTGCAGACAGCAGCTGGTAGGTTACATCCACACCACGTCCGATGGTGATCTGGACAGTCAAAAACAAACAGCGAGTTAGCCATCCACTGTGCAGCTATTTAACTCGCTAAGACATACACATACGCTTCGAAAACGAAAAGCTAAAGAGAACTAAACAAATTAATTATGAGTTTGGAATATGTCTTATATAAAAAACTGAACCTACAGTGAAGCTGAGCAAGGTTTAGGGATAGTAAAAAGTAAATTTAGCTAGTTAGCTAGCATTAGCAAACTGCACCTCAGTGTTTTCGAACAGGCGAAGCCACTCCGAATTTCTTCCGACTCTCATCAAACATAAAACCTCTGAATCCGAACATTCATCCTCTTCGGCCGCAGGACAATCCGTCGCAACATTATCCATCTTGTCTCATTCTGTCAGCGGCTAATAAGCCCTCAAAGACAGCCCTTGCTCTGTTGTTGTAGACCTCAGTGCCATTGCTAACGTCGCACCAGCAGCGACAAGCTAGAGATTGACGGGGAAAAACCGGAAGACCTTTGGTTTGTTTTCAAAATAAAGGCGTTGCCAGAGCTGCGTTAGTCTTCCACTCCGTTGATTTTAAAACCAAACGATACTGGATTATTTACATTTATTCATTGAGCCTGTGTTTTTGACTTACTCTAAAACAGTGTAAATATATAAAATAAAACCAGCTTTAATCCAAACTGAAGTGGCAGACACTGGGCTCGAGAATTAAATGTTGTGACCCTCAGTTTCATTGTTTTATGCTTTCACTCATTTTATTAATGTTTGGTCAAAAATTTACAAACGAGTTCACAAGATGTGAAATAAAACATTCACTGAACGAAAGTAGCAAAGCAATTAAACAGTGCAAGTGAAAACTGGATAGCTGAGTGAAAAAACACGTCCAGATGGAAAAGAACTTTTAAAAAATCACTGAGGCTTTTTGTTATCTTGTAATTAGAGTCTAAATTCACGTTTAAAGGAGAAAAATGATCAAGTTAATCACATTATCTACATTCCTTCTGTATTTCACAATTAAAAACAATAATACAATTCTTACAAATTAATTTGACAGGATGTTCTGACTTAATTGAGAGTCAAAATAGTTGCCAATTCGTTTTCAGTTGGCAAAACAATTGTCACAAATCCCTTTTTCCTCTCAATGAAAAACAAAACTGTATGTGAACATAGCTACTACAGTGTAATGCATACAGAGAAAAAAATTCAGACTGGACCTTTAAATTAAATACCACAGTAGTCAACACGTTTGTAGCACAGACCTCGGCTTACGGCCATCCCTCAGACATCCTGTTGCCGTTCAATCGGGCGACCCCGCGTCCCAAAACGCGCGCACCCCGAGCTCCAGGCGGGACTTCCTTTCTCTTGCGGATGCGATATTAGGGTGAGCAGGCAGAAACTGGGCTTGGTCGGGGTGTCACCGGTCCATCTGTGCGCCTCTGGACAGCAGATAACCTGGCTGACGACGCCGCCGCCGCCGAAGCCCCGTAGATGAATCTCCTCCTCGGCTATGCTGCCCTGAGAGCGCCGCGAGTACCCGCCCCGCCAAAATGTCTGATGTCAACAAGACTATTCAGAAATGGCACGCCAGTTTTAAGAAAGGCACAGACTTTGACTCGTGGGGACAATTAGTGGAGGCTATAGATGAGTACCAAATGTAAGTTGCATTCAACATGTGTATCCTGGCTCTGCACACAGCCGGTTTGTCCTGAGCGCAGCGCGGGCGGCATGCTTCTTTTGCTCGCCTTTGAATTTAATCTGTCCTTAAATCTGCAGGGAGGTAGCGGCAGTGTGGTAGGGGACAGTGTGCGCACGGTGCTTCACAAGAAGTTAGCCTCTGAGCTGTCAGTCAGCTCTCACAGCGGTAAATAAACCCGACCCATCCATGACGTGATGTGGCAGTTGTTGCAGAGGGAGCAGAGCCGCTGGGTGCATGTTGCATCCCAGCTCCCATTCAGCGCCAGTCCGAGTTGAGGGAAGAGTCCGTCCACAAGCCTGTCATGGAAAATCATCCCAAAGCTGCGTGCATCGGGTTTCATTATGTGTCATGCAGCGCAGAAATGGGCCAGTATCCCTCAGAGTATTGAGAAATAGTCAGCCACACCCTCTCATTGTTATGGGTGGGTTTCATCTGTTTAGTGAGGAATGTTTCCTGCTTTCAGACAAAAAAAAGAAAGAAAAGAAAAAAACTGTCTTCTTTTGTTGTAAGGTGGCATCAGCTTTTCCAGCTAATTAATGTGTTATTTGAAATTGCACTAATAACAAAATCTGGACACGCTTACATTATCTCCATGACCGCAAGGGGGCGCAGAAATAGACGTTGCAGTTACTGTATATTGCATGCATCCTCAGGAGTTTTTATAGTACAGCGTGTGTGCATTTCTAACAGTGTTCTTATTGGTTAATGTAGTCTAGCAAGACAGCTGCAAAAAGAAGTCCAGTCAACAAATTCGTCAGACTTCACAGAGGAGCAGAAGGTAATCATTACATCTCCTTAACCTGTGGACAGAAGAGTCATGTCCTTTGTATAAACTAACAAGTGTTTCTTGTCCTGCCATCTTTTTTTTTGTAGAAAACTTTAGGAAAGATTGCAACATGCCTGGAGATGAGAAGTGCCAGTTTGCAGGTTTGTGTCATTCTGTCTGAGCTTGTATCAATATGCCAGATGTGCACAGATCAGCAACATATCCACAGTTTTAGAATTACTGTGGTCGGGAGTCCAAACTCCACCAGCACAACCCCACCTGCCAAAGAAAATTTTTGACTAGCTATCTAAAAAAAAGTTTGTACTGGTGTGGAAGAAACAAATTCCCTTTATTTTATTGTGTTTGTATGCCTCTAAAGTCATGTATAATGTTAAATGTGTCCTTTGTCCTCTGTTCTGTAGTGCACACAGTCAAAGGAGGATTTCAAGTTAGAGGACCTGAAGAAACTGGAAACCAGTAAGTACCTCACTGGGAATTAAGAGTCCCCTTGTTAATACTCTTGCCACCCCTGAGTATTCTGACCATGTCTCTTACACTTGACTTTCTCCATTTGTCAACAGTAATTAAAAATATACTGACCTATAACAAAGAGTTTCCTTTTGATGTCCAGCCAGTGCCCTTAAGGTAAATATCCATCACTTATTGTCTTGTGTTATTTTTTTTTAACTTGTTACAGCCCTACAGGTCAGGCTCGGTGTAAATGTAAATGTAAATAAAGTGCTTAAACTTTGTATTTCTCTCTGTTAGGAAAATCCTTGCTCCAGGTGAGGAGGAGAACCTGGAGCTGGAGGAGGAGGAGGATGCAGCAGCAGGAGCAGGTTCAACAGAGGCTTTCCCTCCACGAGCCCCTGGTACTGTCGGTTTGCCAATAACAACTTTACAGACACATCCACTGTTTGGGATGGTTGCCTGGTTGTGTCATTTTGTCCCGTTTTTGAGGGCATGTTTGACTGTATGTCTTTTTTTTTTTTTTTTTTTTTGTTCTTTCTGTCGGTGCTGTGCATGGCTTCATCGCTCATTCCTGCCTGCCTGCTTCATTTGCAGCTTCGCAAGGTACGGCTTTATCAACGAACGGTGTCCGAATTTGTTCTCTACTGCACGACAGACATGTTTTATTACAGCTTGATACCTGAATTCAAACAGCTACTTCCAAGGTCAATAGCGAACATTCAAGTTCAAACTATTATTCTATTAGCACTCAACCACCACAGCTACAATGGTACAAGGATTTGATGCCTAAAAAGACTCACGGGTGTTGTTGTTACTGAATCCCAATAAAGCGATGGTTGTTTAATCCATTTTACAATTTACAGCTGAGCACAATAAGAAATTCCAATTTATATTAAAGCTGCTCTATAATCAATATGTACATATTAACAATGGATCAAATAATTACATGTAATGTAAAAAAGAGTCGCCCTTGGTGACAGACACACAGACGCACACTGCTGTCATCTCTTTTAGCTCATTATTTTGGTTTTACGGCCCAAAACTACACTGTTTTGGTTCAGTCTCACATCTCTTGTCATTAACTGTTTTCAGCACAAAAAAACAACAACGACAACAATAACAACAACAAAACTGGCAAATCAAGTTAGGGACTAAAATGCAGTAAGAACTGAAAGCTAGTGGAACAGATGCTAACCAGGGAGTGTGGTGGGATTTAAGCTCTTTCTAACTGATTAATTTTAAATTTTTAAATGGTAACTTAACACTAAGGCCTTTCATCAAATGATTAAAAGCATGCATCTAAAAACGTTGTCTGTTATTGGTCGCTCCATGGTCCCAGGTGGTGTCACTGTCCATTGTTATGGTAACCGTTAACACCTGCAACCTTTGTCCCTTACAGGTACCTTGTTGCCACGGTTACCTTCAGAGCCGGGGATGACACTACTTACAATAAAGATTGAAAAAATCGGCTTGAAGGACGCCGGGCAGTGCATCGATCCCTACATGACCATTAGTGTTAAAGGTATTGATCTCATAGTGGCCCCACACTTTTGAACTATGTCTGGGTTAAAGTGAACAGTTAGTGAAGACCTCCACAGCTTCTGGTCTCAGATTACAGCCACACCCTTTGTCTCTGCTGTGGAGCTTCCTCTTCTCTCTCACTGTCTTTTTAAAGAAAGCCCACTTCTGAGCTGCGGACTGAAATCTTAAAATGTGCCAAAAAATCTCTTCACATATTTTGAAACAGCTTTATATAATGCCTTTTATCCAAATAGGGTGTCCTCTTTTTCTGTCCCTGCAGATTTAAACGGTGTTGATTTGAACCCAGTGCAGGACACCCCTGTGGCCACCAGGAAGGAGGACACCTACATTCATTTCAGTGTGGATGTAGAGATCCAGAGACATGTGGAGAAATTACCAAAAGGTAAGGCCCAAACCTCCAGAGGCCCCAAAAACCCCAGGTTCACTGCATGTCAGATGGTTCTGGCTGTTTTATTAATTGCTGATGTTCATACAGTTTAATCAGCGCTATAACTTTTTCCAGGAGCAGCTATCTTCTTTGAATTCAAGCACTACAAACCTAAAAAGAGGTTTACCAGCACAAAATGTTTTGCCTTCATGGAAATGGACGAGATAAAGCCAGGACCCATCGTAATCGAACTGTGAGTCAACTGATGCATGTCTTTTTCTTATTCTTTTCTTTTTTTTTTTTTTTTTTTTTTAATGAAAAACATTTCATAGGAGTCTCTCATGTCTGTTGGATCATCATGAAGCACACACTGTACCTTCTTCAATTTCAGGTACAAGAAACCCACAGACTTCAAGAGGAAGAAACTGCAGCTTCTAACAAAGAAACCACTTTATCTCCATCTTCATCAGACATTACACAAGGACAGCTAAGTCGGAACACGCCTTGAACTTTGCAGCAACCTCTTTTAATCTCTCTCTCACATCCACATCCAGCAAAATGTGGTGTTCCACCTCATCTCATCTAGCAATACTAAATCAAGGCCGCTGTCATGTTTTCCTCCCCTGGTTTTCCTGAATATATGAAGAAAGTAAGAGGAACTGAGCCAAACATTAGGCACATCAGCTCAAACAGCCACATTAGTTTTTCATTTTTATATTCTTTGATTTTGCTGTCAAATGCATATCCCCTCTCTTGCAGGAAACCCTTCTCCAAAAATAATAGTGTTTTGACTCACTGGAGATCCAGGGTTTTCATGCTGCAGCAGCGGTAGTGGAAACAGTCAAACCACTTCATCTCTAGTCTTCCTTAACTCACTGATTTTGGGGAAACGGGGACACAGTGCGAGTCACCGCAGGTGCTTAATTGGAGTTTAAGACTTTATAGGGTTGTTGGACATTGAACCTTGGATTTAAGTTATATTCGGCAAAACATGAAAAGCAACGATATTTGCCAAAAAACGTGGATATGTTGGGGAAGTCAGGGCAGAGTTTGCAAAGCCATTCCCTGAATAAATAACATGCAAACAGTGGACGTGGCTCGTTTGCTTCATCAAGACACCGAAAGTGCGTTTTTGAATTCTGTGATAGTCCAGGATGCTTTACGGAGTCTCGAGTGTGCCAGAATTATAATGAAATAATTTATCAGTGAATTTGAAAACACTATTACAAACTGTTTAATTGAGTTAGCATTTAAATTATGCATTACATAAAAAGCGTAATTATAACAATATTATTCAATTCACCAAGCAGCTCACTCAATGATTAATAATTGAATTGTAAAATGGAATAACAAAGCTAATTTTAAAAAAGGTTATTAAATTATACTTTATTATTCCTGTTACTTATATATTCCATCTCACAATTTGTTTTCTACTTTAACATTTAGTTCCAGTTTGTGCTTTCTTTAATTTTAACCTGCATTCACTAAATTTTATCATGATATAAACAACAAGACAACAAGTAATATAACTAACGTTAGCTAGGCTAGGTTGTGAGTTTGCTCCAACTGCCCCTTTTCCAATATCTGGCCTCTTCCTCTTTCCCTTGTCCTGTGTTTCTGATTGGCTGGATTATTGTTGTGTGAATTGCTGACTATACCTTTAATGGAGCATTAATTTAAAGCTATGTGTTGGCAGGAGCTGGCTTTAAATTAAAGCCATGAAGAAAAATAGAAAAAATAGAAATTAATAAAAAGTCTATAATTGGTGGCATGCTCCAGACTCCATGCTGGTTTAGTGTTAAGTGGCAGCAGTGGCATTCACAATGTTACATGGTACAATTATGTTAAATATAAATTAGGTGTCTTTAACAAGAAGCCTCTACATTTTGTTCTGGTAGTTGGCATTTTTAGAGTAATAATTCTTGAAGGTTGTGTTGACCTTTGTTAAAACTTCTTGCAAAATTTGTTGTGTTAAATGTCAGATTTTCACATTCTGAGTGTTTGTTTCAGCCCAGAGTCAATAAGATCATGACCCAGTAGCAATTAAATCGCCCCATAACTCTGACAGTTGATACATGCCAGTGTTCATGCTTCAGTATGTATTGAATGTAATGTTTAAATACTGTTGCATAAAGTTTAATGAATGCATAAAGAGTAAAATGGATGCAGCATGGTTTGCATGCTGTGGACGTGTATTCTGTAAACAGTGTGAGCCTTTGGTTGAGGCTCAGATGTTTAACACCAGTTTTTTTTTTTTTTTTTTCTAAGCAAGCAGAAATTTTTGCATTTTTTTGGATGGATTACAGATCATCTGCCTGGAAGTGGTTTTTAATCTAGTGTTACTCTGCAGATCAAATGTTTTATGTATACGGTTATATCTGAATGAACTGCCTACATGGGACTGTTTGGATGATGCTTCCTTATTAGCAGTCAAAGGTCAGATTTGTGCTCTCTGACTGACTTTTGAAGGATTATCTGTTGTCCCTCAGAAAAGCCCACTACTCTTATTTTGAAATTTCATATCAACTTGTTATAAAGGGCTTTTTTTTTTTTTTTTTTTTTTTAAAAAGGAAGTTGCATGTAACTTTATGTTTCCATACTGACTCTGCAGATGTTCTTCTTCACTAAAACATCTACATTGTTATATTTGATTTTAGATTTTATTTTTGTAATGTCTCAATATTCAGGACTGTAAATTAACTGTAAGATACACTAACTGATGAGCATACAGTTAACTGCGTGTATGTATGAAGTGCTACGATGTGGTAGGACTGAGAAGTGTTGAGTGTTTTAGTTTTGTTGACAGATTGAGGGGAATTGTATCAAACATTTACAAGGCTTTTAATTTCTAATAAACTACAAATGAGTATGTTTGGTGGAGGATTTCATCCAGAGCCCCTGAACGCTACTGACTTACTATATTGTTGCTCCATTAAGGACTGAGGATCACTCCTACATTAATTTCTAATTATGCATTCAAGGTTTTGGACAGTCGACTTCAAAAAGAGCGTTGACTTTTGTTTTGCCAAAAAATTTTTTTTTTTTTCATTGATATAATTGCTGTTTGCTTTCATCCTAATCAATCAACACTGCTTAGACAACATAGGAAATAAACACCATAAAATAAAATCATCAATAAAAACGCCAAACTATATTCCACACTAAAAAGTGTTGGTAAATATGGTTCTATGATGTTTTTTAAGGGTATTTGTTTCCTATGACCTGCATTCAATGTTGGTTGATAAAGATTTACGGTAATTTCTGAATGAATTAACCCTGGATGAATATACTTTGAATATAAGGTAGAGTCTGAAATACCCATCTCTGAAACGTCTGCCTGCATCTCTGCACAATGGAGATTATTTGCAGTGCTCACATCTTTTAAAATTGGCATGTAAACTATTTAGCAACAGCTTCTCTTTCCAAAATCAGTGTCTCTGTTGCTCAGGACGATTCACAGACCACATGACACAGTTTGCAGAGACTTACTCAGGGATTAGACAGTAGCTGCAAAAAACAGTTCACATCTAGGTGTGGGGATTATCGAGTAGAGGCACTGATTTTGCAAAGAGGTGTTGCTGTTTCAAATGTTATTTTCAGTTCTGTGAGCTCTGTAAGCAGAACGTCTCTGATCTAAAACCTGGACAAATTAAACCAAAACTACCTGCATGATCAGAAACTACCAACAGCAGATAAGTAAAACGAGTTTTTTTTTTATTGGGTGAACTGACACTTTCAGGTTGTTTAGTGTATACTGATTTGGATTCTGAGTAAACTCAGCATCAGACTATATTGGCAGTGCAATGAACTTTACACTGCCAATAGTCCTGTGGCAACGTGTCCAAACAAAATAGGTCTGATGGAAGGAGATGAGGAGAGCTAAGACCACATTTTCATGTGTTTTGGACGTAGAAGTAATTTCTCAGGTACTTTGTTTAGATCATACAAAATGCTAGAATGCAGATACTAATTGTGTGAGACAGCAAACCATGTCAAGTAAATGCCAGCGCTCACAGTCCTAAAATTATCTCAGTAACAGCACAGATGTATGCCTTATTTTTTTTTTCCTCAAATGAAGACTTTACCACACATCCTCTGTAAGTGAACTGTAATCAGTTGATAACATAACACTGACAGCTTTTACATTCTTTATTATTAAAAGTTCTACCAACATAGTAAAATAAGTTATACATCTGGCCATCAAATTATACGTTTGCTTTACAGTTCAGCTTTGGGAAAATTATGGTGTTCCTGAAACGCTAGAAGCTAAATCTCTCTCCTTTTTCCTCCATTTTTAAAATAATTTCCACAGGAAATGACATTTAAAAAAAATTGCCCCTTAAAAATCACCATACTATTTTTTTTTTTTTTTTTAAAGATCGACAAGTGAAAATCGTCTGGCATATAATGAACTGTTATTGCACAATAAGATGTTTAGAAAAGTGGCAACCCTTTCAACTTATATCGATTTCAGACACATAATGATAGTGTAATTTAAGGACCATGTTTTTTAATAAACATAATTCCAGGATTTTTTTTAATTTTATAACTGAAATATGAAAATAATCATGACCTGTGTTTGGACTGGATCTGGTTCGTTAACATGACGGGTCCAGGGTAACGGGGGTTCAAGTCCTCTGCCGTAGCTGGTGGCATTTTTAAGGCTTTACCATCGCTGGCCTCGCTGAGTCCTGAGGGGCGTCCTGCTTCACATGCAGGTCTTGCCCGGGGCCGCTGTGAGCTCCGGCTGAGTTGAGGAGGGCATCAGGTGGGGCCTGACCATAAGCACCACCAGGATGTGCAGGATGGGGCGGGACACCTGGGGGCAGGTCCACTGGTGGGCTAGTGTGGTCACGTGGTCCTGGGAAGCGCATGTCAGGAGGGACGGGTGGACGTGGTCCAATAGGCGCACGGACACCTAAACAGGACAAACGAAAAAGGAAATATTAGGAATAACATACTACGGCTGAAAATGAATAAACAAATCTTTCCTTCTGAGATTTTTTTTTTGGTATGTGTATGTCTGCACTGAGGCATACTGACTCCAGGAAACAGCCACACTCTGACTGTGCTACATCTGCAATATGATTTAGCATTTACCAGCCTGTAACAATGGCTACAATGGCTGCTGTATAAGTTACCAGCTACTCAATAACAGCACAAACATCATGTGCTGAAAATAAAAGGCTGAACATAAGAGATAAGATAAGATAAACCTTCCCACAATGGGGAAATTGCACCATACCATGTGGTGGAGGCATCGGGCCAAAGTGATGAGGTGGAGGGGGACGGAAATGTGGCGGTGGTGGACCCCGGGGATCAACAACATGGCCAGGGCCGGGCCTGGGGAGGAATGCATGTCCATTGCTGGGTCGAGGTCCAAACTCTCCTCCCATCGGTCCAGGCAGAGGCATACCTGGGTGTCCGTTAACTGGTAGTGGAGGCCCGTGAAGAGGAGGAGGTACGTTTGGAGGAGGAGGACCAGGTGGCAGGTGGTAGGGGCCGGGCCGTGGAGGTCTGTAAGGTCCGGGTGGTGGCAGACGGCCAGGGGGTCCAGGAGGGAGTAGTGGGTCATGGGGTCCAGGGCCGGGTGGAGGTCCTTGGACCATGGGGCCAGGTGAGTCCCTGATCGGAGATGCTAGGAAGGATCCAGGTCCCTGACAAAATACAGATGGAGGCATAAAATCAGAAAATGAAATGTGCTGTGATTTCATGTGCACTCACTAGAATTTTCCTGTGAGTATAGATGCATTAAAATTTTAGTCATGCAGTGAGGAGATCCACAAACCACACAATTCACTCCCAAAGTAAAGTGCATTTAGCCACGGCTCAATCACATGACCAGTAACCACACACCATGATTCTTTGCATGAAAAACAAACCCACTTTCACAAATACTTGACCTCTGACACACATACTTCGCAACTTTTACCGAAAAAAATATTTCCCAAGACACATTTTAGCTCAAGTTCAGTCTGGATGAAAAGAATCACTGCTTCTTTCAGTGCTGTGAGAACAGGTGAAACCGCACACTCAGCCCAAAACGTTAAGTCAGCCCCAGTGAAGCAAAATGCCTTAAATCTCTTCCCAAATCCAAATCCGGTTTCAGGGACAAGGGGGTGGAGTGCTTGCATACACTTCACACCGAGCACCTGGACTGGACAGACTCTATACTCACTGGCTCTGGACTCTCTGTGGAGGCCTCAGCCTGAGCCTCTGCTTTAACCTGCGGATCTACTGCTTGTGTCTGTTTTAGAGCAAGGACATACACAATGGACATGTAGGTAGGAGCTCTGTATCTACAGATGGAAGCGGGGAAGGTATCGTATGGATATGAGTCTGATCTGATTAGAAAATGACTTACAGATCCATCCATGTTGGCGGGCGATGAACTGCGGGGACCCATCATGTCTGAAAGACGAAGGAAAAAAAAAACAATGCTAAAAGCAAATTAAAAGCTATGGTGAAGCTTTTGAGATAGAGAGACCACAAAGGAGACATACCCATCCCAGAGATGTGTTTGTTTTCAGGGTAACGACCATGAGGATCTGATGGAGGTCGAGGACCTGAGGGGGGACAAAAACAAGATGCAGTGAAGAATGAAAACCCCCCAGGACTCTGTCTATAGCACGTTTCCAGGGAAAGACACAGTTGTAAGAAACAAAGAAAGAAGAAACAAAGTATGATGAGGGCAAAGACTGGTCACCTGTACTCTAGGAAGAAAACTTTAAGAGGAATGAAGCATTCTGGATAAGTTTAAAGCCCCTGAAAACTTGGTTTCAAATTTAATTCTTTTTAATTTGCAACTAATAAACAACAATCAAAATCTATACGAAAAAACGGACAATCTAATAAGGACCCTGTTGCTCATAGTAAGAAGCTCAGTATAGTAGCATAGTAAGAAAATGTTTCCAGGGCCTTTAAACATGCAAACGGTGAATTTCATTTCAACTGCAAAATAAGAAAAGTGCTTCGAAATGGATCAACTAAAAAAATCAGAACAAGAACAGGACAAAGATCTGAGGACAAAGGTATCAGGAAGGTGCAGAATGCAGAACACACTGGGAAGAAATAAAAGGAAGAACTAAGGGTGAAAGAGCTGAAAAGAATCAAGTCAGGAGTGAAAAAAAAGAGAAAGATTAGAGGACACAAGGTTGTAGCAGAGGGATGATGTCCGATTCTGGTCAAGAGGTTGAAGAGGGTGAAGTAATCCACAAGGACTCACCATACGGGTCAATTCTTCGCCCCACAGGGGCAGAAGGAGGGCGTCTGGGACCCTCTATCATTAGTGGAGGGGATGGTGCACCCCCACTCACAGGTGAGGGCCCATATGAGTCACCTGTTATGATCAAACCATCCATTTACTAAAGGAAAAGAAACAGCTAGCAATACATCACAGGAAGAGGTCCTCATTCAGGCTCTCAGAGAGTCGAGTACATTGAAATGACAAACGTGCAACCACAACAAATGTTTGAATCCTCTCCATCATTTAGTAAAAACAAAATACATGAAAAGAAATTAAAGAAATGCAGAGTTTTATTAGAAAACAGCATCGTGTTTCCCAAAGCTCGGCAGGTTGAGAACTGGCCAAATGAAAAAGGTCTGTCTGAGGTCTGTTTACCTTGGCGAGGGCCTGCAGGTTGTCCAGAGTTTGGTCTGAAGAGAGGAGCACGACGCTCATTCAGCTGGGAGGTTAGTACAGCCAGCCTGTGAAGGAGTGAAAAAAAAGACTCATGGTTAAATGCTGATAAATATATTTAGCTTAGAAACAGAAAAAAAAAAATCCCAAACCCTCACATTTGAGAAGATGTCACCAGTCGATATGTTGTAGTTTTGCTTAAAAATATTACACTTTCAGCCAACACTTACTTTTCACGGAGCTTTGATGATTCAAGCTTCTCTTGATTCAGAGCTCTCTCCGCATTACGAGCATTCACCTGGTAATAAAATGGAGAATTGGTAAGAAACTAAAATCATGCCTGGGCTTATTAGTAATCAGGCTTTAATATGCATGTGTAGTCTTTTGGTGTTTGTGTATAAACTGTGCCATTCACTGCAACATACCCAGTTTGAGTGAGTTTTGTTTTCCTGTTCTTTTATCTAAAAAAGAAAAAAAAAGCCATTGAGATTTAAGTAAAACTTTTCTCTGTACTTCATTAATATAGCAACAAGAGTCTACCTGCTCTTTGTAGACTTCCTCAGTCTTCTTCATCTGCTCCTCCATTTCATTAATGCGTTGCCTTAAGACTTTAACCTGCTCCTCTGCCTCAAGAGCTTTTCCTCCCACCTCAGACAGCATACTCTCTTTGCTGCGCCGCTCCAGCTCCTCCTTCGTTAATCTCCTGTGAAGCCACAGAAACACACTCCTTTGATCAACGGCAAGACAGGGCTCATAAACACCTTCTCCATTTCAAAGACATGTTGGTGTTTTTATTCACGGGATGTGTGACTGGATTTCAGCAAGTCAAATTTACATTAATTAAAAATAAAAAAAACTTCCAATACTAGAAATCACAAGAACTATTTACACATTTAAAAACTGACAGGCCTGCAAGGAAAATGTGGAAACATTATCTCCAGTGTATATTCATACTAGTGAATGAGTGCTGCAGGCTTCACTTACTGCTGTAGAGCATTTTCCTTCTGTTGATACATTTCAACCATGATTTCATTTTTCTGCTGAAGGATCTTGAACTGGTTTTCAACATGGCTCTTCTCGCTTTTAAGCGTTCCAATTTCATGTTCCAGCTCCTGGTGTTGTTCTTTTAGAAAATACAACAACATGCTTAATGAGAGGCAGGGAGAAAGTCCTATTCACAAGCTACACATTTATGCTTTTTTTTTTTTTTTTTTGGCCAAAAACCTTGAATTTTTCCTGAAAAGAAACATGACCAACACACCTTCCAGCGCCTTCCTAGCCTTTTCTTCATTCAGCAGTTTAGTCATGAAGCGATCTCGCTCTTCTTCAACTACTGAGAGAGTGGTCTGGGCCTATAAATAAATATTGTAAACGACACCTTAAAAAACAGAAGCTACTTAACACTTTAAACCAGCAGTAATAACACCTGTTTTAATCATTATCTTACCCGAGAAACATCCATCATCTGTTTGATCCTGTTCTTTATGGCTGTCTTCTTATCTGTAAAAGACACATTTGGTTTTCAGCTGAACACAACACACTGTGGATTACATATCTGCAGAAGCCCTTCAAAGATTACTGATTCTGTTTGAAGGGTATTATTGTGTCTGAAGAGTTGGACTTACCAGGTGCTATTTCACCATTGGCTAAAACTTTGGTGTCAGCTTTTTGTAGATCACAAGCATCTAAGTCTGCCAGAAGTTCAGACAGCACCTGCGAGGAGACATTTTTTTTGGAGGAGTGAGACACTAATTTGATGGGAGTTAAGGACTAAAATGCACAGAGAAAAATTGTGACAACAGCAAGGAAAAAAACAAAAACAAAACAAAAAGCCCCCCAAAACCGACTGACCTCTACGTTGTGATCTTTAAGCACCACAGAGTCCTCCAGCTCTTTCTGGGACTTTTGATAACACTTTATCTGCTCGCTCAGCTCCTTGTGTTTGTCCTCCCAGCTCTTAATGGTAGCCTTGAGCTGTAAGAATTGACAAGATCAGGAGAATGCGTCAGGAAAACAGTTTGGTCTTTAATGATCCAGCTTTAGATTACTTTGTTGATTTCATTTACAAGCAACAAAGAAAAAAAATTAACCTCTGTGAAACACAAAATGTAAGAAGTCTAAGAAATTTATTTATTTACAATAATAAATATACTTATTTACAAAATCAGACTAACATGCTGATCAAATTAACAGGTTTCATTGATGACAAAACATTAAAAAAAAAACCTTCAGGTCGTCTCACCGTTTTGTTCTCTTCTTTTAGGGCTGCATAGTCTTTCTCGAGACATTTGTGCTGAACATTTCGGGCGTCTTCACGAATCTTGGCCTCGTCCAGGAGAACAGTAGTCTGTGAAACAGTTTATTAGATACAATCAAACCAAAAGCTTAAAATAATCCTAAAGATTCCTGCAATGTGCAAAAGATTATGCAAGGATTTGTACCTTAGCGAGTGCTTCCTGAAACTTTTTCCTGCTGAGCTGCAGCTTCTCGGATGACTTCTCCAGTTTCTCAATCTATTAAAAGAAAGCATTTAACATCATGAATCTCAAAGGATGGTTTAAAGTAATAACAGCTAGGAAAAAAAAGAAAAGTTTAAACAGTTACCCTGGTTTCATTTTCCATAGAAGTTGCCCGCTCTTCTTCAAGTAGTCTTGCATATCTGTTCTTTTCCTCGGCTATCTGCTCATTTCGTGATTCTGCCTCTAAAACCTTACTCTGCAAAAACACAATGAAGGAAACGTCACTCACAGTCCTTAACAAATGAGAAGACAGAACATCCATAAGCCACTTCCAGCAGGTTCACTTCCTCATTCTTAAAAGCTCATTTTAAAATAAAAACACTCAGCACATCAGCAAACGTATGAAAACAAAAGCAAAACAATCTTAACTGCTTAGAGCTTACCTCCAGGTCTTTCATTTTTTTCATTGTACAACTAACAGTTTCCTTTGACTGCTTTTGATTTTCTCTCAGTTGTTCAGTCTTTAAGAAGAAGAAGGAAAAAAACAATTAAAAAGTTCCCAAAATAATACCGTTGTGCAAAGTAGCTCATAGAAATTTGATCACATCTTCCTTGTAGCTCACCTGCTTCTGGAGCTCAGACATCTTCGTGAGAGCATCATTCTTTTCTTTTTTGAGTGCCTGGATTTGCTCTGTGAGCTGCTTTTCATCCACTTTTTCCACAAGAGTGAAACACAAAGCACACCATCAGTTCAGTTTTACACTTCTGCATTACATGTATGTAACATGAAAAAAAACTAATGAACACTTACCAAGGTATTCCCTCTTCTTTACCTAAAAAGATTTAGAAAAGCAATAAGCATAAGCAATGTTAACAGTTATCCAGATGAAGAAAATATTATGTCAAAACCAAATTCAGGTTCATAAGCCCAGTAGGAAACAACCAAATTAAACCTCATAAAAACCTAATTAAATATAATTTAACGCAATACTATTCATGTTTTTTCTTAATTGTTGGCAAATCACAACAAAATCTGAGCAGAGATGAGAGCAGTCATATCACAACACTTACTGCGAAAACAGTCCTCCAGAAGAAAAGTGTGAAGGTCACTACCCCAACAAAAGCAGTGACGGCCACTGCTTGCCAAGGACAGCCATACAAGGTATCCCCTGGCTTCCACTCTTCTGGCAGGAGTGAAATCATCTGAAGACACAGAACCACAACCACAATGTTCAGATATAACAACAGGAAGAATTAAAAAAAAAAAACAAAGTAGTTAAAAATAGTTAATGCAAAACACAGTGGTGTGTCAAACAAATGAGTGGGAAGAAAAATCCTTGTCATCATTACTACCATGATTAGAAGAAAGGTTACCAAGATATCAGAGCATTACCATAAAATAAACTGCATGCACCAAGCAATGACCTATGCCACAACCAGGAGTGCTGAAATCTGTTTGCTAGCAATAAACACAATAGCCTGCCCCAGGGGAACAAAAAGGAAAAAGATGCAAGACTAATCAGCTCTTTTGCAAGTTTCCTGCAACCACCACAATCACTACTACATCGAAAGTATTAATGAGAGTATTAGAAGGGGTTGCTGCTGCAGTGTTTCAACAGGGCAGGAAACCAATTTCTGCAATCACCTGCAACTTCCCAATTCAGACACCAGCAATTTACAACCACAAGCCAGATGTGCCTCAGGCTTAAGTTTAACAATTCATTTTGCAATGGTTGTTTGCTGCCAACAGGCTTAAGTATTAAGGACTCATATTAATAATCAAAATGGACCATATGTTTACCACAGACTCACTGATGAAGGTTTTCATTACTGTCCAGTCATGAGCTCTGCATATCGCCCCAAGCACAAAGAAACCTTTGAACTGAGCATGTGGCAGTTCAGACAGGAACAAACACACAGTCTATGGCTCTAATGACATACAGGGATTACAAAATTAATTAATACACCACATTGGCAGGAGGGATTAGCACATTCTCTTTAGCCTTTTCCACCCGTTGCATTTCAAAAGTCTACTTGTTCGGTATAGCAATACACAAAGGCAGGACTGTAACCATGTTGTGTTTGAAAACAATCAAACTCTAATCTACACAGAAAACAAGTTATAAAAGACCACTGTGGGAGTAGGAGATCCTGTGACAATCGGCTTCAGTTGTTACCAAGACAAGGTTGGTGAGTAAATTCTGAAGCTGTTGAAGTTTAAGTCAATGTGCATCAACCATATGCTCATTAACACGTCAGCACGCCATGACAGCATAATAAATACCTGACACGACCAGATACGCTCTGTTTTTGACTTACATGTTGGAGCTCCTTTAGAAACAACATGTAAACATGATCCGGCTCCATTACAGGTCGGGGTGATGTATCACGCTCCATGCCAGTGTTCGAAACAAAAACGGAACTAGCCCAAGTAACGTTTTGCTAGTTTGACAGCTTATTGGCTAGCTTGCTAACACGTTAGCTGCCCTCAAGCGTAAGCTAGCGTTAAGCTAACGTTAGCCGTTAAAGCTTTGCGGGGTCTGAAAAATAAAAAACACGCTGTTGACAAACGCTGACAACGTTTGATATTCGAGACAGGTGGTAAAAAGCACTTGGCAACAACAGCCGGCTAACGGGAATTACGGATGAGACGTCGAATCCCATTCACCCCCCCAAAATAAAAACTGGAGTCGTTAGCCGAGCTGGAGGCTTAAATATGTATAACAGCGTAAGTACAAATAGCGACTAAAGCTAAATTACTTTGACAGCCTAGTCTATCTTACGTCTACGTCTTATGATAATTATCTGCCTTTCCATGCCGAAAAGAGGCCCACCGGTTGTGCTAGTAGCCAGCTCATCACCGGCTGTGTTGAACTTCAGCCTATAGTCAACAAGACGAGGGGGAGGGCCGTGGGACGTTCATGAAACATCGGAAATATGACATTTCATACAGAACTTCAATTTGAAATATTTAAATTTATGCCACCCGTGAAATTCTTTAAGAGGAATAGGAAGACGGTACTATGTGACAATCGGTGACGCAGAAGCACATCCGACGCCCGTGAGGAGAGGCTTGTAGTTAATTATTTAGTTTCATTACTTGGGAGTGTTGGCTATTCATTTCTACTGTTGAGAAAAATAATAATAATACTTGTTAAAACAGTAATTATTGCACCAAACGGGTGCCAGTGATGTGTGTGGGGATATGGATATCAAGCGACAAAATACAGAGTTGGATATCATCACACGTTATCTTTTATCTTCCTGAAATCCTCCAAAGCAACGCTCAAGTGACTTTTTGTTTTTGTTTATTCTCTTGCTCTAGGAACACAGCACAGGTCAATGACCTACTTTTATTCAAAATCAGTGCCCTACTGTTGTGAATAGGATACTGTGAATTTATATAATTATTCTGCTTCTTTTGGCAACTAATTTTGCTTCCACATATTCTGTGGTCCAGTAGTCGTGCATGGCCTGGGAACCACTAACAAAAATCAACGATCCTTCTCCTGCATTATTGATTTTGTGGATTGAAATGTTTCAAATGTAAGGTACACCACACACAACAAAAACAATGAAGCTGATGAAACCAGTATACACTTTGTATAGTGTATACCATAGCTTAGAATTCTTACACTTACCACAGTTGTCCATTCAACAGTTTTATTGTTGATGATTGAAAGGATGCAGCCCATGTAAACAATTCCAGTTGAGAACACTCCCTCTTCTTCTTCTACTTCTTCTTCATGAATTTCAGACACTGGTTCCAGTGACTCCAAAGATCCTGGAGAAAAAAAACGAACGTAATTGTGGGTGAGGGACTGGCAAAAAAGAAATGATTGTCTGACTTTGAAAAAATTCTGCAATCATTCTAACCTGAGGGCGACTGCTCCACCTCGACACCAAGGCCCTTTTCTAGAGGATTTTCCAGAGTGGCTTGTGGGACCTTCTGTATCTCATCTGATACGCTGAATCCTGGCTGATTGTCTTTGTTTTTATTGAAGTGCCCACTATCCCCCTCCACACTGACATCTGGTCCAGTGTGCACTTCATCCAAAACACTCTGCTCCTCTTCAGTCTCTGCCAGCCTTTCCTCATGATCTGTTACTGTGATGTTGTCTTCACTCTCAGTCTCAGGGACGCTGTCAATCTTGTCTTCTTCAGCAATATAGGGCATTTCCTCTTTAACATTCAATTCATGTTCATCTAGAGTGAAGAGATTGAAAAAGACAACAGCAATTAAGGTGTTATTCAGATAAGTAGTTTTGCAGGTACATTAGAAACATCCTGGCTAGAAAGGAATATATTTGTGGAAGGAGCATTAAGAGAGGTGTGTCCTTGTTTACATTCACACATAATGAATCTAGTAACAGAAGGTGTGGTCGTCTATTGCTTTGTCAGAGGTGTGGTATTTGCCAAAATTGCGGTCAGTGTGATCCTCCTTCAAGTGAAACAAACACTGAAACGTAAGGTTAGCAGTATTAGGACCTAAACAATCATCGACTGAGGCCAAACGAATTTAAATGTACTTTGTAATTGATCTGTACACCACATAATGTTTAGGGCTATACTGATCTGACTTTATTATTCTTAATAGTAGTAAGAGGCCACTTGATCAATTCTGCAGAGTGCACAGAGCCTGAAAAAAACACACAAGCTGATTACAGTTTAATAGATTATGCCAAACAAGTAGGGCGAGATTTCTAAAGTCAAAAAGGGTGAGGTATCAAATAGCCAGTGCAATCATCTTCACTGGCTGTACGCCCCAGCATATATGTGTATCCTGTGGTTCTAGCAAAGGCTGCAATTCACTGCTGGCAGGGAAGTGTAATTCTATCACAAACGGTCACTGAGGACACTTTCAGCAGGTGTGAACTGTTGTCCCTTTTTACTGGATGAGGACACAATCTGAATATATCTGGAAACAAGATACAGATCTGAAAAGGTCCTGAAAGGAGAATTCAGGGCTGCATATTTGCTGTGGCACAGTATCAAATTCCGCATTGACTTTATCTGTGGATCATAAGCTGATGCAATATATCTTTCTACGTACCTGCCTGTGTACAACATACCTGTCCGTGAAAGGCTTTTATCAGTTGTTAAAATAGAATATACATGGGTAAATCAGTCTGACTCCACCAATCACAATCAATCAAGAACCAGTCAATCCTTGCAACCCTAATCTATACCACATACTAAATTAATATAACAAAATAATAAAAAACAAACCTACCTTGATCAATATCTGATGCTTTTTCTGTTGCTAAAGGTGTACTGTCACTGGCTGTTGAATACTTCTGACGAAGGCTGAATGCAAGCTCCTGGAAGTCATCCAGTATTTCAGTCTCCTCATCTAAACTACTTGTATCCATATGGGGGTCATAATCATGTTTTGTGTTTCGGCTGTCCATCATCTTCTCGATCTCGTCCAAGATAGTGTTTTCAGAGGCTTCCAGGATGCGCTCGAGTGCATTTTCAATGTCTTGCGTGGTGCCTGTGTGTGACAGACGGGTAGCCTGCAACTCCGTGTCCAGATCAGAGAGCATGGCCTCCACTTTGAAGAGATTTTTGAGACCCAGAAGCCTCTGTACCCGCTCCATGTCTGTCTCTGTGAAGTGGTCTCTCAGCAGAGACAGTCTCAAAACACTATCGCTGTATTCTGGCTCTGGAGTCGACACAGTGGACAGACTTTCAGTTTCAAGTGAGGGTTTGTCAGAGTCTGTGTCGTCTGATTGTGCAAATGAAAGCGCATTTTCATCTTCAAGTAATTCTTCTTTCTCATCAACATTTTCTTCCTCCAGCTCTGCATAGTTCTCTTCTTCCCTCTCCTCTGTATGTAGCTCCTCATGAGTCTCTGGTTCTTCGACTGAAAAATCTGGTTGACTGTTGTTATTCTCCAAATCTCTCATCAAATGGTCATGTATCTGATTAGGCAGATGGTCATCTACTGTCTTTTCATCATCTTGGACATCTGCAGACTGCTTCTCTTCAGTGGACAGGTCCTGATGTGTTTCAGTACTGAATAACTCTTGATCGGTCACTGTCTTGTTTTCTTCCAACACATTGTCTAAATCCTGTCTAAGCTCCATCGCAATGCCACTGTCTTGTGTATCTGCATAATAATCACTGACCACTGACTCTTTGGACACCTCCTCCCCTTCTTCTTCTTCTTCTTCTTTGGGCTCAGTGGGCTCTTCTGCTGTTTTAATATCTGATTTTTCAGCTCCAGGAATGGCATAAGTATCATTTTTTGATAGCGGATCCACTGATATTGTACTTGCTTCTGCTTGATGGTGCATCTGTGGTGTATCATCTGAGGGTTGTAATATCTCATCCCAGGCTTCCTCGTGTCCGATCACTTCTCCATCACTGTTATTATCACGATCAAACAACAGTCTCTCAGAATCACTGGCTGTTTCTTTATCATCTGTTTGTATGGAGCTGGAATCAGGGAGCTCCTGAAGAACAGACTCCATGTTTTCTGGCTCTTTTAGTGTTTCCGGCTCTGTTGCTTGTTCTTCTACATCACTTTTTGCTTCCTCGATAATCGGAGGGGTTTTTGCAGCAGCTTCTTCCTCCTCATCCTCATCATCTTCCTCTGAACTCAAATCTTGCGCTGTCGTCTCTCCCCCGGTGACAACTGAAAACACTGCATCTCCAAATGATGTCCACATGTTCTTCTCCTCTGCAGTTTGTGGTTTATCATCATGTGTTATAGGAGGAGCTTCCTGCTGCTGTCTGAGGAAATCAGATGCTGGAGAGGTCACGGCTTCTTTAGAGAAAGACAGCAATGGAGTTTCTTCTATAACATCAATGTGGTCTTCAGGGTGATTTTCCTCATCTTCGCTTTCCTCCTCTTCATAAGGTGTAACTTTCTTGGTGATTTCTTCATTGGTGGTGACAGCATCAAAAGTTGATCCAAAGGTAGTTTTCAACTCGGGGATTTGCACTCCTTCAGAAGTCGAGACTGATTCCTTTTCTGAGACAAACTCATCTTTGGGCACAGATTCCACTTCAGATGTTGTGGGTGTGTCTTTGGTTTCACTGCCCTCTGACACAACATTTTCAAGAACAGACTTCATTGCGTTTTTCTGCTCAACTTCTTCTGCTCTTTCAGGAACATCAGGTGTAGTTGCTGTATCAGACTCTACTACTTCTGTAGGGGGCGATTCTGTTGGCACATCACGCTCAGGTAAAGAGACACTTTGATCATCCGGGACTTTATCGAGATTCTCTAGTTTATCTTGATGCTCAATTTGTTTTTCACTGTCAGTCCCTTCTTCTTCAGATGGCTGTGTTTCTTTCTGAGTGCCCTCTATCACTTGGCTTTGGTCAGACGTTGTGTTGTCACTGTCATTTTCCTCCGCTGAAAAGCTTAAGAGTGAATCTACGTCGTAATTGTCAAACTTATCAAATCCAGTGTCAAAACAGACAAAATCTGTTTCCTGAAAAGAAGACAAAAAATAAAATTAGAAGAAATATGCATGGGAATTTTTAAGTGCTATTACATTGATAGTTTGAAAGGCTTGTTGAATTTTAGATTGTATTTTTACATGTCAAATTAACTCAGTCAGCAGTCCAGCATATGTTCATACCTCTGCTGGAACTTCAAGCTCTTGGTCAGTATAAAGGTGGTTGACTGCAAGAAGATCCTTTGGGAAATAGCCAAAGTTACTTCCAACCTATGGACAGAAACAAGAGAACCTGTTGAGGATTACAGCTACAAAGGCCAAACGAGATGTTATCCAGAACTGATTACCCACTTATACTTACACTTCCGGCCCACATATCAGTCCTCCTACCCGCTAGTTTGTAGTATACATAGATGGTTTCTGATTTCTTAAATGTCAGGAACCGACAATCTGGTCCCGTGAAATCTCGCACTGCTTTCCCCCGACACAGAAGCACTGAGAAAGCAGAATGTGCAAGAAACAGTAACCATTACTTTTCACATACTGCTAAATTCAAGAATGCAAAAGTTCAAACTGGCAGCAACTTTTCCAAGATGCTTTCGGACAATACTGTAGGTTTGCAACTAATGATTATTTTCATTATTAATTTTCCCCTCAAAATTTTCCTTCATTATAAAAGGAGGATAAAAGTAACTGATTTACTTGAGCCTTTCTCACTGGCTGCGTTGCATTGTCGTTTTATGTGTTAATGTGCCTCACCTTTATTGTTTTATGACTCAAAACTAACTTTCCCTGATGATATGTCACAAACGTGGTAATTTCTTATCACTTTAACCAGCATTTTGGGCTGTGGTTAACACTTAGGTGATATTTTCGGGTGATTAGTCCTGTAACTGTCCCCTCAGGCATGACCTCTGGTAGTTTAAATCTAACTAGCAATGTAAAGACAACGTGCTAACAGTAACAGTTACTCTGGATTCTCTAACAGTTCGTCCTTTAACGTTAAATTTAACGAGTTTGCTAAGCTAGTAACACGGTCTGGTGTAGTCTGTGCCAAGTAACGTTGTTAACAAGATGAAATATAAAAACCAAAGCTTGTGTGACTAGCAGCAGAGCTAGCACGCCTTGTACTTCAGTGTTAACTATTGTTCGCCCAGGTTCTACGTTTACATTAACCGCTTTTGCCCAAGCCGGCAAGCGGCTAATTAGCTGCTAACATTAGCTTCCCACTATCCACCTAGCCAGGCAGGCCCGAGCTGCCAGGCAACCAGCCAACACTGGCTGCGTCTGAAAGATTACGCTTCCCGAGCTAATGTTAGCGTTAGTTCGCCTTGTTTAAAGTGTGCAGCGCACAGCTACACAGCATCAGAACCACTGGAGCAGGTTATCCAGGTCGCACATATCGACTGGCAACAGGTCAAGAGATAAGCCGCAGTTTATGGCTAGCTGTAGTATCGGGATGGAGGGGAAGATGCATCCTTGAAGTCCTGATAAGCTTCACAACAAGCCAGAAAACTTACGGCTGCACTCCTGATCGGCGCATCTTTTCAGGTCGGAGAACCTCTTTTCCAAGGCTGCGGTTGAAATAAAATTGAATAAAAGTAATAAAAAGCCTTGTCGGTAAAAGTGTTTTGCTGCCATGCTGGCAGTTTTGTTGACGGTCTCGACTCAGCTGCTGGAGCATGAGCACTGGGCTGGAGGAGCCGACACGTCAGCACCTCAGATCCGGCTGGGTGTAGGCACGGAAAGGTTTTCACAGGATGTTCGGTCTGGATGGGGGTGCTTCAGGTGACTGTGGGAAACAGCCTCAAATATGCGGGGCGATTAAAGAGAAACTTGACAAGATCGCAGCCTCCTTGTTTAGTATGTGCACTGCCCTCTGGGGTAATCCACTACAGCGAGGACGTCTACGATATAATGAACGAAAAAAAAAAATGAGATTGAAAACCAGCTCTTACTGATGACACATATTTGCATAATCACATAGAGGTGTTAGTGCATGGTAATGTCCTGGACTCCTCCTTCTCCCTAGAGCCCCTGCGGTGTAAAGATCCTATAGACAGCATAAGAAATATTTAACGAAAGAATGAAAAGCAGAAAATAAATAGGCACATTTTTTGATCGTAAAGAATGGCGAATGGGCACGTTACCTCCCAGGAAAAGCTATAAATCCAAGTCAGTGTTATTGCAATCATCCCTCAAAATTTAGCACTGTGTAAAACTGTGATAAGTGCCAAGTCATCAAATACATAAAATATTTGTACACAGCAAACATCCAAATCGTAACTTAAATCTCAACATAAGATAAACTGAACTGATCCCATTACCCAGGGAATATCTTTCAAAAAAATCCAATGTATAGTGCATAAATTATGCAGGGAACTGAGCTTATGACCCCAAATATACAACCAGAATCATAAAGAACTATCTTCAGAGTCAAGAAGAACAAAGAGTCCTTGAAACAGATGGTCTGCCCTCGACAGAGCCCTGATCTCAGCATCATGTCCGGGTCCGTCTGGGATCACATGTCAAAACAGGAGACACTGAGACAACCTAAATCCACAAGTTCTCAAAGATGTTTGCAACAACCCACCTGCCAAATGCCTGGAAAGATTTGTTTTCAGTTTACTGCACTTTGTATTAAGTTAATTGGTAAATTAAAACAGTTCATGGCGTTATTTCTTAAAACATCCTTGCTTT
Organism: Toxotes jaculatrix; assembly: GCF_017976425.1. Lineage (NCBI taxonomy): Eukaryota > Metazoa > Chordata > Actinopteri > Toxotidae > Toxotes > Toxotes jaculatrix. The sequence continues at coordinate 6,610,765 of NC_054412.1, forward strand.
ACTTTTAGTGCCTGATGAAGATTTTACACAGCACTAGTTTCTTTCTCATAATCAAAATAAAGACTTAGGCGAGTAACTGGAACACATTGCGTAAACAGCAAAAGAGAGAAGTAATTTCATTCACAACTGTGTAAAAGATTCCCAGTCAATGAAACAAGAGTGCTGGGCTGAAAAATAGCACTTCAGTTCAAGGCAGCAAAAAGTAGTGGTTCTTAGCTCCGCCCTCTCTGCTACGTCAACCAATAGCAGCGTAGTTTCTATTTCTACTTCCGTAGCCGCTCAACAGAAAGCATGTTAGAGTGTTAGGAAACTGCACACTTTTAGCAGGGACTTGAGCGTTTGTTCACTTTATCAAATTTAGCATCGGCACACTGGCCAGCAAAACATCCGAGTAACGTTATTGCTCAGAAGGTAGGGATGGAGTTTTTTTCCCCACATACCTGTTAGCTTGCATCTATTCTTAACATTAAAACATCTAGATCGGTCTATAACTACTTATAATTTGTAGAAATGCTAGTTTCTGGTTACTAAAAAGTCAGTTAATTGTACTGGTAGTGGTCTGTCAATGTGTGTTTACTATTACACATTAGTTACAGAGCAGTTAGCCAAAGCTAACTGCCAGTATGAGGTCTGGATAGTGTGTTACTTGAAACAAGCTGCAGGTTTTCAGGGGATTAATGTGAGCAGTTTAAGAAAGTGTAGAGGCTGACTTAATGTTTTGTAAGTAAAGGCTCTTTGTGTTCCTGCAGGTGGAAGTCATACAACACCCATTTGACCAAGTGATAACAGGGAACTATCCTACCTGAGTCTGTCTGCTGTGGAGATTATGGATGACTTGGAGAGAGAGCTGGGGCTTCTTCAAGACTTGGAAAATGACAACGACTCTTCAGACAACAACTCTGCAAAAGGAGGAAAAAGGTCCAAGCTCCCTCTGGTTAATTCCATGTGTGCAGGTGAGTTGTACAGTATGTACCTACATACATTGTTCTGTTGGCGAAGTGGAGCCAATTAGAACTAGACCGATAAACTGTCTGGGCTGATATATCAGCCCAGATATATATATCACATTTTGTAGATATATTGGTATCTATGTACACTATATGTTAGTTTGTGTTATGTCATAAATACTATTGGCCAATTTATCATGGTCGGACTTTTGCCATTCTGAAATATCAATATTGATATTAACCCCCAAAAGTCAATGATCAGTAAAGCTATAATAGCTAATAATGCGTTTATTATTAGCTATTAGGTAAATATGTTTTTTTTTCTCCTTTAGAGACACCAAAGGAAACTGGGTTTCACCAGAGTACCAGGATCTGTCTGGAGCAGATCAGAGAAGCTATGCTGCATCATAGATGGCAAGAGGCAGCAGAATATATGGCATGTTACTCCCAAATGTTAGAAGACCCAACCCAAGGCACCACACAGCAGTACAAAGAGGTAGGTTTGTTGTTGTAGTGGATTTTGTTATATACCCAGTACACATAATTCTACACTACAGAAGGAATTTTCCTATAGAGATTTATAGATATATGAATAAATTAGCGGTTGTGTAAATGGTTCAAGGAAGTACTATGTGCAATTTGATATCCACATCCGTGATATTAACATTCTCCCTGTAGCTTATTTGGAGACTCAGCACTGAGATACTTCATCATCTCCCCAACTCAAAGCTGGAAGACTACAACAACATCTATGAACGAATGAAACATTCAGGAGTTAAGCATTATCTGATGGTACGTTAGCTAATAGACCTGACTACACAGTGCACAGTTTTCATGTTGTTGCTACTTTGCTGAGTCACAATTGTGACCTGTTTCTTTGTGGCTCTAGATCAGTCTGGAACATTCCTTCCACCTGCTGCTCCATGGTCACATTGAAGATGCAAAGCGTCAGCTGTCTGTTGCTGAAAGTTGGAGGTATGGGAAGGAGTCAGCAGCTCAGGATCAGAAGACTAAACTGATCCAGGCCTACAGGAGCCTGCTGGATTATATGATCTGGTGTGACAAAAAGTTCACATACTCCAACACCGGTAAGGCAATACACAACTCAACACCCCAAAGCATCTATTATTTATTTCTATCAGTTACATTGGCACACTGCAAGCTCTTGTGTGGTGTCAAACTGCCACCTACAGGGCAGACCCAGTAACTGCACATAAATTAGTGGAACCAAAGAGTTGGCATGGAAAAATGTATTTGTGTGTGTACAGACCTGCCACTTAATGTCCTCTGATGAGATTTAAGGTTTTTTTTTTTAAAAAAAAACCCCTCTGTATTATTTGTCTCAAACCAGATGCAAACTACTCCTTTTTATGTGATGATTGGCTGCTTCTTTTTAGACAATCCCGACTCTGGTGACAACCAAGAGATGCATAACTACTTCAGACAGGCCTCTGTAAATCTTAAGGAGATTTTAAAAAATCCTGGTGTCTGGGATCCCTTCATACTGAGTTATGTTGAGGTAAGCACACATTCCCCCATTTAAGTAAAAAAAGTGTGTGTGTGTGTGTGTGTGTATATATATCTAAGTTTTTAATATCATGAGATGAAACAGAACAGACTAGAGCTGCAACAGTTCGTCATTTGATTGACTTTGCAACCTTTGTTTTCTTCTGGCAGATGCTGGAGTTCTATGAGGATCACAAGGAGGCTCTGAAAGTCCTGAATGACTACGCCTATGACAACAGTTTTCCACCCAATCCCAACGCGCATGTTTATCTCTATCAGTTCTTAAAGCGGCATGATACTTCTGAGAAGAAACTAATGAAAGTGTTGAAGGTGAATATTAAAAGTAGCCAGTACATTATTGAAGTAGTGCTTTGTTTTGTTATAAATTACACTTAAAATTGTATTTAAGATGATAACTAGAGCATCTTAATGCTTTTCTTTTTAAGTTTGAGATATGAAACTGTAATAATCCTTATGAAACTGCATACAATTTCGATATTAACTAGAAGATGGAACCTGCCTGTTATTAGATTTATGATAAAGCACACAAACAACACACAGTTACTAATGCATCTTTAAAACTTCCTACTTCCTTATGCTGTAGATCCTCCAAGTTTTAGTCCCAAGTCATGAGTTGATGTTGGAGTACAGCTCTCTCCTGCTTCAGTCAGGTAAAAGCAAATGTAAATTAAATGTCTACCACATAACTGAAGTTATTCAAATTCATGTAAAGAAAAGTTAAATTTCAGTCTTCATTGAACAAGCAATTACTTTATTTGTATATATGGCCTCTCAGTTTTGACAGTACTAAACAGGCAACATTGAGTTAATTTTACTGTCTAGTTTTGAAATATTTGTCACATCTCCCAGTAACATTTTGTCTTTTCCATTTTTTTCCCAGAGAAAAAAAGTGATATTCAAAAAGCTTTAGGAGTCGTTTTAAAAATGCTGGACTTCGCCTGCTGGAGGAGCAGCCTGGATGCGTGGAAGTGTTTAAAGGCCATTATTCAGAAATTACAGCTACAGTATGTTAAAAAGTTATTAGGTATATTTGTGAGAGATTACTTACTCATTATTTTGTTGTTGTTGAAGCATGTTGTTCTGTACATTTGTATATTAAAACAGAGAAGACTGGAAGGAGGTTGTTGTTCAAAAAATGGCTGAGAGAAAAGACTGGTGGCCTGCACTGCACTTCACAAGCTTCCATGCCAGTAAAGACTCTGAGGAGAACCCAGAGCTGATGGAGGTGAAGGCATCGCTGGTAAAAGTCCTTTGTCCTGGTAAGTAATTGGCAACAGCTGTAGTGATTTTATGAATAGCGGAAGTAATTTCTTAAGCAAAAATGCCAAAAATTTGTGTATTAATTTGCAAATTAAAAAAAGCAAAAACAATCCTGCGGTTTGTAAAAGATTTTGAGATACATACCGGTGCTAACAGCAGCAGCAATGTGCAGGATTTTCTTGCCTCTGTGGTACCGACATGGTCTGAAACCAGCTGTCTTTCTTTCTGTCTTTTCTTACAGACCTAATTCTTAAGTACACTGCTGGAGGGGTAACCAGTGGAGAGTGGACCTGAGAGAAGAACACAAAGAGATTATCAAACTGTGTTTTCACAATTCACAGTCAAGAAAAGGTTTGAGATGCTTTTGGGAAATAACTGAAAAACCCTGGCAAAGCCGTGTCAATGAAGAGGAGGAATCTTTGTAAATGCGCTTTTTACACAGAGCTTATTTCAGTAAGATTTCATGAAGGCACAGCCTCCATCATCCACTGTGAGGAGCTCTTGTTCTGTGTATTTACAGAGAGTATCTGCGGGGTATGACCACTGAATTTTGACAGAAACTGAGTGTAGCTCTGAATCAGTGTTCAAGTTGGTTTCATGGTTTCTGTGAATGTTTTAATGAGAGCGGAGTCTCATTCTGCCCTCAGTTGACCTTTGACCATTGTATGGAGGCCTTTTAAGGTCATTAGTGAGTGTATACGACACACAGCCTGCGCAGACCTTTCAGCAACATGATTTTCAGAGGTTAAAGTGAGTGGTACAGACCATCGATAGGTGGTTACTGATAATAGCTTTAAAATGTTTACTGTGAGACTGAGACTGTGAGAGGTGCCATCTGTAAAAGTTCATAATTGACTTGTGATCAGTTTGAGTATGTGCTAGTATATTTCTCTGAAACTATATTCACCCCTGTCTGTCCTTTATTTCACAAAAAATGCAATGCAGTAGTGCTCTCATAATTTCTGACGCCATCTACTCAAAAAGGAGGTGTTTTTGTACTACGAATGTTTCTAATGGCATGACAGAATCCTTGGCCTTCACACAATGTGCTTCTCACTGAACCATGAAATAAAGTCTTGCATCCAGCAGCATGCCAATTTAATAAGTGAAAGTGTTTGTAATGATTCTGTTTCGGCTTGCTACAATGTTGGCCATGCAGCAACTCAGTCAGCTGTACTGTATGTGTGTGTGTGTCTGTGTCTGTGTTGCTTTGCAGTCATTACATAAACCAAAGCCCAAAGCACTTGCCCGACCACAGGAGCAGCTGCAGAAGGGATCTGGGAATACATAACACATGTTTGAAAATTCAAAACTCAGAAAGCAGTGGAGAAGATCAAGTCAGGAGCTGGTCACTGCTTTGGACTGTTTCCTAGTTGTGATCATTTTTAAGCTTTTTTATTTTATTATTACTTTTTTTTTTTTTAAGGCTTTTGAATCACCTACACAGATGTTCACAGTTGAGGCAGCCATTGCTCTGTCCTCTGTGGCTCTGTTGGAAGTTTGCTTTCTTCCTCAAGGGCACTTTGGACAGTTTAGACCTCATTTTTTGTCCAAAGTTGAGACTCCCTCGTCTCAGGCCCTTTTGTGCTCTAACTCACTCAAAGGTCGCTCTACAAATAAGCTTCTTGGGCAAAGCTAGTCCGCTGTTTGATCAATTTGATTCTCGTCTAATTTTCTCACCAGCTCTGAGAACAAAAGACTGGGCTTATTTGGACTGGAGCAGACAAACTGGAGAACAGTCCGACCTTAGAGCAAGGTGTAATCACCTGCTGGGGATCATCAAGGTTCACTCACAGCAAAAACGCGTCCCTATCATAATCACTGGCTCATTGTTGCGTCCTGAAGCAGCAGCAGGAGTCAGGAGCAGGGTGTCCTAGCTGTTAACACGACAGGAACAACAAATTTGCAGGATTTTTTTCCCTGCAGCACCCACGTATGCTCAAGACACTGAAATAGGAGTTGGCAAAATGGATAGAAAATTAAATCATAACCCACCTTCTTCTGAGGCCTTTAATGTGTTCATCTACTTCAAATAAGAGTGGAGTAAAGGCTTGAGTTAGAATTAACATTTGAGTTCAGTAAATGAACTTCATGTATTGTGTTTTCTTTATTTTTGCAGAAAATTAATGGGTATCTGTGCTTACATGGTGTAAAATGTACCTAAGGAGATAGAGAAAGAAATTGAGGTACAGAAAAAGGATAGGAACTGTGTTGCCACTAAATACTTTGTCCACCAAAGGGCACGGGAATGTTTTAAAAATAAGAGTTATTATCTCAGACTATGAAGTTTAAGAGTGTTTAAGTTACTTGCTTATGATAATAGTGGCCAATACACATTATTGTGTTCTTTTTTTTCTAAAGGAATAGTTTGACATTTTAGGAAATTTGCTTAGTCACTTTCTTTCTGACAGTGAGATGAGAAGATCGATAGCAACTTCGTGTCTTACCCCACAAAAGACGCTTATTAGTCCCTCTAAAGCTCACTCATTAGCATGTTATAGCTTGTTTGTTTAATCTGTTCAAAAACTGAAGTGTAAAAATGACAAATTGTGGTTGTGTGGGGGTGTGTATGCTAAGCCAATCTAATTGGCTGCTGGCTACAGCTTAAAATTTACCGTACAGGCATGCGAGTGGTATCGATCTTTTCATCTAACTCTTGGCACGAAAGCAAATAAGGGTCTTTCCCAAAATGTTGAACTATTTCTTTAAGTCTCGATTACTGTAATAGGTATAGGCCCTAAATATTTTGTACCATTTGGGCTCTAATTCAGCCAGTTCAGCATCTGAAAATGCACACCACCACTTGCTCTTTTCCTCAAAATGATGACTTGTGGTGATTATGCATTTGATGTGACCTTTACTCATCTTTACTCATTTACTCAGTCCTGTTGACTAAGAACATATATGTTTACTGAAACAAAGAGGGAGAATAATGGCAGGTGGAGGGAGTGTTACACATTTAACAACTGCTGAGTTCATACACTGGTTCTACCAGCTAGTTCAGTACGGAGTCTGGATGAAAAGCAGTGATGTATGTTCATCTGGGAATGCACCCCAAGGTTGCTGGGACATGCTGCACTGTAAAATCTATCAGGTAAAAACAAAAAAAAAAAAAATCTGTCTCTGTAGGCTCATCTGACGACTCTAACAGGCCCCTTAAAACCTCCTCTAGCCCAGGGAGGAATTTACTGACGTCTTTGGCCTAACCCCTCTGTGAGCTGACAGGTATAATAATTGTTTGTGTAATTAATCATCAGCGCGGGTTGCAGACTGAATCTATTTGCTGCCGAGGAAAAAAAATACACAAATTGTGTGGGGAGAGATGTTTTAATTTTCTGCCTGGCGTAGAAAGGCCCTGGATGTTGCTTTGCTGTGTGAGGCTGACATTAATTGAGTTTTCCCTTCTCTTACAGTTTCACTCCCTCCTCTCTGAACACAATAACACACACATACACACTGAGACACACACCGCAGTTGGTGACTCAGGGTCTCGCTTGGTTGGTCTGCAGGGCTCTGAGGATTTGTAACCTAAAATCCAGACTCGCACAGCGACAGTGTAACATCTCAGTAACTCTGCAAGATATTTGAAGTCTGGTATGGTTTGACAGGGGGGGCAAAGAGGGAGAAAGCGTGATAATTCAGCCATGCAATTTGGACTTAACATACTGATGTGTTCGCCAGTGCTGCATGGTACAAGCAGGAAGGAGAACAGAAAAACACACGAGGCTGACTTCAGAATCATCTTCAAAATATGACTGAAGATAAAACTCAAAAAGGAAAGGGAAACAAAAATCAAACTGAATGGAAAAACCCTGCAGAAGTCAGCTTTAAGTCTTATCATAATTACACTTGCTTTGGTGCAGAATGGCCAGTGTATAATGGGTGTATTCCAAACCTATGATGGCCCTTTTGAACAGCATGATAACAAAAGGCTTTCGACACACTCATGATACTGGCAGATGCTAAGACAAAAATTGCTTGAGGGGAGTCAAGTCTTGTGGAACTTGAGGGAGGGGAAAAAAGAAAAAAAAAAAGATTCCCAAAATATCCTCCCCATTCTGTCTGTGAAGTTGAAAGTGACAACTGCAATACCTTTGTTCTCAGAGTGCAGTTGCAAAAATAGCTTTCAATAATGTATTAGGAGAATAAAGACTGTGAGCTGATTTCTGGGGAGACGGCGCTCAGCTCTGTGTATGTGCCAAGACCAGGAGCCTTCTCTGCTGTGCATCTCTGGCTGTGAGAAAAGATCAGGCTGGTGAACACAAACTGATCCTCTTGACTTCTAAGATCTTTTGCTTATCTACTTATCCAGGGTGGAATAAAATCTTGGCCTTGGAATAAACAGCTTATCCCTCTACATATATTTACATCTGATCTCATATGTTCACAAGGGACTGGGCAGTTACTGAAACAGGATGATTACTCAGGACTTACTCCTGAAGTGTTGCTCATGCATGCAGTTGCATGGACAACCAAACTGTTTCCTCCTCTGAGCAGAAGACAATCAGTGCAGAACAGAAATGTAATGACTCTGAAATGCAAAGTACCTTGACCGACAGAGCATTCACCTGAGGCTATGGAGGTTTCATTTCTTGCGTGCCTGAGTGTGATAAGTGGCAATCCAAATGCTGTGGGTGTCCTTCCAGCTTTGTGGAGGCCTGCCAACTGGAACACAAGTGGAAAAAAAAAACACTCTGAATGATCTGAAATTTGAAAGAAAAAAAAAAAGAGGCACAACAGAATTCCAGGCAGGCATCAATTATTAAGACAAGCAAGACAGCTGTGACACACACAATGTACAGATGATACCTTTGGAAGGCTGTTTTGTTTTCTTTTTCTTTTTTTGGTTCGCTTGACAGTATCTTGGGTGGTTTGACTCTGATCTAGAAGAGAATGTTTTTTTGTTTGTTTGTTTTTTAAAAGGCAAGTCACAAAACAGCTTGAGTTTAAGGATTTATCATGACCAAGCTTTTGATGTCCAGGCTACAGAAAGCTCCTGGCTGGGTCATCATCAGACCCTGTTGAGTGGTTCGATGGTGAGGGTTAAAAATAACATGTTTGTTCAGTAAAGAACTACATAATACATTTCATTGTTTAATTACCTTTAACAATGGACTTTGTCTGAACATTCATACTTTTTAGCACCAACTTGGATACATCTGACCTTTCAGAAAGTGGGAATGTGGCGGTACCTCTGACATGACACAAACATGGCATAAACACAAAGTAGGTTGATGGGAATGTCATTAGTTTCACAAGTATTTGATCATGAATCATGACACTAGAGGAAAAGGTTAAAGGATCACCAAGGGTATTACAATTTATGCTGAGAAGGACATGAACACCTGAACCAAAATTTGTGACGATCAGTTTCAAGTCCAAGCCAAGATAATGCTGATGATGGCACTGAGGTTTGTTTTTAGCTCTTGAGGAAGCCACCTCTAGAGCCACAGAAGCCATTATTTTTCATTTCCTGAACAGTACTTCTCATGACAAGCCAGCTAAACTTAACGTGTAAAACCAGCGGAGTGCCCCTTTCAATGTCTCCTAAAGACATATTTTTACTCAATACCATTTTATTGACCTTTTCTTGCCACAATAGGCTTTTTCATGGAAGACGTGTCACACGTCATAGGAAAAACACAAGTGCAAACAATGGGGTTAATAATGACTGAATGCCATTTAGCTGCTTGAGTTTCAGGGTCCCGGTTCATGCTGGCTCATTGTCACACTGTCATGACTTCCTGGGACACCTGTGTTTTTCCCCATTATAAGTCAAGGTGTCTGCTGTGAAGAAGGCTTATTTGTTTCTATGCTTTTAAAATGATGAACAATAATTTCATATACTTCTCTTTCATTTGTATCTGTGAATCACTTTGTAAAATGTTCAGAAATGTGCTCTATATACAGGTTTATCTAACATACTCGAAATAAAGTTTTCCTTAATTTTGAGTTATTATAACCCTTTCCTGCAGGGGGCACTCAAGCTGCCTGCAACATACTGCGTGTATTTAATGTAATGTATGTGTAAAGCTCTTTTTCACTGTTGTTTTGAAGTTCAAGCTCTTTCTCTCGGGCCTTAAAAGGTTTTTATGTTGAAGAGTGTGTGAATAGAGCATCTGGAAGATCAAATGTGTTTTTATTCAACATGTGGGCATCTTTTGTGTGGGTTCACATGATGTAATCTTTTAATTTATGCCCTTTTCTTGTCCTGCCGGTGAGTGTTATGACTATACAGAGGAGGATAATGCCTCCCGTTTTCACTAAACATGCAATCCTAGATTCTCACTTCCCATTCTACTTCCCTTTTTTTCAAAAATGAAGAAAACATAATGGATATTTATACTACTTGAGAGGTGATATCATAAAGGTGATATCATCCACCAACACACACACACTTATCGAACCTGCAGTCTGCAAATGAGGTGTGTTTCACACTTGGTGAAATCCTTTAAAACTGTACAGGTATAAGACTTGGTAGATTGAGTGATGAAATGGATGAATTTTCCAGAAAGCTATTAACTAAGAACACCACACTGACTCATGCAAGCATATATGTGTCCACTGACTCATGCTGCCCCTACTGATCTGTAATTCTGTGTAAGTACAATGGGCAACGAACAAACAATAAGCTTGACCTGACCCAAAGAAGCCTAGTTTGCCAGTGTACTGAGGTTGCATAGTGGGTGATTGTGTGGTTGGAAAATACAACAAAGCCTGGTGCATTTTGAATGAATGTGGGAGCTGGGGAGCGTGGCCTGTCTGTCTGTCTGCCTCTATATTTCCGCCTTTACTCATCCTTCTCTACATCAGCACTTCCTCTCACCCCCTGTATATCTGGATGGCTGTTAGTGGAGATAATGTGGTTGAACTTTTCCATATTACGTAACTTCGACATCAGTTAAAATTTGTCATTTGGATATGTAGTGCCTAAAGGGTGACAGGTTATTAAATGCATTAGTGAAAAAGCTTTTAACTCTTTATAAACACACTGTGGAAATAATGGATTAAAGCTGATCAGGTATTTATCATCCAGGGTTTTCACTTATCCAGCCAAATACCTAAACATTTACCAGATGGACTGGTCAAAAAACATTACACAGAAATTCTGTCTGATGGATTCTCATAAAATTGGGTTCAGACATTTGTGTTGCCCTCAGTATTAATTATAATAATCCTTATAATGATCCTTTTCCATCTAGCGCCACCATTAGGTCAGAATTTCCATTTGGCCAATACTTTGCTTTATGATCAAATACCTACAAAACTACTCACATTCCCATCAGCCTCAGCTGTACTTTGTGCTAATTATCAAATGTCAGCACAATAAACTAAGATGGTGAATGAGGCAAATAAATATGAAAATAAAAAACCAAAACAAACACAAACATGTTTTCTCAGAATGATAGCTGAAATGATTAAAAGTGATGGCCATGACATAGACCTATAGTATCGCTACATTATCCAGAAGACAACTGTCTTTTTATGTTGTCTTTTTTATGTTTTTATGTTGTTATGTCTTCCAGTTCACATTTCTATAGAGTTACATTTAGCTTTACTAAGTCAAATGTATTGCTCAGGATCTTCATATAAGCCTGACTGTATTTGACAGCTATTTTGAAATGGAAATATTTGTGTTGTTTTCAAATAAAATGGCTTGGTGGAATTACAGATGGGTGAAAAGATTATATCCATGTCCTCATCTTGAAGAAGAAATTTGGTGACATTCTGAATATTATATCTGAAAAGACCAAACATACGACAGCTTTGTTCATCTGTTAATGCTTCCTGACTGTGGCTCACAGCCCCAAGCTCATTTGTTCCTTCTGAAAATGAGGGTATATTTTTATGGGTCACAAATAAAGTAATTTCCTTTGACAGCCGGGCAGTGTAATTTTTAAGAAACATTACTCGAACTAGAGTTAATACAGTATGTGGTGCACTAGTGAGTATTCACAGCAGCAGAGTAGTGTACGTGAGACTAACTCAAAATTCACTACAGTCCCCATGTAATGAAGAAACATGTCGCCCAGAGCAACAGTGCAGCTTTTTTTTTTTTTTTATAGTTTTTGGACAACAATGGAGCTCTGTGGCACACAGGAATAAGATACATCAGGCTTTACAAAGGCAATACTTGTAAGCAGAATAAATCCATTGTTGTTTTTAGTCTTTTCATAGTTTCGGTTGACAGCAAGAAAAATATAGAATATCACCAACTCATCCTTAAATAAACATGGAAGCCAAACAGCTACTGTAACTAGACAATTCAAGCTTTGTAACCTCTTCTGAATCTGTCTACTGGTAAATTTTCATTGCCTGACCTCACTCAAAACTCTGTGCTTTTTCTTTTGTATTCAAAAAAAAAAAGAAAAAGAAAAAAAAAGCTGTGATGGTGTATTGCGGGCTGACATTTCGCCGCTGGCCTTTTTCTATGCTGGCCTTTAAATTTGCTGTTTGTGTGTCTTTGTCCTGCGTCTAACTGTGTGTTAGGTCAGATTAACAAATGGTAAGGCCGGTGGCAGGCTGAATAACAGCATTAACCAGAGGACAATGGGAGCGTGGGACTAAGCCCTTTCACAACCTGTCTGACAGTTTGTGGCGTTGATGTCATCCTCTGACTCAGGCTGTTACCACGGCCGCTGTCACCCTGGACGCTCGGATGCATGACATCACCAAATGACACATATCACTCTGCACTTAACTGCCTCTCTGCTTTCATTTCTCTCCTTTTGTCTCTGCCCCTCTTTGTTTCCAGTCATTTGCACACTCATCAGCTTTCCTGCGTCGAAGGCTTCCACATTGTCCGTCTGTGAACACGGAGGAGAAGAGCATGAAAGGACATGGTTAGTTTTCCAAGGAGATAAGGGGAGAGAAAACACAACAACAAAGACTGTTAGGTCATGTAATTTTTGTTCTTGTCTCATTTTTAAAAAAAAAGTAGTTAGTGATATTTGATGGAGATTGCACAATAACAAAAATATGGAAACTACTAGCATTATTTCTATCAGTAAGAAGAACAGTAAATGATTTACAGCATGTTGAAATGTTGAAATCAGGCAGCAGTGTTTTGGATTCAGGTGAGATGGCCTGGTTACTTTTCAGTGAAAACCATGTATCTCCAAATTTCCAAAACTGAAGCATTAAGCGTGCCTTTATGGTTTGAGACAGTTCTTGTACTAAAAACCCACTGCATTATGTGACAACCGAGTAGAAATCAGAGCTGTTTTTGTGAGCTCATGAAAAGCAGGTACTTTGGAAATACATGGTTTTCACAGGACAGCGACCACGCACTGTTAATAACATTAAACAGTGCCCCTTTTCAGTTATGATCTGTCAAAGATTTTTGTTCCCATTCACACAACAGGGCAGTGAGATACGAACAATAACAATGACTGATTGTAAAAGTGCACCATCAACCATGGAAACAGTAACGGGACAAAAAACTCCCAACTTGAATCTATGCCTCTCTGGAGCTCTCAACCACATCTCACAGTTTTCATCAGCAAATGGAGTTTACTTAGTTGTCATCATATGACCTAAGTGTGGTCCTTTAGTCATACGATCCAAGGGTCTTTGAGCTCCAAACCCCATCTGCAGTTGGAAGCCATGAGATGCAAACACAAATAAAAAATAAAAAAGCTAAGTGTACATTCATTTGACTTTTTTTTTTAATTTAATAAAAATAATGGTTGTGTCAGTATCAAACCTTAACAAAGCTCTAAGGTAACACTTTACTTAAAGCCCCAATGTTTATGAGCAGAACATAAACATTTCTTAAATGGTTAATATTTTTATAATACCATAATGTAGCTGTAAGCAGATATAAGTGTATTTATCAACAACTATAACTCCTCCAGCGGACACTATAAGTGGAGGCTGCTGTATAAACAGAAAATGAATAACAATATAGTAAAACACAGCTGTAATAATAGAAAATATGTCTTGATTAATAAACACCAAAAATACCTGCTCACAGCTACATTATAGTGTGTTTTAAGCAGTTTATTAAATGTTTATAAATTGTTTGTACATGCTAAATAGGGAAACTAAAATGTTTTAATTTATATTAGTTAAAGCTGTGAAAGGCAACTTACACTTACTAGTCTAAACACTATCAACAGGAGTAAAAGCTACTGCTGCAGCTACTACTGCAATATAACTGCACAATTATTTTTAACCAACCAAACCAATCTGTGACGCTTTACAGTTGACCGAAGCAAAATGAGAGATGCAAAATATCTGTTTATCTACCTAGTTTACGTTTCATCAGTTTGTCGCTCTGGTCATTTCCTGTTCATCACTTCCTGTTTGCATAAATGTGTAAATGCCAGACACAGACATATAATAACTTAGAGTATATGCCACTGTCGGTGTCGATTAGGTTGACATGATTGACATGTTTATTTTCACACATCTTTACTAGTGTAACTGGTTCAGCAGCACGTAAAGCAGCTGTAATGAAATCAGTCTGATGTTATCATGGAGATGTTGATAAAGGAGGAAATTCCTCTGCACGCAAATTTTCATATAGAGCAGGTGAAAACCATGTACCATCACTCTTCTTCCCTATAACATGGCTTTGGGACACAGTGCAGACTTTACTATCTTTCTAATATGACACATACTCTGTTACCCAGTGTTTCACTTCTGAATAAAAATAAGCTTTTGGAAGTGTGTTTCAGAGATTATAATTGGAAATTTATGACAGTTTTAGTTCAAGTTTACAAAATTTACAATCGTAAAAGCCCTTGAAGTCTCAAAATATTCTACGAACTTTCTGGGTTGTGTCCCATATTAACTGTGCTTATGGCAAAAGGTCAGAAAACCCTTTAATTAATTGAATTCCAGTGTTAAAGTTAAATGTCTGTTTACTATTAATTGAGCAGATCTGTTACTGAATAGCCAGTTCAGGAAAGGTTTTACATTTGCTATTCTATACACCTGGTGTTTGGTGAGTCTTTCCCTGCAAAATCATCTTGTCATACAGGAAGTGAAGCGTTTTACATTTTTGACAGCCGCAACAGCTTGTGTAGAATAACATGGGGAGGAGTTAGCATGAGCAGAATTAGCGACTTTGGCTCTGAGAGTGTTGAAGGAAAGACCTCTAAACACAGAAGCACGCACTTCATTTGAAAATCTTTCAGACAGACACAAAATCTTAAAATTTCACATCTAAACAAAGCCACATAATGGTAAACTAGTATTTCAGCAAGAGGTCCTGTAATTTCAGACTTGTTTTACGTTGTCACTCATTAATTTACAGTATTATTATTATTGCAGATATAGCGCAGAGCAGTCCATTCCCAAAGCACAGAGACAGCTGCCAACAGAGGGTAAACATCAGCCCCCTCTGGGACAGCCACGCAGAGCTAAAAGGCCCTGGCTCCCATACAGCCACGCAGCAGGTGAGCCCCTGTCCTGGAAACAGTTGCTATTTGGACATGATTAGCAGCCAGTGCAGAGAGAGTCATTGTTATTTATATTGTGTTATCCCTGTGTTTGTTTCAGAGGTGGAGGGCAGCGAGTACCAGTGATAAGTTGCTCTACTTCAGGGTCACGGCTGAGAGGTTTGGTTTATAACCTCTGGATCCTACCCGTCAATCCCCCGCAGAAGTATAAACCGGCCTTAAGAAGACGTGTAATAAACAGACACTCACTGTGGTGATGGGTATAAATATCAGGGGAGCATCATATAATACCCTCGGTCGTGTAGATCCATCCATGTGTATGATATGCTTCCATTCTGGGATAAGGTCAGAATTAAACTGGGCCTCCACTGCAGGCAGAATGACAAAATTTGCTATTCTTGAGATCATTATCTCACATTTCATAAAAGAATGAGGTACACCAAAAACTGCAAGGGCACACGCAGCCACCGTGCGTACATATGAAGCACTCAAGTATATAAGCATTGGTGACGCTTCATCACCGACTTTATGCACCATAAGCGTGAGCGTATACGTGAGCAAGCGAGAGTGAATGTTTAAATTTTTTCATCATTAACTAAACAATATTTGGTAGTTGCTAAGTGACCATGAGGATGAGTCACCCCTCCTCAGGCGAAGGGACATGCCAACTTGAATGAATAATACTGAGCAGACGAGCCCAACTCAGAGAAAATAGGGTTGTTATGAGTTCAGTGATGGAGCTGTTATTGTTAGGTGTAAACTATACTTCTCTTGGTCATCTGTCATGGCGGCTGGCCTTCTCTCCCAGACCAACACTTAAAGAGACATTTGCTCTTTTAGCAGATGATTTTTTTTTTTTTTTTTTTTAATTTTCACTGCCTACAATCATCAGCTAATTTCAGTAGCTCAAAGCCTTCAGTTGGAACTCCCCTTATGGTTGTGAGATGTTTTGGAGGAGGTGGGTTTCGCAAAATGACAATGAAATGTGTTATAAATGTATGCCTAATCATACTGTGGCCTTCCTGACACACGGGTACATTGGTGTCAGTACCTTTTACATTATTAGGCAGCTCTTGGGTTTCTTTTAATGTGCTATTTAGGTTGTTTCTACAATGAAAGCATGCACTTGCTCTCTCTGATTTGTTTTAGATATTTTACTCATGAATCGATTATCATATTTCTGTTTATTTCTGATATTGTGATATACTGTGTTACAGAAAACTAGATTTTTCTACTTGTAATTCTGACCTGTAATTGTTCTAGTTAAATTAAAATAGCTAAGGTTAAAGACGTTAAAATGGCAGTTGAAAGAACAGTGGTGAATGAAGTTCAAGTGTGGAAACTAAAAGGAGATGCCTGCTGAGGTGTCGGCTGAACAGTAAACACTGAAAGCAGCTGGAGTAAATTCTGCATGGAGGGTTTTTGTTGTTGTTGTTGTTGTTAGTTAAAAGTGAAAACTTGAGACCTGAATGAAGTGTCAGTGAAAGTATAAGAATTGAAAGGAGTTGAAATGTCAGTCGAAGCATGTGTGATAAATTGACCAGCAAGTGACTGCTGAAGGGGAAGTCCTGGAAGAAATTAGTGCCAGTGTATAAACTAAAAGAGGGCATCAGTTGAAGTGTGAGCACTGAAAGCAGTTGGACTAAATAGTGCTTGGATGGTCAAAGTTGTGTGAGTTAGTTCTTTTTTTTTTTTTTGTTTCTCTGCATCTCACATAGAGTTTGAGTTAGGACTATCTTTACCCTTTTTAAACAAAGGTTATATACATTTGTTGTCAGACTTTGCCTTTATAATTATTAGCTTTAATGCTCTGTAGATCAGTAGCCAAACATCTAACCTGATATGAAAGGTTGAAAGGATATGAAAAGTTTTTTTTTGCTTTTTTGATTTCTTTTTTATTTTTTAAGTTGCTATTACTTTTTTACTGCTATTAATTAGATTTACAAGTTGCTATTAATATTCGTGTAAGGATGGCCAATAATTGGCTTCTCTGTCTGGAGATGAAATGGAATATGGGATTACCAATTTTACATGTGGGGACAGTCACAGATCTTATCAGAGCTTTGGATATTACACGACTGCTTTAGGATTTTCTCACCATGTGACGTTTCAAACCAAACTCTCAAGCTCACGAGTGTCACGTGCTGTCAGTTTGTACAAAAGTTTAGACAGGAAATCATCTTTCCATCCAGTAAAAACAAAAAATAAACAAAGGCAGTCATGGTATGACAGTATTTCAGAGGGAGGCACCATAATGCATCGACAGACTGGGCTGACAGTTTTTTTTTTTTTTTTTTTTGGGCTCTCAACGCTCAGGCAGTTTGTACGATGATAATCAGAGAGCCCGAGCATTAATGATGAACAGAATGTTGCTTTGGAAAGCTGTGTCAGTGCTTGGTTAAGATCTCACTCATTCAATTAAACTGCCTAATGAAGCTAATGAAATAGATTTAAAATGACAGTAAGCGAGATAATCAGCCCATCAAGTTTCAGGAGGTTAAACATGTTTGAAGCTGTGTGAACAAACTGGAAGCTGATAAATGTGCAGAAAGTAAATGGCCATAGGTCGACAGGCTGTTGAATCTTTGGCAGCGTCCGTCCTTGCCATCACTGGACATGTTGCTTTTCAAGCTGTTGAGTCTGCAGTAGGCCCATCTGTGCCATTCCCTCTTAGAAACTATCAGAAGCAACATTTTTCCATTTCTTAAATCCTCAGCATTGAAAGAAAGATGAAGTTAATGGCCAGATGGGATGAAGAACTGGGAGCGAAGGGGCAGTCTTTTGCATATTAAAGACTAAAAACAAGCAATTAGTAAATGTGCTAATTTGTAATTCAAACACAGTCTCCTGGGTCCTTGCTAAATGAATGTATGTATGAAAACTGGTTTCCAGGGTTACATAAGGTTGAGCTCTTCTTGCACTGCTCTAAATGTGACACTGAGTCTGCACCTTGCTGAAGACAGGAAGTGGTTTGGGTCTTTCATCTGGGCCAGCGAATACCGCACTACGATCAGTCACATTTTCCATGCCTAGCAATGGAAATGTTTTACATCAAAGTTTGACATCTCATATCATGTGTGATCTCTAAACAGATACACAATGCCACAATCTGTCATGTTTTCCATGGGCTGACATTTAAAAAAGGAAGACAGAATATTCAATCCAGTTCAAGATCTCACAAAAGGGAGAAAATGGTTGTAAAACGGGGTTTCTCATCCTGTTATTCAAAATGAATAATAAAAGGCTCATAACATCCATAAACATTTAATCTGCAGAAATCATTTTAACATCCACCTGCTCCCAGTTTCTTTTGACAACACAATTGAGAAATTACTGGTATTGATGCAATTTTGGGATTTTTTTCCATTTTCATTTAAATGTAAAAACAAAGACCGTTGGAATAAGCTGCAGAAAAAGAAAACAAGCATAAACATAATCTAATAGTAAGAGCAGTTGTTTTACTCTGAAAGAACTCCTTATCCAAAACCGGAGGTAATATTATAGGAGAAATGCATTCATTCAAATCATATTCAATATCTGAACACAGGGCATATCAGAACATTACTTATACCCTGTGTCTAGTTGAACTTATTAATTATGTGAGAACAGAATAAGTTTATATTTAGCTATGCCGTGAAGCACTTTGTTGATTTTACACCCTGTCTCCTAGAATTTACGTTTCTATACCACCAATTTTCAACAGCCGATACATTTTGAGAGAAACACAATGTTAAATTTTTAGCAGCAAGACCCTGGTGGTCCCTGGTGAAATATCTCAACAAGAATTGGACAGATTGTGCATTAAATTTTATATGGACAGTCATGGTTCCACAGAGGACAAATTGTTTTAACTTGGTGCCACCAAAAATTCAGTTTGTCAAGTATTTTGGTTTATGATCAAATACCTACAAAATTAATGACATTCTCATCATCCGCCACTGTACTGTACAACACTGATTTGTGATCTTGTTTTTTCTGCAATATACATTTTGCAAAACAATATCCACATGTAGCAATGAAAGTATGATAAAACTTCCCTAAGGTGAAAAAGTAAAGTTACTTGAAGACGAGCATGATACAGGACAGGTTTACTTTATTAACGCTTAACCAAAACCATGATCATTACCTAACCTTAACCAAAGTGCTTTTGTTGCCAAAACCTAACCACACCTGTGATTCAAGATAGGATCCAGGATCTACAGGGTCACAGTGGCCCCCCTTCGTATGCCCACCACCTACCACAAACCTCGTCCTACACTATTCACTATTCAGGCAGCAATGTTTGCTTCATGAAGTATTTATATAAATAAATTAGTAATATCTTTCTTTCATCTTTCATATCTTTCGTCTACAGTGAGAAACTCTGAGTCTTTCAAGGAACGAGCACAACTTCCACGTAATACTGTTTCAGACTTCCTGATCAACATCAGCGTGTCATCATAATAAAAACTCTGAGCCTCAACTCTCTGATCAAATCATTTTCACAGTTTTGATGGCGTAAATGTGGTTCTTGGTAATCCTTCCGGTGTTTTGTGATGCAGCCCACTCAATCGCCCTGTGCTGAAAAACAGTGTCGCATTACTGTGGCTCAAAGAAAGAGAGAGAATATTTTGGTGCCTGCTTGACAAACATTTGGCCAGATGAAACCAGCCACACAGGCAGAACAGGTTGAATTTACATATATGTTCAGGTCCTGCTACGTTCAGTGTTTGAATTTCCAACTGATCTATTAAATGTTTGCTCGGAGTGCCTGCTTCTCATTTATCACCTAATATTTCTAGCCTTACAACTGTATAACAACATCTAAACATTTACTGATGTTAATAATGCATTGTTTTCCACACATATATATACTTTCTATTGCTGCTGCTGTTTCTTAGCGCTTATAATAAAACGTAAATGTCAGAGTTATGACATGAATGAATGAGTGGAAGTATGAAGCAGGATAAACTGAAGTGAAACACATGATAAAATGCACTTAGTCACTTATGTACTTTAATGGAACGCTTTGGTTCATCTGAAAATTTCAAAATCACCAAATTTGGAGATAGACAGTTTTTACGGGCCACCTGTGATGTGTTAGCTTTATTGATAACAAATTTGCCTATGAGAGTTTTCTTTTTATTCTTAAGTAATTCATTACACATAAACTTGGATTTCACATCAATAAACAGATTTTTTTTTAAAAACAATTTGGCCACTTTCTTTGAAGAGCAAAAAACAAAAAAACCCCACTAAAGTCTTTGAGTCTCCTCTAAAAGCACAGGGTACTTGTTCATTTACCCTTTATCACGCTGTGAAACAGGAGTCGCTGGGAATCCAATCTGAATAGGCTTTGATCAGCTGTGTCCATTTATAAATAACTGTACAGAGGGCTAATAATAGCAGCAATAATGCATGCCCTGCATTATTTCTGGTTGCCAATGAGGATAAATTGAGAGCTCAGATTATATTTGGGGTTTGAAGCCAGCGAGACCCTTTCACTGCAACATGGGTCCTGTCATATGGGACTGGACAGTCAGCCAACTTGGCACTTGCTTAACAGCGCTCCTGCCAAAGACACCTACTTATTACCACCAATAATGTTACCACCCCATCCAGCATACAGGTCACTTACATAAGTGTGTAAGTGACCTGTATGACTACATGCAGGAATACAGTTTTATCTCCGTTTGGTCCCAGTGGAAAAAAAAATAAGAACTGGTGGCTAAAAGTGTGCCAAGACATGATCAAGAAAGTCCAACTTCCCCAAAATAGATACACACAATGTGTGTATCTAACTGAAGGTTATCTCATGGACAAAGAGTCAGGGGATTAGTTTCTGATATGGATCCAGATTTTGATGCAGGTCTGGATTATGATGCTCATTAAAAGTTTCTGGTGACCCTTGATGGTTCGGACGAGACCGTGTGGCTGCAGCATCCTCAACCAATGCAACCTATCTCTCTATATAAGTTTGTGCTTAGATTTGTAGTTGACAATACTGATGATGCTAAAAATGTGCAAGAAATGTGGCTGTTCATCTCATCTTGTCCATGCAAAATACTTTGTGTACAGAGTACTATGCAAAAGTTTGTGGCACTTCAGATGTTTAGATTCTCATCCATCCATGGCACAATACCATCAGGGAGGCGTCTGCTTGCTTCCAAATTCATTCTGCAGCATGACAACAACAACCCCAAACACACAGCCAGAGTCATTAAGAACTATCTTCAGACACTAGAAGAGCAAGGAGTCCTGCAACAGATGGTCTGCCCCCCACAGAGTCCTGATCTCAACATCATGGAGTCAGTCTGGGATTGCATGAGGATACAGAAGATAGTGAGACAGACTAAATCCACAGAGGAACTGAGCCAAGATGCTTGGAGCAGCCAACCTATCAATTAGATTGAAAAATTGTGTGAAGGTGTACAGAGGTGCTTCTTTTTTAAAGGCAAAGAGGAGTCACACCAAATATTAATTCAGTTTAGTTTTTTTTTTCCCAATTACTGCACTTTGTACAAAGTTAAAACCTGCCCATCCTCCATCCATTACTTTAACGCCTAAAACCTTTGCATGGATATTGCTAATTAACTCCTGTCATCTATATATGTAATATATAATCTACATATGTCGGACACATCTAAAATGTTCTGCCACTACAGCACAAAGTAGCTGTGTTATGTTCTTTTAGGGCTCCATTATATTGTATAATAAAGAGTTTACGAGCAGCACGTGAAGGCACCGTAGCTTCTTCCTCAAGCCTCCTGGAGAGACTTTTGATTGGCTGCCAGTGACATCATCCCTGCTCGTACGTGGGACTCAAGGCTGTTCAAGCGGCAACCAACAACCCACCCCCTCCCACCCCCCCACCCCAACCAGCCACAGAGGCAGACAGCTCGGCCAAATCCCTCCCATCACAGGGCCGGACCTCACTGTACAAAAAGGATCGAATTTAATATTAATGAAGTCGCGCATTGGCTCAGAGTCGCGTCAATCCCGCGGTGCGACTTCAGTAGGCTGGCGGACTTCCTTCAATATTATTTCTGGGGGAGCGGGGTAAAAGTACTAAAAAATGTTGCCGATCCACAACACTGGGATGGACTGAATGGAGGCAACGCTGTCAGCGAGCGGAGATAATAAATCCGTCTACAGTCAAACGCGACACACACCGGTAAGCAGAAATACAAGGCAAGTTTGGTAATTAGTGGCCAAGGCACAAGTTGCTGTTGAAATGCACTGTCATAGACATTTCACGCGATTCTATTATTAATGAAGAGGAATATCAAATTGCTGCAACCATTTTGGGCTGGTTAGTGTTTATTATTGCTTTATTATTATTTTTCACTACGCGACTTTAGTCTTGTATTACAGCATTTATCTTTATTTTATCCCACCACTAAGACAAAGTTACAATCCCTACCTTTAAAACACAGCCATGGCATGTTTATGTTTTATTTATTTATTATTATTTTTTAAAATTTTGTATAATTCATGATGGTGTGAAATTGGATTTCCTTCCGTGCTCAGCTCATCTGTTCAGTTCGTCTCGTCCTGAAAGCCATATCACATTCTCGGCACGTTCTCATGCCGGTTTCTTCAATGAATTTTGGCCATGAATGATTTCTGCTTTTGCTGAACCTGCACCGTTCTGAAAGGACGGCGATGGCCGGGACAGGCAGTGCTCGACGGGTGTCTTTACGTAATGTGCCACGATGACATGCTTTTAAAATGCTCAGGCTGGTGATCAAAAGGAAATGCTGTGGCGGAATTGCATATGTCCATGTGCTTTTATTTTGAAGGACACGTTCGGTACGCTAGAACAGGAAGTTAAGAGAGTCCTGTGGCCAGACAATAAAGGAGTTAACCAGAAAAACGCTCTTCTGTTGGCTTTTATGGTAAATAACACGACATGGTGTCAGAAGTGGGATATCAGTAGGAAGCAGAGGAAAGGCAGCGGGAGAGTAAAGGTTTTTGCAAATTTACATCGAAAAAGAAAAGAAAATGACGACCGACGGTGGCGACGCGAGTGCTCCCATCGTACAGGCTCCCCAGCTTGCAGCCGACCCTGCTACTCCACCGCCATGTGCAACGTTCACGATTCAACCACCAGAAGCATTCGACTTTGCAAAACCCCAAGATTGGGAAAGATGGATCAGGCGGTTTGAAAGATTCAGACTAGCAAGCAACCTGCATCTTAGCTCACAAGCTAACCAGGTAAACACGTTAATCTACTGCATGGGGGATGAAGCAGATGATATCCTACGGGGCCAAGCTTTATCCGACGCACAGAGACAACAGTATGGAGCAGTAAAAGACGCTTTTGAAACATATTTCGTGCCTAGGAAAAATGTAATATACGAAAGAGCAAGATTCAACCAAAGAGTACAACAGACTAATGAGACAGTGGACTCCTTCATCACTGCTTTGCATACCTTAGCTGAAAACTGTAGCTATGGTGCACTTCACGACGAGTTAATAAGAGACCGCCTTGTAGTGGGACTCAGAGACACAAGTCTAGCAGAGAGGATGCAGCTAGACAGAAACTTGACCTTGGAAAAGGCAGTGAACATGGCACGGCAGTCGGAAGTGATCAAAAGACAGCAAACAGATCTCAGGGGTGAAGCAAAAGGAGAAATTGATGCAGTGATGGCAAAGCACAAGAAACAAAGGCAACCCACACCTAAGACATCATTTCAGCATAAAAACATGACAACAAAGTCAAAAACACCAACCGATCGCCAGCTGTGCTACAGGTGTGGAAAAGCCCCTGCACATGGAAAATGGCAGTGCCCAGCTAAAGAGGTGACATGCCACACATGTGGAAAAAAGGGACATTACAGTAAAGTCTGCAAGTCAGCCAAAGCAGTACATGCAGTGGAAACCAGTACAGATAGCAAGGATACACCCTTGTTCCTGGGCTCAGTGGACGCAGGCACAGACCCCTGGTACACAGATTTAACTATCAGAAGCCACAAAGTGAGGTTCAAGATAGACACAGGAGCTGATGTTTCAGCCATTCCAGCCCAGACATACTACTCCATCGCTGATAGAGACTCCCCTCTAATGGAAACAGACAGACCACTTTTTGGCCCAGGTGGCACACCACTCTCTGTCATAGGCAAATACACAGAGTCACTATGCAAGGGAGAGCAGGTGATTCAAGAGGATGTGTATGTGATAAAAGACCTAAATATAGCTTTGTTAAGCAGGCCAGCTAGCGTGAAGCTTAACCTTGTCTCCAGACTAGATAGCATAGACAAGAAAGTGATGGCAGAATCCTATCCAAAACTTTGTCATGGCTTGGGGATGTTGCAACAGCCATACACAATTAAGCTTAAGCCAGATGCCATTCCCTTTTCCCTTACGACACCAAGACGTGTCCCTATTCCTTTACTCAGTAAAGTTAAGGAGGAGCTAGAGAGAATGCAGAGTCTGGGAGTCATCTCAAGTGTGGAAGAGCCAACAGAATGGTGCTCAGGGATGGTTCCAGTGCCCTCAAAAAATGGCTCAGTGCGCATCTGTGTAGACCTCACCCGCCTTAATGAAGCAGTCTGCAGAGAGAAATATATCCTACCTTCTGTAGAGCAGACGCTCGGATCGCTTGCAGGAGCTCAACTCTTCAGCAAATTAGATGCCAATAGAGGGTTTTGGCAAATTCCATTGTCCCCAGAGTCAGCACGGTACACAACGTTCATAACTCCCTTTGGACGTTTTTATTTTAACAGATTGCCCTTCGGCATAGCTTCTGCTCCAGAACATTTCCAGCGCAGGATGTCCTTGATCCTCGACAGGCTGCAGGGAGTAGTCTGCCACATGGATGATGTTCTTGTGTGGGGAAAAGATCAAGAGGAGCATGACCAGAGGCTTCATGCAGTGCTGCACAAGCTCCAGGAAACCGGCATCACGCTTAATATGGAGAAGTGTGAGCTGAGCAGAGACAAAGTCAAGTTCCTTGGCCACATCCTGTCTGCTGAGGGTGTGCAGCCAGACCCAGACAAGACAAAAGCTGTAAGAGACATGAAAGAGCCTTCTAATGTAGGTGAAGTCCGCAGCTTCCTTGGAATGGTCAACCAGCTGGGGAAATTTATCCCAGGACTGGCAGAGAAAGACAAACCACTGAGAGACCTTCTCTCCAAGAAAAATCAGTGGATCTGGAGCTGTGCACAACAAAATGCATTTGTTCAGCTAAAAAACGATCTCACCTCACCTCCAGTGCTGACACTCTACGACCCCAACAAAGAGCTGAAACTGTCAGCGGATGCATCTTCATATGGACTAGGTGCTGTCCTTCTGCAAAAAGAGGGAGAACAGTGGAGGCCCGTTGCATACGCCTCACGTTCAATGACAGAGACTGAACAGAGGTATGCTCAGGTGGAAAAAGAGGCGTTAGGATTAACATGGGGATGTGAAAGATTCAGAGACTTCCTTATTGGGAGACATTTTGTCCTAGAGACAGATCATAAGCCACTTGTTAGCCTGCTAGGTCACCAGACACTAACAGAGCTCCCTCCTAGAATCCAGAGATTTAGACTTAGGCTGATGAGGTACAGTTACTCTATCGCGCACACACCTGGCAAAGAGCTACATACAGCAGACACTCTCTCACGGGCACCTGTCACCACTAGGTCAAACTTTAAGAGGACAGACAAAGATCTCATGGAAGAGACAAACATCTATGTTGATGAGGTAATCCACAACATGCCAGCCAGCTCAACGTACATCGCAAAGCTGAGGGATCAGTTGAAAGAAGACAGTGTTTGCTCATCAGTTATGTCATTTTGTCAGAAAGGTTGGCCAGACTACAGTAAACTCACAGGTCCAGTGAAAAGATACTGGTCAGAAAGAGCTGTACTTACTGTACATGATGGACTGTTACTTAAAGGCTCCAGGCTTGTCATTCCCACAGCGATGCGCAGCTCTGTCCTACAGGCCCTTCATGAGGGACATCAAGGGATGACCAGATGCAGAGAACGGGCTAAAGACACAGTGTGGTGGCCTGGCCTAAGCAGCCAACTGAAGGAACTAGTGACAAACTGCACCACTTGCATCAGAGAACGCACTAATCCTGTGGAGCCGCTGTTGCCCAGTGAGCTCCCAGAAAGGCCGTGGCAAAAGGTGGGAGCAGACCTATTCACATTAAATAATTGCAATTATCTGCTTGTAGTAGATTATTACTCAAGATTTGTGGAGATTGCTAAACTAACACCAACACGTTCAGAGGATGTGATTGTACACTTGAAGTCCATTTTTTCTAGACACGGCATCCCAGAACTGTTTTACAGTGACAATGGCCCACAGTTTTCCAGCCAACAGTTCACAGACTTTTCAGCGGCCTACGGATTCAAACATGTCACGAGCAGCCCAAGATTTGCTCAAAGCAATGGGGAAGCAGAACGACAGGTACAGACAGTGAAAAGACTGCTAAAGAAAACTCAAGATCCATATCTCGCTCTGTTGGCATATAGAGCTACGCCATTGTGTAATGGCTACAGTCCTGCTCAACTGCTAATGGGACGCAGGCTTCGTACACCAGTGCCCCAGCACCCCTTTCTACTCAGCCCAGAGCTCCCAGACAGAGAAACGGTTGCTGAGAAAGACAGAGAAAGGAAGATAAAAGACACAAGAGTATTCAACTTGAGACACAGAGTGAAGAATCTGCGTCACCTCACGCCAGGACAGCCAGTCTGGATTACCGACACCAAGACTCAAGGCACGGTGGTCTCAGCCCACTCCACACCCCGCTCATATGTAGTGGACAGTCCTACAGGCACCATTAGGCGCAACAGGCATCATCTTGTTCCCATGCCAGAGACTGTTCCTGAGAGTCGGACACCCTGCACACCTACTCCGCCAGTTGAGACTGATCAAAACACACCGGGTCACCTTCAGTCCCCACACCAGACTCAAAAGATATGTGCACCCGTCCCTACCAGAACTAGGTTTGGCAGAGTGGTGATAAAACCTCAGAGACTGGACTTGTAAAAAAAAAAAAAAAAAAAAAAAGAATTGGGGGAGGTTGGATAAGTGGGTGAAATGGAGAAAAGTTTGTTCTGAAGGATGTTTTGAGTTCAACTAATGAAGGCATAAGAGTTTGAGAGAGTTTATTATAGTT
Source organism: Toxotes jaculatrix (assembly GCF_017976425.1). Taxonomy (NCBI): domain Eukaryota; kingdom Metazoa; phylum Chordata; class Actinopteri; family Toxotidae; genus Toxotes; species Toxotes jaculatrix. The sequence continues at coordinate 6,638,001 of NC_054412.1, forward strand.
GGATAAAACCGGTATGGCTTCAAATGCTTTTTTTCTTCTTCTAAAAGGAAAAGGGGAGATGTGGCGGAATTGCATATGTCCATGTGCTTTTATTTTGAAGGACACGTTCGGTACGCTAGAACAGGAAGTTAAGAGAGTCCTGTGGCCAGACAATAAAGGAGTTAACCAGAAAAACGCTCTTCTGTTGGCTTTTATGGTAAATAACACGACAAATGCCACCCCCTTTTTTTTTGTACCCCGACTTTCCATTTGGGGGAGAGACCAAACTGCGGCGTAGCGTTGATGCAGTATTTTATCCTCTTTTTTTCCTCCTCTTGTTGTAAAAGCTTTGGATCTGACAGAGCAGAGCAGAGCAGAGCTGGGGTTAAAAATTTAATAACACACACATGTACAGTGTCTGGGGGATGATTCATATTAATTACACTCAAAGTGATTCAGTCGCGCAAGACTGTGATGATTTCATGGTTTATTATTAGTGACCAGTTTGTCACACCTAAATTTTCCCACCAACTTGGGTGTTGCCCTGCAGGTGTTGACACTACTAATATTTGGCTTCAGCAGCCGTTTTCTAGTTTGCATGTTGATCAAACAGACGAGAGGTTGCCTGTGTGCTCTCTGCTTGTTCATTCACAGCCTTGATCTCAGTTAGTGGGGAACTACACTGGGTTTTGGAAAGGTTTTCTCCCTCACCTTATATTTTGGCTTGTCCCTGTCCCCCACAGAGCGGCTTGTTGAGTTCTCCGTAAACGTCCAGCCCTCGGCCTCCCCATGCCTCCATCTCCTCTTGACGACAGAATTGTGGTGGCGCTGCCAAGGCCGATCCGACCTCAGGAACTCCAACTGCGCCTGGACACCAGCTACCTGGACTCCATCGCCACCAGCAGCAGCAGCAAGACAGTCATCAGCACCACCGTGGTGAAGATCCGGGCGACGGCCAATCTTGTAACGTATATGCCCTCATCCAAGGGCTCCACGCGCTCGTTGTCGTGTGGATGCAGCAGTGCCAGCTGCTGCTCTGTGACTACCTATGAGAAGGACAGCCAGAGCCTCAGCCACAGCCAGGTGAGCGCCAGCAGCCCCAACCTCAGCTATGCCGGGCCCCCCACCCCAATGGTCAGCAACCATGAAGCATTAAGCGCGCCCAGTCTCATCCCGGGAACTCCAAAGGCTGTATCCACCGTGAGGGTCATCCATCCCAATGAGCTGGCCAAGCGGATGACCTGCTGCCCCATGGGACACCCTGTAGGGCCCATGCCGGTCATCATCGACTGCCGGCCCTTCATGGAGTACAACAAGAGCCACATCCGGGGGGCCGTTCACATCAACTGCTCCGACAAGATAAGCCGGCGGCGGCTGCAGCAGGGCAAGATCACTGTGCTGGACCTCATCTCCTGCCGTGAGGGCAAGGACTCTTTTAAGGGCATCTTCTCCAAAGAGATAGTGGTTTATGACGAGAGCACCTCGGACCCTAACCGGCTGACATCCTCCCAGCCTCTACATGTGGTCCTGGAGTCACTGAGGAGGGAAGGCAAAGACCCGATCATCCTCAAAGGTAATATTTAAGTTTATCACAGCTTGGGGATGCAAATTTCTGGATGACTGAAAAAGGAAACAAGGCTTTCCAGTGCAAAAGGGTTAGAAAACCACAATTTCATGGGCTTTAGTATAACCTTGGATGGAGCAAATCAGTTTAGACATCTGAAGGCAATGTCTGATTTAGCAGTGGCAGAACCTTAGTGGCAATATAAACTGATATGAAAGTGGTGTGGTAGCATAAATAGCGTGTAGTAAAATGAGTAAAGCTTGTTAAACTTTGCCCTTGTTTTAGTCTGCTGATATTGCCTGTCAACACACTGGCTCCAGGTGTATCATCCTGTTAGCTTTGTACTGGAGCATGACAACCACAACAACAGTGTACAACACTTTTTGCACATATAATCGGGCCTATGCACACTCTGTCTGCACCACCGTCATACACAAACATACGCACTCTCTCTTCACCAGATTTATATATGACATATAAAGCTTTTTGCAGGGAGTGAGAAGCAGCTGTTAGTAAATAAGGCAGCCTGTTGAGATAGCAGTCCCTGGGTTGCTGCCATGTTTTCTATCTTTGGTGTGTGAGCGTGTTTGAAGCTGGAGCAGTATGTCATGTAGGGGGCTGGACTGTGAGTGTTTTCTGAACGCCTCCCAGTCACCGTCTAGCCGTAAGATCACAGCACCTTGATCTCCTCTCTTCTCTTCGTCCCATGGTCCTCCTGCATACTTTGATGCACAAGGCTCCTCTCCAGTCATTCTGTATCAGTGTCTGTCTGAAGCTTGCCTCAGTGGGACGAACAAGAAGACTGTCTTGTTCTTTCTTCCCCTGGTTTAATTCTGGCAAAATGCAAGCCATCCTCGCCGCTGATAGAATCAAATGGCTTAACCTCACTATTATTTTCATTACAAGTCCTTTTTTATATCAGGGATGGACAGTATTTCCCATGTGTCCCCATTTAAATGTTTGATTGCAGCATGGATGTTCTCCTTTGTGATCAAACTACTTGCGTTTATCATTTTATAGCTGATATTTCACCAAAACCTGGACAAAATCAAACCTAAGCATTCATCCATCTTTCATGTCTTTCTAAATGTAATGGTGATTAATTCTTCACTTCTTTAAAATATCCTCTTTAAATATTTTTCTAACTAGGGGAAGTAGGAAGGAATCATTGTTATTTCAAGTAGTAGGAATAGTGACATGTTTGAAACATGTAAGTACACTATGAATGCTGCTGAATAATTTATTCATACTCCATTATTTACTGCAGCAGCTCTTACTCATGATTTATTGTAAATATGGTCATTGTGTGATATTCTACTCCGGTGGAAACACAAAATCTTTCGTCCGTACCCTGCTGCAGCAAAGAGCAATGATAGGTTACATTTAATCCGTCAGAATTGCCATAAACAACATGTCAGTGGTGTCGGAAGGTTTAGGGTAAGCAGTGGAAACAGCAGGTCTGTGGTGTGAGAGGCCTACCGAGGCAGAAGCGGTGATTTCTAAGCAGGAACTGAGCCCCTGGCTTATGAAAGTGCTAGAGACACTTTTCATGTTTTCCTCTGTGAGTTTAGTCAGAGATAATGACAGACGGTCACACTCGACAGATTTCATCTGACAGCAACGTGCTGCTTCTGGAGATTCTGTTTCTTCTCAGCTTACTGTGAAAAGTGTTATTTATCATTTGACTTTGACCTGAAACGAAAGACCCCGGTTCAGTTTGAGCCAAAACAGGAAGCAATTTTCACAGTTCACTGTGTTTCTGTTTGTGTGTGCTCGGTAAATATTTTGCAGCTATGAAACAGCACATGTTAACTGTCAGTTTATTGCTATTAGCATATGTACTGGTTGATAAAGTAACATGACATCTAGAAAGGTGCAGAGATATATTTGAGGTAGTTTAAAAACGGTGTCATTACATAATGTTAGTTTGTACTCTAGAAAGCACAGGTTATTTTTCAACTGTCCTGCTCAGTACTTAAACCACAAGCCACAAGTTGTAAAGACAACATTGATATATTGATATATTGACACTGTATAAAGTTTTTATAGCTAACATGTTACTAAACAGCTGTCTATTTACACATCCAAGAGATGGAATAACATTAGGAATTATTTGGAGTGGTGTTTCTGGCCACCTGATGAATAGAAGCAAAATATTCACTCTCCTAGCTCTGTTCTGGGCTCCACCAGCTCCTGATGAAAATATCTGGCTCCTCAGCCACAAACTACTCTGCTGTGTTCGCTAGCCAGCCCCTAACCTTTCTACTACTAAGCTGTGAACAGCTTTAAACTAAATTTGACAAAAGCAGTGCACAAAAGTTAAAACACAAAAGTTGCGGACTGTAGAAATCAACACAATGAGCTAAAAGAGGCTAAAGTGCTTCACAGAGTTGAGGTAAACTGCTGAGTCAGGTGGTAAGTATATTTGGGATTGCTTCTTTAATATAATAACACATTATCAGTCAGGCTGTACTCAACTGTGGCTTATCATCCACTACACCACAAGTAGTAATGTTGCTGTATTTGGAAAAAAGGTATACATGATAAAGATACTGTATTAAAAGGTAAATATGGTATTATGAAAAGTTGTAGATGTTTAATGCAGACAAGGGTTTTTAAATGTCTATAAAATGCCATCAGTACATGAGCTCAGAATAATGGGAAATGTAAGAAAATATCAATACGAGTGGAAATCCCCCCCTTGAGTTTGGTCTCACAGCTCCTGTAAACACTTCCCTTTCTTTTATTTGATTTAGTGTAATTACCTCAACATCTCAATGTAGCGAGGGCGGGGCCAGTATCACTGTAACATCAGGTTAATGCCGTTGTTCGTGGTTAACAATTGGGCTATTTTCTGACGCGACAGTTGACAGGACATCCCCACCTGCCCAGTCACAAAGGGGAAGTTGTGCGATGACCTCACATGCTGTGATGTCAACTCTTGCAATGTGAGCAAGACATGAACTGATACTGTGTGTGTGTGTGTGTGTGTGTGTGTGTGTGTGTGTGTGTGTGTGTGTGTGTGTGTGTGTGTGTGTGTGTGTGTGTGTTGACACTTTCCACCCCTCCCCACAACTCTTGAGCTGAAGGGAAACTTTGGCCAATGGCATCACTGGCAACAGGTGCAAACCAGTTATTTGGGGAAGTGCAGATGTCCAGTGAGAAGTATATTAAACATTTAGTAAATCTATTTACCTGCAGACTAACAAGGGGGATTTCTCATGTTGTTTAGCTATTTGGAAACTGTCTTAGGAGGTACTTTGACCATGTCTCTGGTTCTCAAAACAGAGTCGACTGGGACAGACAATGGAAACAGGGCTGATCCCTCCATATTGATTTAATATCCAAATGGGGACATTCAAATCACAACCAAATGTAATAGTGTAGTCGTGGGACTTGAAGATTTATCTAACGTTTTAATGCTTCAAGGCTCTTTAAAGCCAGTTGTCATTTCTTTTATCAGGTGTGTATGCAAAGCTCAGTTGTCCTACGCCGTTGTAACGTGTTCCATGTGGTGGACAGAAGCATGGGTGCATGTATTTTTAGCAAAGATCACACCAGTGGGGATTAAACCCTTAATCGCATCAGTGTTAGCACCATGTGCAAGAGAGTGACAAGTTTTATCCATTTTCACTTAAAATTTAGATTTCCTGTTCAGCCTGTTAGTCAGACTGTTTGTACTTTGAGCTGACATCAGTCTTTTTGTCTGTGTTCACAGGAGGCCTTAGCTCCTTCAGGCAGAGCCACGAGAACCTGTGCGAGCACTCGCTGCACCTTCACGAGGGCTTGGACACGGGCGCAGCTGCTGGCCTGACGGGGGCGCTACCTCACTCCCTGCCCTCCACCCCGGACATAGAGAACGCAGAGCTGACGCCAATCCTGCCCTTCCTCTACCTGGGGAACGAGCACGACGCTCAGGACATCAACCTGCTACAGCGCTTGAACATTGGCTACATCCTAAACGTGACCACCCACCTGCCGCTCTACCACTATGACACGGGCCTCTTCATCTACAAGCGCCTGCCCGCCACGGACAGCAACAAGCAGAACCTGCGCCAGTACTTCGAGGAGGCGTTTGAATTCATCGGTATGAAAACTGTCACTCACTTTTGCATTAGAAGTTTGAACTACAGATGTGTGAGCTAAGACAGCTTCTTGTCTTATGACCTTTTAAGACAAAGCACTGCCTATGTGAGACTCCTCATCACAGGTTTCGTAGAGCTGTACGATTTTCTGTCTCAGATTATTTAATGTGAATACCCTCTCCAGGCTGAGCTATCTGTTGTTTCACAGGAAAACAAGCAAAAATAAGAAAAAAAGAGAATTTTTAAATAATTCCGTGCACTACAAATAGCAGGAATATGACGGTTTCCTTTTATTTACTGTCTTATTCGTCATCTTGTGACCCGTCAGATTTATCTTCCTAATTTATACTTACTGGGAACTATTAAGATGAAAGAAAAGCGTAGGAAGAAAGAATCATGAAGGATCATACTGTGACACTTCTTCATTATGAAATGAATAGTGTTTTAAGACACCCTTGCTGTTTACATCCTATGAATACAGTTGATTTATTTTTTTGGAAGATTATGACAAAACTGAAGAGACTGATTGGACTGAATGGTTCATATGCAAGGTATTTGTAAATAACCAAATACCAATCCAATACCAAAGGTGTCTTTTCTCCAAATTAAAAATGTATATATATATCTTACTCCAGTTAGGATATTTTTATATAAGGGAACATGAAGTTAGAGATTGCCTGCTGTAGTGCCTGTATTTAACGCGGATAAGCTGAAAAACTCAACCTAGGTGAACTGAAGGTTTCAAATGACAAGTGTTAGTTTGTTTTTTCTGTGAATTAGGGCGCGTTTTGGTAAATGCATGTTGACAGTTTGATGCCCAGACCTTGACAGATCCCTGGTCAAGAATGAAGTTTAAATATCTTATCAAATATGATGGCTGAACTTCCCCATGGGGAACAAAATATTTCCCATATTGTGTTTTAATTGTTCTAATGTTCCTCTCTGCAGAGGAAGCACATCAAGCAGGTATGGGCCTTCTGATCCACTGCCAGGCAGGCGTGTCTCGGTCAGCCACCATCGTGATAGCCTACCTGATGAAGCACACCTGGATGACCATGACAGACGCTTACAAGTTTGTCAAAACCAGGAGGCCCATCATTTCCCCAAACCTCAACTTCATGGGCCAGCTGCTGGAGTTTGAGGAGGACCTCAACAACGGAATAACGCCACGAATCCTCACACCAAAGCTGATAGGTGTGGAGACCGTCGTCTAAACGAACCCCTTGTCTGACCTGACGCTCAGACTTAAACTCACTCTCGCTGTTTTTCAAGAGAGACCAGCTGGTTTGAATCGTGAGCCGCTGTATTCTTCTTGAATCTCCTCACACTCATATTGGACTCTCTTGAGTGCCAAAGCTCTGGGTCAGTGGTGATGAGAAATGCCAAAAATCCCTACTGTTTGGACCTGGCCGATGTCCCGGAGGAGAAGATGAGTTAGAGAGATAGAGAAAGAGGAAGCGGTCAGTGGGAAGATTTCCATTTGTGACCGCAGAGGAGCAAATATGAGGGAAAAGAAAAATCGTTTTGGAAAAGATATTCAATGTGCTTACGGGCAATTACTGACAAGAGAAACTCTTAAAGCTCACACTGTGGCACACAGTTTATGTTTGCGGACTCAGGCGGGGTTGGCCACGGCAGTGCCTGTCAAAAAAAAAAAAAAAAAAAGATGAAGACATGTTTGGTGTGTTAATGTTGTTGTTCTATTTTTATACAGGGGTTTATGGGGTTGACCATGACGAGCCCACAGCGGCTTACTGTGCAATAATTTCAGAGTGGAATGCAACTGAGACCTTGATCTTATGTGTATATATGGGTAATAATTACGAAACATTTCCAGCTCTTTGCTGAAATACCATTTTGATGTTAATGTAATTACTGTTGTTCAGTTCTGTACGTTTATGTTTAGGGTGAAGATGGTTATGCTGTAATATTTGGCGCAGATGTGTACGAGAGACAGAAAAAAAATGGGGCTTTTTTTTTTGAGCTTATGGGTTTATGTCAGTCGAACCACAAATTCATATTTCATGTGTTTGCTTCAGTATTTTCGTTTTGCCATTCCTGCATCTGCATATGCATATATTTTAGCAATATACATATCTATGTATATTACCTGACAGCCATAAGAGCTTTTTTTAATGCATGGCTGCTGGCAGAGGTAAGAACACTTTGAAATAATCAGTGAATATTATAAAACAGGGCTACTGGTGATGTTTAATGTAACAGAGCGGAGGAATTTCACTGCCTGTTTCTGTCTCCTCTGCTCTTTTTGCTCCAATTCATTCATGAACCAGCTCTGTTGTGACGTACTTCACTGTTTTACCGTCCCTGCGTAGCTACATATTCTGTTTTCGTCTGTGCCCTACATTTTGAGCTATGATTTAGTCCATTCTAAAGTAGCAGAGTTGAGGTACACACTTCAAACGGTTTAGTTTGACAGCGGTTGTACAGTACAGCAGCGTGACCCTCGTTTAAGCGTTTGCAACTCGCTGACACTAAGCTACAGTTAAGTGAGCTCTACTGCCTTACGAAGGCAAGAGCTGCTGTCACGTGCTGTTCTAGTGCCTCTATCAATGCCTTAATTCATGTGTCACCAGTGGGCCTGCGCATGGTACACTCATCACGTGCAGATGAATGCAGATCACACCGAGGTCGAATTTGAGCTCCCAGACAACAGCAAGCTGCTCCTGTTTGTCTCTGTGCAACATGCAGATTTAACTTTTCAAACATTATTTCTGCAGCTCCTGATTAATATGCAGAATTTTACAGAATTGCATTCAGAGATGCTAAAAAGCCTTGAGGTGAAAATGCTCATTATGTAACGGATCTCGTGGCGGCATTTGAAGGAGAAACTGAGCACCACCGTGAATTGTAAATCAACTCGGCACTAAATAGCAGTGGAGTAAAAGTATATGCACGCACACAAAGTTTACCCTCACCCTGTTGCATCTGACTGTATTCAGCTTTGACTCATATTACAACAAACATATATAGATAAATATAATGAGGAGGAAAGGATTAAAAAAATCTGAACTTGCTAGTGCTACTTCTTCATGCCTTCATTCTTATCCAAACCACAGATTTTTGAATTCTTGGTGAACAGAATCTAAATTTTGCACATAAGCCAAGTTAGTTTTTACACATTTGGCTCTCTCAGCTGTTGACGGTTTTAGTGGTGATTATAAAAAGGGAAATTTTTAAGTACCCATGTGGGATGCATGTGTTTTAAGGCGTAGTTCTCTTGTCTTTTCAATCACTTGTATACAACTGAGCACACAGTATAAACACCTTGTTGACTGTGTGCATGTACATAAAAAAATAAACTGAGCATTTAAACAGCCTTGAGTGCCCAAAAAGGTCCTTTTGAAGAAGCCTTGTTTTAGCTTGAAAACAAGAATTTGATAAATCCAAGGGCTGATTAAGTTTTTCCAAGACATAAAGGAGCATGTAGTCCTTCAAATGAAGTTAAAACATGAAGTTCCAAGGTCTTCATCCAGTATTTTATTGTTCTTAGCAAGCTGACTTAAAGCAGCTTCCTCACAAATGGTTCCTGTTCTGTTTAAGTTCACATGTTCTTTTGGTTTCTGTTCAGCTCTCCATTGTTTGCATGAAAATAAAGGCATAAAATGAAGCACAGGGCTAAAAATATCATTGTCTAAGTACCAAAACTGACATTTGTTTTGTGATATTCTGTGAACCATTATATCTTCAATACTGAACCCGAAACGATCATGTGTCTCTGTCAGTAAGATGAAGGGGAATGTAAGGAGTTTTCATAGCGTAATGAACACAAATACACAGTGCACTCAGTAAGGCTTTACAACACCGACATTCACAACAATAAGCTTCAAAAATCCCTCATGTGAAAATTCATGCTATGCAAAATGAAACTGTAACAGGTTGTTTCTTTACCCAGCTGTCATGAAATCGTTTTGTGAGGTCTCTGCGAACGTTTCGAGCATGAATAACAAGTTTGCAGCCTCAGACTGAAGTGAGTTTTAAGCGTGACCTATCAACAAAGAAGTTTAAAAAAAAAAAAGAAGTTTGTGTGCCGATGTGTCCTCACTTGTATTTTTGTTGCTATCGTCATTGGTGTCTACTGGTGCTCCACGATATATCTGAATATGATAAAGAGGTATACGATAACCATTTACCACATGTTTGTAGCTTGTGTATTTATATTCAGTGATTACCATTTGCCAAAAGAAAAAGAAAAGAGTGCTTATCATCTGAGCCAATGTTATATAAGAATAATGTACCTTTTCGTCCCATCTGCCGGTTCCTACAACCGTGGCGGCACATGGCTTTTGTATGTAATGATCGATTTGACTGAACAATGTAACCGTCGTACTGTACATCACTCTCTCTGGTTGGAAAAGAAGCATGATGTGTGCTCCTGGTCTGTGAGGGACGCTCGCAGTCATTATGGTGCTGTCTGTCTTTCCCACACTGCTCTTTCTGTAGAGGTCACAACCTGATTGACAGCTCCTAGAGGCATCTGGGTCTGTTCCCTTTTATTTGGAAACACGGTTCTGCGTTAGAACAATATCAAGCTGTCATGTTTGATGTGCACTCTTTACGACTAGACTTGTTTAAGAGTCTCTGCTTTGGGCTCAGAGGCTCCGGTGGAAATGGGCTTCGCTCTACAAGTCTCTGTATCTTTCTTTGTGTCTGTAGTCAACGGTCAAGTATATACAGTATATAAATATATATATATATATATCTATTTTCTTTGTATGCATATATTCATTACTATTTTTGCACTGACCTACGGACAGATGGATTTATTTTTTTCCACAAAGGGTGCTATTATAACGGAGGCCTTCTCCCACACCTTTTTGCATGACTTGCTCAAAATTCCTCAACTGGTCTGTCATCTCTCCTACTCTTCTCCTACTACTCCTTGAACTGTTGCAATTGAAGCACTGTAATTTTGTAATCCCTACTTGTGAGCTTTGAAATAAACAGGGAGGCTTCAAGTTTGGTTTGGCGTCCTGGAAGTTTATTTTCTCCTGGTTTCTTCCTACACAGAGGGACTCATTTCTTTAGCTACTAACAGGATAAAGGAGAAATGTCTTAGTGTTGACATGTAGCAAAAATGCTTTACTGAGTGAAAACTTTAAAACTTACTAGATGTTTTATGTTGCACTGAAGCGTTTAAAGCTCTTGTAATCAATATTTTTATGTTAACAAGAAGTTACAAAATACTATGTGTATTGAATGATTAGGTCCAGGACCAATTCATCTACTGGTTATTCTTCATTGTTTAGTTTTTAAATCAGAAATCACTGAGAAAGGCTCAGCACAACGTCTCAAAGCTCATCTTCACATTTCTTATTGTGTTGTTCAGACACTGCTTCAGCTTTACAAGAGACAAGGCACCTTAAAAGCATTTGGGTGAAAACATCCTGATATTAAAAGAGAAACAACAGATTGCGGGATAAACAGGGAATGGAAATTTTCATGTGACCAAGGCCCCACGATACAGGCAAAGCCAGGAAACAGCAGAAGCTCAGAAACTAATTATTGGGATCAATAACAACAAAACAAGCCTTACAGTGTGTATTTTAAGAGACAGCCTCTATCAGCCTCTTGACATTTGAGCATCCAGTGGAGTACACAGCCCGAGTTGTGAATTATCTGCGCTCCCCTCCATTGAACCATGTGTCACATAGCTGCAGGAGTTATGGGCCTATATTTACTCCAACTTCGCAGGCGTCTACCGCCTCATGGCTAGCAGGGCAGGGGACTGTGTGTATGTGTGTGAGGTGGGGGGGGGGGCTGGCCTGAGGGTCAAGATCTCTCCATAGGAACAGGCACAAAAATAGTTTTTAGTGTTGTTTCTAATTACGAGTGATGAGAGCCCCGCCTCATTAATCCTTTCCTATCAGCACTGGGCAGGCGGGCAGCACCAGAATAGCCCTGATCTTTGTGCCGCTGCACGCCGCTCTCCAGCAAACCCTGCATGTACGTATTAGGCAAAGTGGGTCTGAGAGGAGGACCTACCTTTTCTACACGCACACACAAACGGGGGCACACACACACTGACACAGACACGTGCATAATCAAGTGTGCACATACTTTGCTGAGGAGACGGTGAAATAAAGCAGAGGATCTCTGAGCCTCAGGACTGCTGCACTGGTTACCATCAAAGCTGTTCCCTTTGCCACAGGAAGATACACTCGCACGACATCCTACTGTGGCTTCACTAAACGTCACTACAGCAGCGCTTTGCACTCACAACTCATGCTTCTCATGTTAAACAAAGATTATTACAAAATATGCCAGAGGACGATATGGATTTAGGTTAATGGGATGAAAATGGGAACACAAATTAAAGTATGAAAGAATGCCGAAGACAAATGAGTAACGGGGAACCTCAAGGTGCTCGTGAAGATGACTGATTTTACAAACTGGTGGTACAACATCACCAAAATATATGATTGGATGGCTATTTTTTCAACATATTGATGCTTTGACATCAATATGACAGTATGTCACAAGCCAGGGGTCACAAGCCAGAAAGGTTGGGAACCACTTGCCCTGATAAAGTCCCTGTGAAGTCAAAACACGTTTTAAACCTTTCGTATGCATCATCAAGTTAAGGCTTTTTTGTGTTTTCTACTTGCCCTGCTTAAGATCTCTGACAAAAGTATAATCCTGTGACGTAGATGAGTCAGGGTGAGTTGTCCAAATTATCTGGATGCCTCTGTCCACATACTTTGTGTACCTTTGGTCTGAGGCTCTTTTTGATGATTTGGTTAAAAAACATGGCCCAAGAGTGAATAGTTTGTAAGAGGTACAGCACCGAATGCAGAGCAGGACATAATCCTACAGCTGACTACGATGCTACAGACTACGCTGGAATGTAAATAGGCACCGTATTAAATGTCTAACCTGGTATCCTCATCTTTTGTGATATTTTCTGCCAACCTTGAGATTTTTTTACTCAAATCTCTTTGGACAATGGCTGTCATCGGCATATTAAGGATCAAAGTTCAATTTAATTAAACCGGAAGTGCAGCCTGAACCTCCATCGAAAATAATGGCCTGTGTGGTGCTCAGCAAGATGGCAAAATTGCGCTTTTTGTCTGAAGGACGAGTTAGTTTCAATTACACTATGCAATGATATTTTGCTTCCAACCAAGAGAGCTGACCACAACCCCACCCGTCACCTCTGGGATGAACTTGTACACTGACTGTGAGCTGAAATTTATTGTCTAACATCTGTGCACAATGTCTGGGGGCTGAATGGGAGTGAATACCTGCAGCCAGGTTCCAAAATCTTCCAGGGTGTATTTATGTCTGTGGTTTTGGAATAAAATGCTCAACAATCACATATGGGAGCCATGTTTGGCTGTCCACATACATTTGGCCACATAGCGTGATGTAATAGTCACATATTAGTCAGGATGAGCAGCGTCTACTGTCCCACTCACTGTAACGTGTTCCTAACGTAAATGACTTCTGGCCTGTGATTCTCTGCAGTCAGCTCTGAGTATGAATTATCCTCCTGCATCACAGAGAGAGAGACAACAGGACTGTAGGATAGAGAAACAAGCAGAGCAGTGAAGGAAGAAGTGAGATAGATAGAAAAAGAGAGGAGAAGAGGTCACGGCCCATTTCACACAGCGCACCAAGGAGATTACAGGAGGTCTCCGAGTATGACAAGGGCACCATGGTGATGTCTCTGCAAATAAGTAGATGCAAATATAACACCTACAATGGAGCTGAGGACAGGGGAGGACAAGGAGACGGAGAGAGAACACAAACGAAGAAACGTTTTAGTCTGCAAGATCAAAATGATATCAAATAACGACGCAGGCCCCACACAGATAAAAACGCCGTCATCTGAAAATGCTGAGTCCACAAGATCGCAGAGTGAGCGCAGCGGCAGTTTGTTATCGCTCATGGCACATGTTGGACTTTTGAACTGTCATGTCTCGTTATATAGTGCCCACACACTGACCACTCAGCAAGAGACAGGCCCGGGCTCAGCGTGGTGACACCAAACCACATGTCGAACCGTCCCTGTGAGGAGCTGCTGAGGCCATGTTTGGGATTTATTTGGTGGCCTGAGGTGAAGCTCCCCCTCCATCAGAGAGTCACTTTATCAGGACATAACACGTCATAATCATCTATATATTTATTCACAGTACTATGATAACTAATTTGCCTCATGATTCATATACAATGATGGTGCAATGTATTTATTCAGATCCTAAACATAGGCACACTTTAAATAACAGCTTACCCATGCACATATCACTATCGTCAGGTCAGACGTACTAAAATCCAATTACACCCCAAATACATTCAGATATGACTAACGTAAAAGGAAATGTAAGAATCAACTGACCCGTGAGATGATGATGAAAGATATTTCTAATCAGCCTAACGACCTCATGGGCTTCTGTCATGTCCTTTTTCAGTCTTGTACATGACTTCCAGCATTTTTTTTTTAAAGCTAAGACAAAACAATAACTAAATTCTACATGCAGTAGTAGTTTCACAAAACAATCCCTGCTCAAGATTGACCTGTTTGTTTGACTAACTATATGAAAACCATGTAATGCACAAGAAAACTTGGCAAGAAATCCTAAACAAGAAGTCCTAAAAACATAATGTAAGAATGTACTGATGAAAACCAAGCCCTGGGGAAAAAGCTAGTAAGCGGACCTCGAGTTTGGGATAAATTTGTCGAAACTCTACAGTGGCTGTCGACCTGTGCCGGGGGTTGGGATGGAACGTAATGTCAAAATGAGAAACCGTTATTTTTAGAATGGAGTTTTGCAGGTGACAGAGAGCTGCGACCTCATAACGGAGCAGCAGAGCACTTTGGAATGCCGTGGCATCACAGAGAACAGTGGTCGTAAACAGTTTGGAACTGGACTGACACCAAACAAAACAATGGAGTTGTCCGGGATGATGGCTCCCTCATTACACAACGACTCCATAAACATTTGATGCTTTTTCTTGACGGCATCGGTACGCGGTGACTCGTCATGAAAAGTCTGGCCTGTTTGTAGCACAGCTATACAAGGTTAGAAGTTTAGAAAATACTAAAGAAGGTTTAGAATATGGCTTGAAAGCGGTCCTACATCTTCTAATCACATAGTTTATGCAGAAAATGATTCATCATACTACATAATATTTATGTTAAACATTTACAATTGAGGTTTTGCTCCTTTGATACTGAGATGAAACTAAAGGTTGAACACAGAGTTGGAAAAGTAAAGTCTTTCTGTCTCGCTCTCTTGTTTAAATTATATAGTCTGTATTACCCCCACAACAGTAAATCCTGTCTGAAAGACCACTGTACACTGCCAGGAGTTAAAATTTCAGTCATGAGGAAATGTATTCATTCATTTATTCATTCATTCTTTGTTGGTTTTTGCCTAACATTGTTAAATTTGAATAAATAAAACTAAATTCAGTCTAAAAAATACTGCAGTCAATAAATAAAACAAATACAAACAAGTTTTATTTTACGCCTGAAAATCCCCCAAAAAACTGAGGTAAAATGTTATGGCTACAGAAGCTAGAGCTCTGCACAGCTGTGGCCTATTTTGATTTTTTTTTCTTTTGCAACAGAACCTCAAAGAGAGAACGTTGTGCTGGTTTTTTGAAATGCTGTTTCATTGCATTGATAATATCACGGTTACTGCAGCACAAAGCAGAGCATGCCCCAAAATCTGAGGCCACACCAGTGAATTTGGGTAATGTGTGTAGCTGAGCCGTCTCTTATTTCTGCACTGGCCTCGTTTTATTATGTCCCCACATATCACACATGCACGCACACTCGAAGAGCGGTGGACCACCAGCTGGAGGGGGAATTGTTTGGAAGGTTTTGAATTGCATCATGTCACCAGATTACAAATAGAGCATGAACATTACATACTAAAAAAACAGACATGAAACACATTTATTTTAAGAAATTTGTTACACTTACATCTGTACCCACCCTCTTAACCAAGGACTTCCTGATCTGTATTTTTGCCTTGTGTGAAACACAATGAAGTAACTTCCTAGATTACAATTTAAATATTTTCAAACACTTCTTTTCAAGTAACCTTTTTCAAAGGGGTTTCTATATGACTGACACTATTTTACAAAAAAAAAAAAAACAAGATGAAAAAGTTAACTAAAAGTTATGTATTCTTTCCTTTTCCAGTAAATTCTGACTTTTATTTTCACTGCCTTTAGATTTCCTCCTAGCAACTTCCTGTCCTGGTGCTGCTTATCTAAACTAACCCAGTCAGGGCCTGGGCCTTCACTGTCTGCACTGCAGGCATCTTGAAAACGGTCCTGCTTAGCCACCCTCCTCTCTCCTTACCACAGCAGAGAGAGAAAGCAGCCCCCCCTTTCAGCTTCCTCCTCATCTTTCCATCTCCTTTTTTTACCCTGGGAAACCCCCCGCCACAGTCTTCATGACACACTCAACCCACCTATTATATTGCATTGTGGGGGGCCGGGCAAGCCAAAACAATAATTTAGACCCCATTTTACTGGAGCACTTATCTGCTAGAGTGCTCACACAAGTAGTCAAAGCCACACATTGTTCTAATGTTGACGAATTTTGATGGATGATGGAGTCTCACGAACAATTTTTACACAAAGGTGCTTCAACCGTTGTAAGAAGATTTAACACAGGCACAAGAGTGGAATCAATCCTCACATTTAGCTCTGGGCAAGAAAATGGATGAGTGAATATTGCAAAAATACAAACTATTCCTTTAGAAATCAAAATGAGTAGTTGATTAATCTTTACTACAAAATAAAAGACTCTGAGGCCGTTCTCACTAAACATCCCTCTCATTATCGAGCAAAGGTGAAATCATGAGGAAAAAGTTTTGAATGGAAGTTTCCCCCAGTTTTGCTTTATTCATCACAAATGACTCACATGTCGGTGAACTGTGAGCGTTATTTTACTCCTGTGGTGGTGTTATTCTTCAACACCACCTTTTAGTTTTAGAAGAGACACAGTACAGTACATCACCATTTTCCCAGGTGAGAGTCAAATCTACTCTGCTCTTTAAAGCTCACTGCACTGAGAAAATCCTCACTGGTCCACTATTCAGGCAACACACAGTAAGTTCATGTTCAAGAATCTATGTATTAATAGAGTCCGACCTTTTAGTCAGGTATGCACGGGTGCATGTGCACACGTGTATACGGAACATGCACACGAGCGCGTACACACACGCGCGCACAAGCAATAGCTCATAACTTGTAGTAACTCAGCTTGTCACTAACTGCTCTGTGGGTAGACAGTGAGATAAGGTGCAAAGTTGAGCTCATATTAGTATCCTTGACTTTCTCAGCCATGGAGGTTTCATATGCAGCGAGTGTAACTCAATAGGTCCATCAATTACCTCTGTTTCCTAGGTGTCTCCACAAACAACAGCTGCAGAGTTTAATAAACTAGCCATGCAACTCAATCACACAGGCTAAAATATCACGAAGCCTGAAAACCAGCAGGATGATGAAAGTAGGCTCCTCTTGTTGTCAACACTATCCATCAATCTATCTATCCGATGCAAATCCCCCTTAAAATACGTGTACGCAGGAAGGAAATTTATTCTCAACCCTTTTGTTATTTTGATCGAGACTGCCCCTGTTTTCAGGATCACATGCTATAACGCGATATGTTGCTTAGCATCGAAGCATGCTGTTGCTGTATTAAGTTGCTGCAGGCTTCATTTTTGGTTGTGGGACAGAGGTAAATTTTTTCCATGGTAACTGGAACCTCATTCAAAACTCTGTCCTTGAATAGATATGAGAACGGCTGTCTTCTTTTAGATTGAATTTGAGTCCCTGGTTCACACTCACGCGCCTGCTCAAGTCTTTATTTACTTTATTTATCGGCACGGATAAAAAACTAAACATAAATATAAGGATAAAAAAAGCAAAACAGCTATGTAGGAGAGGACAGAAACACATCTGGGATTACAAGGGATGCTCCCTAAAGACTAAAGACATGTAAATGTGGAATCACAAACAGAAGAAGAAAGAAATGGAAAATAATTGTGAGTGAAAGTGTGACTGTATATTTTCCACTGTGTGGAGGGCAGGCAACTGAAAGTAAGAAGAGGACCAGATGCAGTGAAGGGGGACAGGAAACAGAGGGTGTTTCCAGCACCTTCAGATGTGGTGCAGAAGGTGAACCTCAGTGTACTGTAAGTCTAAACTTAGACAGTGATGAAGCAGATTAGATTCATACTTTTTCCATAATTGAGCTTATCTGTACCACTGACTGGCAGCAGACTGAAATGAACTGGCTCTGATCTAAGCGGAAAAATTAGAGATGAAAATAGCTCTTGCAGTTTTGGTGCCATATTGTATGGGTCAATCTGGGAATTAACAAAAATCAGATCTTCTTTTCTTCTAATCTTGCTCTTGATAAAAAAGAGATGTTGGTACGTGAGGGTGCTAAAAACTAGTTTCTACCAAGTCTCATCTGACCCATGGATGGACTACAAAAGGGGCCCCTGAGCCGGAGCTTCCCTATAAAGTATTTCTTACTTGAAAATCATAGAGCTCAGTTAAAAGACACGAAAGGTGATGCAGATCAACCACAAGGAGATGCAAAAAAACCAGAAAGAGTCACAAAATGACAACAAACACACATAAAACAACAAAAAAGAGACAAAACTACAAAAAGGCAAAAAATAACTAGAACAAGACACAAAATTAACACAAAATGACCTTAGAGATGTTGCATCATTTGTCATCATTTTGTGTCTATTTCAGTCCAGGGGTCCTATAATGCAGGGGTGGGGAACTTTTATGTCTCTCTTCCCTGGAAGCTGATTTTGTCATACTCTGTCCGTGGTCTAACCACATCTGAAGGTAAAAGTGTTAGCAGTTGTTCCTAAAGTCCACACTCGAAGGCGAAGTGAAAAAACCGGCTGTCATGGGGGAGGGAGGGGGAGCACAGTATTGTTTAACTATGGTGACAGCAGCACACTTTCACACCTCCACTCAACCTGGTCAACTGATGTGTAAAGTGGGTGTGAATGGAGGTTTCTGGACATTACAAGCCCCCCATTTCCAATGTTGGAAAGGTGTGGGCAGTGGGGGTGTTCCAGGGGGTTTTTCATTGGTTGAAGCACAGCTCAACCTTAGAGATTTGAATGACTGATGTAATACAAAGGTTCTATGAAACCAGGTGTGAAATGTGGATGCCCAAGCAATGAGATGAAGCACTTTGAGTAGCTGATAGGCCTAGAAAAGCGCTCTATAAATGCAGTTCATTTACCAGTGTCGTCTAATGGAGCTCTGTGGCACAGAGGAATAAACTATTTCACAATCTGACTGCATAGACAATATGTGTTAGTGGCATCAATTCATTGCTATTTTTGGTTCTTTCATAAGATTTGTTGAAAATAACAAAAATACAGAATTGCATCAGATGTGTGTTGGAAAATGTGTAGTTGAATGCATCTGATTAACGGATAAGAGCGACGTCTGATGCTAGCAGGACTATCAATATTCAGATTAGCAAAATTTACTGAGATGGAGAAATGACATGTTTAGTGGAACATGGACATGGAGAGGGAAAGAAAAAAAAACTGGTGGTGCACTGAAATCATTACAAAATAAACAACAGAAGGCATTTTGCTTCAGACTCATTCATGGCCCTGTCTAGCTTGAACTCTCTTAAACTCACTGTGGCTCTCCCCTCACAGCGGGAGCACAACAAAAACTCACACACGGTGCAAAACCGACAGCACACTGCGTTCTATATATACACACAAATACAAACATTTAAAGATATGTAATTTGTTTTTTGATAATTAATATACCACCATCGACTGCTCCTACAATCCTAGATTCCCACAAGATCACCTATGTATGTAGTGGCAAAAAGTCTGTAAGAGCTAATCCTTAAATGGTACCTACTCCAAGAGCGACTTTGAGCAGCCTTTGTTTCTTTAGGTTCTCATTTATTTATTTTTTTTAGAATGGAAACATCAGTGGAGCTGAATCAGGACTTTTATAAATAGCACAGACTGTGATAACATAACAGAGCTTCTCAGTGGGGCTGCTGAAGCTCCCTGCAGCAACAAATACTGTACATGCATGGAGGAAGAGACTGCTGCACTCTGGTGGACAGAAAGAGAATCTGTTACTGTGGTATTTAATTTGACGGTGGTGAGTATTTGAGTTGCAAATTTATTAAAAATCTGCAGATTTTACCTCATATTTCCAGTGGAACTGTTGCCTAATTCTAAACCCCCAGCCTGCACTTTCATTAAAACAGTTTCATCAGTGGAAGAACACAGTAACACATTTGCTCACCTCATCCTCTCAGGTCTGTAAGTACAAATGTAGTTCCAAGGAAACACACACACACAGAGAGGCTCATTCTCTTCTGAAGACTTTGTTGTGGTAGTCTCATACACAGGCTTTTGACTCATCTAATTAGATCACAGCTGCTCTGCGACAATTTTACAACTCAAGTTCAGGTCATTTCATGTGTTTTAGGTGGTTTGTGTTTCTCCATTATGTACTGAATAACTCATCCTACTGTAACATAGAACATATTTATGACTACAAAAAAGTGTATGTATCAATCGGAAAATTAAGTGACAATACTGAAGAACTTATAGGGCACGTACGACAGTTTGGGATTAGATTTTAACCACTGTAAATCAGTGTATTTAATATTGTATTTGGGAAACAGCTGTATCAGCTGACAGGGTGAACACATCACTACAATTCTGGCCTCACTGAACTGCTTTCTATTGTATTAGCATTGTAAAATTTAATCAAGTTTTATAGACTTTATTGTCCATAGAGTATTTCTGACTGAGTTTAGCTTAAAAGTCAAATACTCTCTAAAAAAAATCTGCTAATCTTTTGTCAGAAAGTAGTGATTGATGCTTAACAGCTGGAAACCCAAAAATTAAATCATCACATTTAAGAACGTGACAGCAATGAATGTTTTGCTTGAAAAGTGACTCAAAATGATTAATCACTTTTAAAAAATGGCAACCAAACTGATTAATAAACTCATCGTTTAAGCTCTTAACCAGATACTTTGTCATTTTAACATGATTTTTTTCTTGATATTCTGAGAAATAAATGACATTTTGTATGTTACACTTTTTTGAGACATAATTTTGCATTGTTGACTTTTTTGATGTCCTTCCAGTGCAACAAAGTTGGTTCATACAGCGAGTTTCAGAAAAACGTGTCATTTATCTGGAGAATTGTTTGACTGACACTAATGATGCTGCTGCTCATGCTCTGTTGTTGTAGCTGTGCGATTCTGTCTTAGCTGTCAAAACCACACTTGCTGACTTTTGATGAAATGCAACTTGACCAGAGTTGAATCACCTGTCCACCAGTGTCTCTGTCTCTCCCTCTCTCTGTCTTGATTTGTATGCCACAGCAGTTGTACCAGCCCTCTGCTCTGATTAATGCGTGTTTATGAGACGCTGCATTAAAGCTGTCACTGTCCAGATACCTTCCCTCCTTCCATCCCTCTCTCTCTTTTGTTTGTGTTTCTCTCTGTCTCCTTGTTGACTTATTTTCTCTCAGAAGTGCTCCATTGATATGACAGGACAAGGTAGGGCAGGCCGGGGCACGGCAGGACAGGGGGACGCAGTAAGGAGCAATAAAAGTGTCATTTTTCACCTCGTTTATAAACAGGTCGTAATGTTGAGATGAGCCATTGCCTATTATGGGCTCGGTCCAGCCTGCGACATCAATAAACAGAGCAGGACAGCTCTGTGCGAGCGCCTGGGCTGAACCAATGAGGAGTGTGTTTTAACAAGACGGCGTGGGATGTTGGGAGTCTGGACTAGCTCGTCCCATGGTAACCCAGGTAGACAATGTACTTGTTATGGTTGAGCCTGGGAACAGACCTGGGTTTAACACTTATCAAGCTGTCTTGTGAGGCACAAACTTTGGATCATGAATATTACAGAGGTTATGGGGTTATGGGACAGTTTTATTACTCTGACAAACACCATTTCTCAGGAGGGTTGAGGTGGGAGGACAAGACAGCCATATGCCTGCCTCTTTTGCTTTGCAAAACAGGCTGTTGAACTTTTTAACTCCCCTGCATGACTTCTGGTTCACCTTTATCCTGCACTGCTTGACCCATGCTGTTGCTGCAAATGAGTGTCTATCTTTAGATGCAATGATTCAGCGTGCTGTCTCAGATCGCGACAGGACCGAGGCTGGCTGAAAGGTTGCAGCAATTTAGAGAAATGTGCCTGATGTGACTCAATGATGTGACTCAATATGAGCTTTGTGAAACATGTCTCCTGTGCTGTTCCTGTATAAGCCTGTAAAAACCAAAGTCAGCGTCACTGAACTTGCAGGACTCACATGAGCTCGCCTGCCCTTTGGACGGTGATGCAGATTTTTGTCATAATGCAGGTGGCTGGCTTCAAGAGGAAGGAAGAACAGAGGGAATAAGGGAGTGAAAGAAGTAGAGGAGGAAGAGATGAAGAGACACCTCCCCTCCATATGTTCAGTATGCCACTAGTCCATATGCATGCAGCTCGTGTCCACCTTTCACATTGGCAGCAGTGATGCATTGTGAATTTATACACCTCTCATTAATCTCCTGCACAGAGAAAGCAACAACAGGCCTCTGACTGATCGCTTTGCAATGATGACTAGGAAAGAAAGGGACACACTGCCCTCTTCTGTACAAAGGAAGCACTGCACTAGACACTAAATTACAGTCGTGTTTAACTATAAAATACCAAAATGCCTGCTGGTTCCTTTTTCATTCTGTGGTGCCAGGGTTTCGGATAAATGAAAAAAGACAGGTAACTACCGCTATTTTAAACAATAAGATCAAATTACGGTGTTCTGGAAACTGGGAAATGTAAGCTTCTAATTCTAGTAACACATTATACATTTTTATAACCACTGGCAACACTTAAAGTTGCAAATGTAGTAGTATATAAAGCAGCATATAAACATTTAATACATATCTATAACTGATTATACTGTAGTTGTAAGGAGATATGGGGGTTTATTGATGCCTTTGTTCACAACTATAACTCCTCCTGAGGGCACCAGATAATAACTGACAATATAATAAATTGTATAAAATAATACAATATAATATAAAACAATATCTCCATAGGGACATGTTCATGTGCAAAATTTCAAATAAACTGTGCAACAAACAGCAGAATAAATGCTACAAGCCTGAAGTTAAACTTGTTTTCTTCATCTTGGCTTTCTCCATTTAGACAAAAGAGCTTGGCAAACTGCTATTACAATCAGAAAGCAAGAAACAGACTCATTAAATATTATCTACAGAGCTTGAAATATAAACATGCATTTGCTTATAATAAGATCTTAAAGGAAGCAAAGCAGCGAACGGATGAATCCAAAACAGAGCCGAACTGAGTTGGTTCTGTTGTGTAAGAAAGAAGCTTTTTTCTTCCTCTTCAGTCTCTAATGGCAGAGATGTACAGCACCGCTGAGAAATGACTGGACAGGATGGAAAACAGGATTGTGAAAGCCCCCAGGGTGATTTTATGAGGGTGTGGATACTTCTGGCTTCAAGCTACCACAGAAGCCTACATAAATTCATTTGGATATGAGAACTCTAACATTCAGCAAAGGCCAGAAAGTTAGGCGACCATGAAAGCTATGTATTTTTTTTTAACTGCAGGAGGGTGTAGAGGATGTGACTCCTCTTCTTCTTAATTGCTGTCACACTGGATCCTGAACTGAGAGTACGCAAAGAAAAAATTGACAGCCCCAGTCCTCTGATGGACTGAGTGGAAATCTATAGATTCAACAACATTTAGACTGGTTTGATGATTTCTCCCACAGATATCAATAGATACAGTGTAAGAGCCAGGATGTGATGCTATCTTAAAGGAGCAGGAACACCTTGAAAGCCACAAACACTTTCTTGTTATCTATCTTCTCAAAAGCAACATTTCCCATTTTCCTCATGCATACAGTTTTTTTTAAACAACACTTATGTGGTAACATCAAAGTTCTTCAAACCTACTTCAAAGATCCAGACTGAACAAAATAAAAATCAGAAAATAGTCTTGGTTTGTTCTTCACTTTCACAGGGACAGCAATGCGTAA
This sequence comes from Toxotes jaculatrix, assembly GCF_017976425.1. NCBI lineage: Eukaryota > Metazoa > Chordata > Actinopteri > Toxotidae > Toxotes > Toxotes jaculatrix. The sequence goes on from NC_054412.1 coordinate 6,661,710, forward strand.
ATTCAGGGCTGTTTTCCTTTAGACATTGATGATTTAGTTCCACACAGATTGGACTGCCACTAAATGGATCTGTAAGGCTCAGGCTCAACATTATGTTGAACTGGCACCGACACACACTTTCCCCAACTCTCTCACAGTCATTAAACTGTGCTTTGTTCCTGGTGTCTCACTTGCTTTATTCTTTCATTTCATGCCTCTCCTTAGGTTTCCCACTCCCTCTCACTCTCCACATCTTCAGGATTCTCGGTGGGCTTGTAAAGGAGCTTTAATAGAGAGGAATATAAATCTGCAAGTGACAAACTCCAGTCGTGGCAGAGCGGGGGTCGGTGTGTACGTTGTGAACTGCTGCGCAGTAAAACCAGGACCTCCAAGGCTCCTGTGCCCTCTGCGATTCCCGCTGGCACTGCCGTGAGACCCCACAACCTCTCAGCCTGAACCACAACACACAGCCAAGGTTTTTTTGAAGTCTAGACTGAAGGTGAACAGTCACTGGGCCAATGCTGCTGGGAGGACTTTGGCTTTAGAGCGACCAGTTTCAGGAGTTGATGCAGTCTTTAAAATCAGTTTTGCAGACAAACTTTTATTAGATTTATTACTTATTCTGTCTACACAGTATTTCAATTTCCTTTTTATGTTCCAGAATTTATTAAACGCTGTTGGCAAAGATTTTTGAGACATGGTTTGCAATATTCCACAGAAAGATTTTTTTTTTTTTTTTTACTTAAACGTCCCACAAGACCTTCATTAGGTCCAATAACAAGCTAACAGCCAGACCCAAAGGACTACAATACGGCCATGGGGTAAGAAGTAAACAGATAATAGTTATATATATTATAGTTATAATCCTTTAGATTTCAGTCCTGGTGGATTTTGGCGACACCCGTGAATACTGGTTGTAACAGCAAAGTTTAATACTGCAGAATATGTGGTACAATCCACATATCTGGAATTGATTTCTACAGGAACTTTCTTTCCTTGATTAGGAAGCGAGCACTATAATTTCCATGATTTTATGGATGTATAGCTTGAACCCTGAACCTCCCGTGGGTCTTTTATTCAGCCTTCCAGCTTATAAAGGAAAACGAAAACTGCTAATAAGAGTGAACTGTTTCCTTAAAAATGATGATGATGATGATGACGATTATGAGGAGGAGGAGGAGGAGGAGGAAAAGAAGTGGCAGAAAATGAGGAATGCCAAGAGTGATCTAACCGAACGCCGAGGTGTAAAAAGGCCCATATTAAAGTGCATGGGAACTTGTTAAAACTTAAAACCAGAGATTCTTTGACTCTGATGCAATATGACTGGATGTCAATGTGATGATGAAGATGATGAGGAAGAGGGGAGCTGCTATTAAAACATCACGATATGCTGTAATTCCAATGCAGATAATTTGCAGAGTGTCCATGGGGTGGCACTGCAAAGTTTCCAACAGAAGGCAGGCTGTACAGTATGGTAACACTTCCTCGTCTTAAAATGGAAGATAAACCGACTTAACTGTTAAAACAACAGATCGGGCTTACTGGCTGCCGAACTGGAGGCTGCAAATGTCCTTTGGATTCCTGTTAGAATAATGGAATGATAGATTTAACAGGCCCAGTTCCCAAATTAATAATTCTGTTCCA